>NC_041381.1:387988306-388185510 GCF_002162155.2 Triticum dicoccoides
AACTAATGGGCTAAAATGGCCATTGCAGGATCTCATTCAGCACTATGACGTAGATTCTCCTACTAGCAAGTTGGAATCACATATATATGCGATTGTCTTGTTATTATGCCTCCAAAAGCATTATAGATCAGATCTTTCGTGGAAAGAGGAAACTTTATCCCAGGTATATGTGACTTATTTTTTGAGTTTCCCCTTGCGTACATGGGTATTGCTTTGATATGTCAGCAGGGGTTAATAAGCATTCTTTGATCTTGTACAGCTGGTTCTTTTGATATGTCAAGTTAAAGTCAATTCGATTGCTATTGTTTGTATGAAATCCATGGATGGAGGCCAGGGACTGACAGAGAGTAAAGGGTATTCTGCAGCTGATGATGCAGTTATGTGTAGTGTGGAGCAGGTTTGTCTTCTACTCCCTTTTCTTTTCTGGGATCAATACACCATCCTATAAAAATTGAGGAATATATATTGCCTACTATTCAGATGCGTCTTATTATTGATTTATCCTCTGACCTTTAGATATTAGTACACTTCTTAAGCACGCGGTGTTATCCTGAAAGTAAAAAAACTTGATAAGATCCAGGAGAAAGACGATAAGATGTTTAAATTCATAAACTTGAGAAAATGAGTGAAATGTTGAAGTTATAGCTTGGTATGTCAAGTAGGTACCTCTAAATCGCACTACATTACACTGTTGGGTTGGTATAGAATGCATGGCGTTGTCTACTTTGCTTTATGTGGCTTCTGCGTCTGATGCTCATTTAGTCTCTTTACCATCTGTAACCTGTGTTTGTTTTTGCTTACTGCTAGGTCAAGGTTGCTCAAGCTATCTACATGTCTGGTAGCCTCTTTAATCACTCGTGCCGGCCAAATGTACATGCATATTTTCATTCGCGCACTCTCTTTCTAAGATCTACCACATATATAAATTCAGGGAGCCCAGTCGAGCTATCATATGGTCCACAGGTCTCTCCCATCCTTCCTCTCTTGTATATGCATGTGTGACATACTTAAAAGTAACTATGAATTTATGCTTTGCACTGTTTGTGCTTCTCATTTCTAGGCTGGTGAGATGAATCTTGTGAAAAGACAAAAGTCACTTCAGGAGAATTACAAATTTACTTGCCAGTGTTCAAGTTGTTCAGAGCTACATCTATCGGATCTTGTCATTGATTCATTTTGTTGTCCACAAAGTAGCTGTCTTGGTGCCGTATCAGAATCAACTTGCTACAAATCCGAAGAGAATTGTGTGCATGTTTCCGTAGATGAATCTGATATCTGCAAACTATCATTGCCTGTAAGATGATTTTTCCCTCCCGAAATTTTCTAATAGTTAGTTTGGTGGCATCAGTCTGAAATTCTTTTTGTTCAGCATGTTTCCAAGGTTGATGAAGATATAGAGAAGGTTGGGAAATTGTTTTTCAGAAATAATGTTGATTTGAAGATAGATCCTGGATATTGCATGAGCTGTAGATCACAAATTAACTTGTCTTCTGCTGTTGCTACATCAGAGAAGGCAGCATCAATGATCAATAGGTATGTTATGTATTAATGAATGTGGCATATCTAAATTTGGTTGCATCTTCCATCAGTGAATTTTTAATCATAGCAAAGTCGGATAACAATTCAATTCACAGGTTTAAGGAACTTGCAGTTATAGACGAAATCTCCGAAATTCCCATCACAGATGCATTAAGATCCCTACAACAGATAAAGAAGTTGAGGCACCCATATAGCAAGGCTCTTGCCCAGGTTAGGGTGCTCATGTTACATGCCTTGATAGAAATTTGGCTCCAAATTCTCCTGGCACACTGTTGAAACATATGTTTCGAAATTGATACATGCAGGCAGAAGATGCGATTGCAGAAGCCTTTGCAAAGATAGGAGATCAAGAACAAGCAAGAAAGCACTGCGAAGCATCAATTAAGGTAGTCACCTCAATCATCGCTCAAATCTCCAACTCGCCTACTGAGAAATACAAGGGGAGAAATGTACTTTGATCTTGAGCCCTTGTATTCTCGGGATCCATTGTGCTCACTTTTCCGACAAGCAGTAGTCAAATTATCAGCTAGGCTCCAGATGATGATATGACCACACTTTTGGACTAATCAATTACAGCTTCACATAACCCACTTTTGATTATTTTTTACTGTTTCTGAAGTGCATCTTATGATAATGCAGATCCTTGAGAAGCTGTACCACCCCAAACACATAGCCATTGCGCATGAGTTGATCAAGCTTGTTTCCATCGAGCTGTCTCTGGGGGACAGGGCAAGTGCAGCAGCTACATTCACCCAGGCAGAGGCGATATTTTCACTTTATTATGGACCTGATGTTCAGATGATTTTACCTTATGTTGATGCCCTGAAAAGAACTGTTAGTGGAGGGTTCATTGCAGCTCCTTGACGATCACAGGGAGCAGACAATCATCGCAGAAATGTGCACCTTTTCACTGAGAATGGATGAACTGACGCGTATCAATCAGTGTACAATATTACTTGGTGCAGTTTGGTTATTTGGCTGAAGATACAAAGCTAGGACAGGCAGATGACTTGACCCATCGTGTTACAATCTTATCCCTGCAATGTACGATTCTGAGCTTTCTGGAACTTAGGAATTTATGATATTTCCTAATGATTCCGCGTAATATAGAGTTTATGAATTTTACTGTCATGTACTCCCTCCGTTCGGAATTACTCGTACAAGAAATGAATGTATCTAGATGTATTTTAGTTGTAGATACATATATCTTTATCCATTTTTGTGACAAGTAATTCCGAACGGAGGGAGTATTAGCCTGCAAAGCACTTAACAGATACTCCCTCCGTTCGGAAATACTTGTCATTAAAATGGATGTATCTAGATGTATTTTAGTTCTAGATACATTCATTTTGATGACAAGTAATTCCGAACAGAGGGAGTACTATTTTATGTGCCCGTTGCGTGAAGAGGAAACAGTTTTATTTTTGGCAAAGCACTAATTCTCTCACCTCACCAATCAAAGAGTCCACCACACTCCACAGTAATCGGAAAATGCCACGAATATGAAATGGACACAAATCAAACTGAAATTTTGAAAATGCATAAAATGAGGACCCTAAGCACACCCATGTCACACATACTAAGGTATATATATATATATATATAAAAACTTGTACGAGGCTTTTTACAAACAGTGAGCCTTCACAACGCAACTATGGGGGGTGTTGAGTGTATCAGGTGATGAGGATGATCCATCTAGATGCATGTCACGTTACATGTGCTAACATATCCAAAATTGCTTGGACGAGGCTTTTTACAAACAGTGACAACTGTGGGAGTGATTGTACAGGGTGCCGAGGATCGTCCATCTAGATGCATGTCAATCATATTTGCAGGCTTTCAAAATATTGAGTCACAAAAAATTTGTCAGTTTTTTGCATCCAGTTTACTCTCAGCTTCGCTGATGATCTCGAGCTCCTCCAACAGAGTAGCAAGTTTTTTCATATCATCATCCTGCTTGCTCTGTGGGGCCTTCTCACGGTAGCCTGATGCACTCATTTTCTGTGACAGGGTGTCATATTGCCTGCATTGGTGATGGAAAGCGGAGCATGTTACTACTTAAAGATAAAGAAAACCAAAAGAAGTTCAAAACACAAAAGACCAACCAATATGAACATAATTAGTGGATTAGCTAATTTAACAGTAGCATAACTGCACTTACTTTTGAACTTCCTCTCTCTTCTTCCTAAGCTTCTCATGTTCAGCTTCCGTGTTGAGAGCCCGCCGGAGCTGGAGATACACGGCTAGATCTTTGTTTACAATATTTGTGGCACAATCGGGTGGAGTTGGATCATCCTCTGTCAGGATCTGGAAAATTGCCACTTGGGTCAGAACTTTGCTTTTTGTAGTTAGGTGCATGTATCATGTATCAATTTTGAATTGGAATTTTACTGTGAGGATCTGAAATTGATACATGCAGGCCGAAGACCTTCAATGAGTTACTAGAATTTTATGTACTGACAGAGTAAGGTGTGTTGAAATAGGAAATGTGCATACAGCAAGAGCAAGGCATACATCATCGGAGTATATGTTACTTGTGGTACATAGGTTTTCATCTTCCTTCCAAAGGGAATTTTTAAGCCTTAAAAGGCGAAGAAAGTGCAAAAAAAAGACAGAGATAAGCATAGAGGTCGGATGATCTGTCAAACCTCAAGAGATGATACAGAAGCAAGCGTTGCAATTTGAGCTTGGTAGCATCCAACAGTGGCTGCAACCTCTAGGTTTCGGCAGAGCACAAAACATGGGCGCCTGTTGAGGTGAAAATACAAATAAGGTATCGGCTAGAAAGGAGCAAAGTTCTTATGAACCAAGACTAAAATAAAATGGCAATTTTATATTTGAGCATAGCATCTGTCATACTGTGTGAAACTCAAAAGAATCTATTAGGTGAACACTGAACAGAAACACACCTTAGATGTATATCTGTTGGTGGCAGGAGAGATCTCAGCTTACTCACGGCATCTAACACAATCTCCATTTCGTTCTCAACTTCATCATTTGCCCATTCCTGTCATCGCAGGAAACTTCTCAGGTACAAGTAGTGATAACAAAATTGTATTGTGGGGTACAATTTTGCTTCAACTTAGGATTTCTCAAATTGAGGTAACACACTAACTTTTTCTTTGCATTTTTTTTTGCATATATTCATTATAGAGTAGCTTCTTGTTAATCCTGCACATTAGGCTCTACAGTACCATTCTCGAAAAATAGTAACTAGAAGATCAAATCCTCTGGTTCATTCCTAAGTTGTCCTGAAAAGAAATGTTTACCTGTACAGCTGAGGGGTATTCTGATATCATAATGGAATCTTTCCTACAAGCCTCCTTAGGCTGAGGAAGGCGCTGCCAAAGCTCTTCTGTTATGTAAGGCATGAATGGATGGAGAAGACGCAAACCAGTGTCCAGGCATGCCCATAGTGTATCTCTAGAAGCACATCTTGCAGATTCGAACTCTTGAGATCCATTGAAGTAAGGTTTAATTGCTTCTATAAAGACATCACAAAGCTGGTATTGCCACCAGAAGTATATAGATGACGTCGCGTCGGAGAACTTATATGCTTCTAATGATGACACGGTCTTGCCAACAGCCTTACTAAGTACTGAGAGTATCCATTTGCAGATGGGCGGCATACTATGCACCGCGAGAGTTGCTGGTGGAGTGTACTGATCTCCAAGCTTAACCATCGCAAAACGAATGGCGTTCCACAGTTTATTGCACCATTGTCTGTACCCATGCACTCGCTTGATATCCAGGTTTATCTTGTCGGACTGGTAAAAAATGAGAAATTTTAGTACTAGAGGTTTGCAATAAAAATAATCAGAGAAATGGGGAAAACTAGCAATAAGAATAACCTGAGAAGTGTAGGAGATCAGAGCAAAACGAAGGGCGTCAGTACCACACTCAGGAATACCATCAGGGAAATCCTTCTTTTGACCTTCTTTTGCCTTTTCCAATTCGCCTTGGTCCAGATTGCCGCGTTCCAACTTTTTCTGAAGACCTTCCAGTGTTATACCATTTATTACATCAATGGGATCAATGACATTTCCTAGTGACTTGGACATTTTGCGGCCATGTGCATCACGAATAATTGGATGCAAGTAAATCTGAGAAACAGATAAGATAGTCATGACGCAAGGTTTATCAACTAATTGGGAATTTTCAATTACCTACAGAATTGATTCTAAAAAAAAGCTCCCTAAAGAATTGGTGTGCTTCACTTCCAGTGGAAGTTGCCATCATTAGGATAGTAACCTAGGTCATCATCGTTTATTTCAATGCTATGTGACATACTGAAATGCACTGCTTGTAAGTAGATAATGTGACGTATAGGTGCAGCAAAATATATATATAAACTTTTTGTCAGAAAAAAATATATAAGAACATGTCAATTTAGACATTATTAAGGTGGAAATAAGTGAAAGACAAGATAAATAAATGGCACAAGATTGGGTCATGGGCAGAACCCCCAACAGCGATAATAATTTTTTGTTGTTGTAGCAGTCACAGATCACCAAGTTAAACGTAAGCAGGCTTCTGCCCAGAGAGTGGTTCTACAGTACAGGAGCAAAGCACATAATAGCTACTGACAAGACAACCATTTGGCAAAACTGTGATTGCATAAATTGGATCCGGAACTATCTAATAAAACTGAAACCTACATATTACCTTTCGAAATGGCACATCACCGTGGAGTAGCATTCCCATCATCACCATCCTTGCTACCCAAAAGAAGAGGATGTCCAATCCAGTTTCAAGTACAGAAGTAGGGTAGAAAGTACTAAGGTCAGCTGTATTGTCCGGCCAACCAAGTACAGTTAGGGGGAAAAGACCAGCTGAAAACCATGTGTCCAACACATCAGGATCTTGATCCAACTGATATTTCTTCTTTGGGTACCTCTGTTTTGCCTCCAGTACTGCATCACTTTTATTTCTTGCGATTATCCAGTGGTCAATGTACGAACCCATGTCTTTCTCTTTGTCATCTTCTAATGTCACATACCAAGCAGGTACACGGTGTCCCCACCAAAGTTGTCTTGAAATACACCAATCGCGTATGTTTTCAAGCCACCTGCAGCACACAGAACAACAGTAGTGGATGGATTATTCGTTTTTTGTTAGCGTAAAACTGATCCATAGGAAAGGTGCATGCCTAAAGTAAAGCAAATAGGATGTACCTGTACCAGTCTTGCTCATATTGTGGTGGAATGATCTCTATCTCTTTGGATTTCACAGCATCAAGAGCTGCCTTTGCCATGGTATTACAATTAACAAACCATTGGGGCTTGATCATTGGCTCCACAATATCATTAGTTCTCGAACAACGTCCTAATTCCATATCATTATTTTCCATGCCTCTGTATAGACCCTTCATTTATTGACAAGTGCAAATTGATTATAATTTAGATATTACTAAAACAATACATTACGAAAAAAGATAAGCGACAAAGAAGGATAAGTAACACAAGATCAAACTTTAAATCAAACAAACAACTTAATCAGCCATCTTCACACAGGTATCCAGTATAGTGCGAAGGAAATAGAGTTCTCATATATTACGACAATGCCAGATCGAAAAGGGAGGCCAAAAGCTTGAGCAGAGCCAGCTATGCATATACGTATATACCACACATAGTATGCAAATCAAAATACGGAATACTATATTTCTAATGTAAAAATGTCAACGTAATACTTCCATACCTGCCAAATGGCTCACGATCCAAATATAATTAGGAAAACCAAGAAACATAAAAAAAACAATTTTGTTGCTCATACAAATATAACTAAATTTACACTCCATAAATTAGCAAAATTCAAAGAAACCGAATCACATCCAAGACGACTCTAGATGCTTTTAGAAGTCAACAGTATAGAACTATGATACCTTTTCGAATTAGAAGTTTTTATTCCATTATGACAATACATTGATGAACCTTTTCCAAAAACATTGAGGATAAGCAATAAATTAGATACAACTACATGAACGAACCAGAATCAGTTCTAAAGGAAAAATGGTAAACACTGAAACTATAATAATACCTTTTCCTTTAGTGCATCAATAACAGCAGCTCGAGCGGTAAAACGTGGCATTCCTTCAAATTGTGGACCTCCATTTTCATTTATGTTCCCGTCATCAGTGAAAATATTGATAAAGTCCAGGTTATGCTGTTTCCCAACCTTGAAGTCCTTGCTATCATGAGCTGGTGTGATCTGCATATAGAAAGATAGAGATAAGAATGGGCACTGATTTCTGAATGTAAAGGTATCCAAAGCTCCAAACCAGCTCTTTAGATGGGCACACCTACCTTGACAGCGCCAGTACCAAAAGTGGCTTTCACTAAGTCATCAGCGCAAATTATTTCAAGTTTTCGGCCATTAAACGGATGGACGGCATATTTTCCATGCAGATGCTTATATCTTTCATCCTGAGAATGAACAGCTATAGCGGTATCACCGAGCATAGTTTCTATTCTAGTTGTTGCAACGATAATTTCACCCAATCCTTCTTCTAGAGGATAGGCAAAAGATGTCAAAACACCAAACTGAACTGGGTTGCTATAACCAGGGACCTCTAACAAAGTCTCTGCCTTGAGATCAACACGGTCAACCTGAAAACCAGCAATCGAAATATAAGATACAACCCTGCATTCCTGCTCACACATGCAAATAACCAAACTGGCTAGCACACTGCAAAAGTGCATGCCTCACATACCTCGATATCAGAAATTGTTGTACGGAGCGTGCAATCCCAGTTCACGAGACGAATATCCCTGCAAATGGATGAATCATCCAAGAGGTAATAAAGTAATTTAGAGGATTCCAAACAACATAAGATGAGCAAACACATAAGCTCAGCAGAACAAGATACAAAAAAGAGTGCACATTCTGTATGGAAAACTAACCTATATATCAAACCTTCCTTGTATAGCCTAACAAACGCTTCTGTTACAGCCTCTGATCTCTGCTCATCCATTGTAAAACACTGAAAAACTATGCATTGTTTAGACACAAATGTTGCTTTCCCTAGCTATAGCAATGGAGGAATCGAACAAGGACTTTACTTCGCGCGACCAGTCAAGCGAGGCTCCAAGCGTACGCAATTGTCTCAATATGGTGCCACCATACTGATCTTTCCAGTTGTGGACCTGCAAAAAATGATGATTTATACATTGAATGAGTAAATGTGAAAATCAACCAGCATAGCAAAGTATGGGCTGGCACTGAACCAAAAAATTGTCTCAATCAATTAAATTAACAGGGCAACTCATTTCATGGCACTGTAAAATTTTAGTTCATTCATTGGCATATGAACTACCTTTGTGCAGAATTTTGTAATGGTATCTAGGGACCTTTCCCTTGAATTGAGCAAAATACATAACAGATGACTAAATGCAAGAAAAATCATTTATGAATATGATTATCTACTCCTTTAAAAAACATGAGTTCATTACAGGTGAGATGATATACAGTGGGTCAGAAATCAGAGTGCTTGCCTCAGATAGAAATTTATCACGCCCTAGATCATGCCTTGACAGCTTCCTCTCACGCATGATCTTCTTTTCCACAACGACCTGATATGGAGGTTAACAATTTTGTTAGATGAAACACTTGCTACAGTAAGAAATAGTAACAATGGATCAGTCAGATAAGACTCAATGATCAACATAACTTTTGAGTAGACGTCAATTTGAACTCAGGCTAATAATACTAGGCCATGAACAACTACGAAAATATAACTTGTGCAGAAGATAGATACTGGGGCCTTGGACCCAGTATATATGTCCTATGCACTGGAGTGTATCACTTATCAGACAACATGAAGCATAGCAGACCTGTGTAGCTATACCAGCATGATCCATTCCAGGAATCCACAAAGCATTGTAGCCTGACATCCTCCGCCAGCGGATCATAGCATCCTGCATTGTTGTCAATGCAAAGAAACAAAAGAACATCAACGCCACCAATACTGATAGGGGCGAACGGAAGGGCACCAGTACAGATAAAATCACTACCTCAATTGCCACTGTAATTGCATGGCCTATGTGAAGGGGTCCTGTCACATTTGGAGGTGGCAGGACCTGCAAATAAGTATTCAGTTCTGGTCATTCACAGCAATAAATCCTCATTTGTACATGTTCTATCTAACATTTACAGTTTGAAATCATCTGGTGAGCAATTCACATAGCAATCGCAAGCAGATGCTTATTCTGAATATAAGCATTTACCATTTGGGTCATGGAGGGACTTACTATTACAAACGGTGGCTTTGAGCTTGCGGCATCTGCTACAAAATACTGTGATGACTCCCACCAAGGATACCACCTGCATGACAGTAAGAAAAGGAAAATACATAGTTCAGTGAGAAATTTCTGACCATGGACTCCAAAAGCTTTCATGGCATGATTCAACTAAAGTGAGAAAGGCAACATACGATTTCTCAACAGCAGACGGGCTGTAATGTTTGGCCATTTGAGAAGCAATCAGTTTCTTCTGTCCAGTGGGAGTATCTGGATCAATGAAATCCTCAGGATTCTCATTGGTGGCGCCTTTCTTCTTTTGCTTCTTCTCACTCTTGTTAGCTCCATCAGATGCTGATTGGACCTACAGACAATCACATCAGTCAAACAGAACCTCTCCTTCAAATCAAGAAATGAGTTGGCGTCGCCGGTCGCCACCTGTAGCCTGGCCGCCTCCTTCTGCTTCGCCTTGAGCTTCTTCTCCTCCTTCTCTTTCGCCTGTCACAGAACAAAGATCACCTGTGAGTAAAACTGCTCACACACGAAACAATTCGACTACAGTATTCTCCTACTCCATCGTGAAGAGCACAGAACCAGATTAGAACAAGCACCTTCTGCTCTTTCTTCAGCTTCCTTTCCAAATCCTTCTCATCAAGCGGCTGCATGTGCAGTAAACGAAACAGTTCAGACAAACAAGCCAAACAGAAGGTATTTCAGCGATTGCGCAAAGGCCAAGGGAAAATACATGCCACATTCCTAGAAATCACCGTCACCTAACCCCACTGATCATAGATGATGACACCCAACAACCCCCAAATCCGTACTAGAACACCCCAAAACCAAAATTCCGCGGAATAAAAAGCGATCCCAAGACACAAGCTGGGGCTGCGCGACCAGCAACCAACGCGATACGAAAAGGTCGAGGGGAGGGGGCGGGGGAGAAGCTGCTCACCTCCTCCATGGCGCGGATCGGGCCCTCGGGCGCGAGCTCCCCGCCGCAGCAGCAACCACCACGGCAGCCGGTGCGGGCTGCTGCGATTAAGAAGAACCACTGCGATTTTTTCGATTTGGGCGGATTCGAAGTAGAGGCGGGATCAGACGGGGCGGAATGCTTTGGAGCTTTGAACCTCGTCTAGAGTTCGTGGGATCCAAGTTTTAGCGCGCGGAGGTTTTGCGGCTTAAACTTGGCGAAAGATGCGGACGTAGGGAGAAATTTCCATTATGCCACAAAATCGACCGTTGTTTTGAACAAAAGCACTGGCTTGGGAGCCAAGTTCTTGGGTAGAAACTTGATAGTCAAGTTTCATGTGCTTCGACGCCTCTTGCAAAGCAGCAGTAATAAGTGGTAAAAGACGAAGAAAACAAGGTGGAAACTGAAATGGCTTACCGGCGAATGAAATCCCTGTTTGGTGGAATATGATGATGTCAATCGTCTAGCTAGCTTTGGACTACTTAATTGTTAGTTTAACCAAACAAATTTTTGTGACAGATTACGAAATGTGGTGTATACAAATCCATAGCGTGGAAGGGGCCAGATTCTGTCGTAATCGGGGTACATATTTTTTTCCTTTATAAAAAAACAATCAGCCCTAGCCGCGCGGAACCAATGTAGAGAGAGGAGAGAGAAAGCAACCTCGACACCTGCGTTATTGGGGTTCCCTCATATCCGCCGATTGCTCAAGTGACAACGGGAGGGAGGGGAATCGGGATACCTTATTCCGCGTGTGTCCAGTAGTATGGGGTAGGGTTTTGATTGTTCATGGTTCCGACTCCGACGGTGGCAATGGTGGCAGCGAATGTGTTTTCGTTAGATCTCCTTTCGATACAGTTGTTCTCGCCACTATCAGTGTTGGATCTAGGAGGCAGAGTCTGCTCTGTCTCGGGTCCTACAAATCTGGACTGGTGCTTTTGTGTGTCATGGCGTTCACGTCAGGACGGACCTCTTTTTTCGCTTCTTGAGGTGGTGGTGTTGCGGACAACCTAAGGCGTCATCAGAAAAGAGTTGACACGTGGGGGTCGAGAGGTGTTTCCCTGGCCGTTTTTGTGGTAGCCACGAGACTATGGCCTCCTTTTCTTCATTTGGGTGTCTCTCTAACATGACAGATTGTGCTATCCACTTGTGTGCAGGTCATGCTCCTTCTCGCATGCAATGGCGTTCTCTCTGTCGTCGTCGTTGCGAAGCTGGCGAAAGTTTTGTTTAGGAGATAGTTTGAATATCTACAAAAGGATTCTACGATGGCGGCTTCTTCTCCGAGGCATTAGTCCAATATTAGGCCGACTCCAGCAGCGGAGCGGCGGTGGCGGCATGCCTTCAGCTTATGATGGAGATTGAGGTTGTTTGACACTCTGAAAACCTAGATGTAACTTACTTGTTTTTATGATGTCTTCTAATATTGAATGTCCTTTATAATATAAATAAGATGATTTCTCGTGCGTTGTTGCGGGGAAGCTCGGGTCATGTATCTATGAAACATCGTTACCGCACCGCAAATACAAATTGTGTTAAGATAATTGCAATATATATTTTGTGTTGTGTCTTTTCCACTTCTTCTTTTTCACTTTTTAATCCAAATACCAATAAGCAATGTGTAGTATTGAGTTTAATCAATTCTCCACACCACATGCATGAGATGGCATGTGATGACGTGGCCGGCATGCATAACCTCTTGGTGTGGATACTTAGGAAAAGTAGGCACTGGGTTGCAATTATTCAAGAATAGAGAATCCAGGGCCTTAAAAAATATTTTTGTTGATTATGTTTTTAATTCAACCGAAACTGGAACACATGACTTAGTTTGCGACAAGAGCATATTGGTAGCTTATAACAGGATTTAAGCTCTAGCACAAAAGAATTCAATTTTGTGCTAGTTTCTCCCTACCGCTCCTTCCTATACAGTTGAAAGGTACACTCTGAGCGTCTCCACTTAAAATTTCAAAGTGCTAAATTTCTCTGCCTTCATAGTTTTACAAAAATAACAATGAGAATGCCACTCGAGAGAATAACACTTTGTTGCACCAAAAAGCACTACGTTGTGCTCATGCTTCTCTCCTTGTATCCCGCACTAGCCGGCCTCGGGGGAAAATGCATTGTGCTAGAACCTAGGGTTCCTCACCGACAGTCCCTCACCTCAATGGAAGAAGGATGGTGCATGACATCATCGCCCTCTGACATCTTGTCCTTTGTCGCATCCACAACCCCCCACCTCCTCCGTCGCCTCAAAGGTCGGCGGCTCCTTCCTCCGGTTGCAATTTCTCTAAGCAATTCAAGGATATTATCCGAGTCGATTTCACTTGTCGAAATCATTCAATCCATAAGTTTTTTTGTTTTTTCGATCAAAATTTGAATCAGTTGAACACTTATTACTTTTTAGCGGGATAATCATAAAATAAGCTAAAAGGACAAAAGCAAAAAAGAATTGGCAAGCTTCTCAAGAGCTTAATTTCCCCTGGAACTTCTCCCCACAGCTATGGAGGAGCCATTTTTGCACAAGCCACGACTCAAAAGAACTGGTCCTCAGAAACACCACTCGTAGGCAGTAGCCATACAAAAGTACTCCCACTTTAGTAGTGATCTAAACGCTCTTATATTTATTTAGGGAGGGAGTAGCAGATATTTCATTACAAGGCAGGATAACAACTAAGTAGATTTCCACCAAGAAAATGCTAGTGACACCTTATCCCTATAGCCACTTTTGAAAAACAAAACCTGTTATGTAAACTTTGAAAGTTTTTAAAATTACAATTTTGCAGCAACTTAAATAGTGTTTTTTGGCCAATTTTCTTTTTCAATGGATGGATTTTATTTACTCAAATGAAGTATCAAGTGGATAAAACACAATGAGCAAACACCCGACTTCTGCATGGTTAGGGTACACACAATCACCACAAACACACACAAGTAAACACGCTGACAAATAGCAAAGTCATACAAGATCAAAGTTATGCCTTAGCATGGAAAAAATACATAGCGATCAAGAAACCACAACAATGACCATATCCCACACCAATCATGTCTTGACACCCAAGGGCTACGAGGCTCTTCAACTGCAACGCCTTCAAGAAGGGAACGACGCTCAACTGTCACCATCACCGGATCCAACCATCAAAGGTCATAATATAGGTTTCACCCTAAAGAACAAGCCCGAGCATATCCGAGCAATGCCTTTAACAAGGTCATGACACAAAACATGGTCATTGTCATGTATAACCAACAAGGGTCATACCTAGGATTTTCACCCTAGAGCTCGACATCGGGTACTCGAAAAGCACCACCACATTTAAGTCAATCATGTGTTGTCGCCATCAATTTTCCATGATCCCAATAGCTACATGCATTGGTCTAGAAAACCCACCAAGCCGCTACTCCACCATCCCCTCAACATCAAGACACTGTGCATAGATTGCATTGCACCGTCGAAGGCGTACTAGAGCCGCCAAAACACACAATGGAGGTTGCATCCGGCAATCTGCCAGTATGAGCCGTCAGCCAGTGTCACCATGGTAAAATCTGAAGGAGAAATCCTTCCAAACCGAACGCCTAAGCCAAACGTTCGCCGATCTGACCGAATGCGACCACCAACAAAATAGGGAGCAAGTAGCCCCAACCCTTAGAGTAGCAGTCGTGACATACCTCGAAGGGGGTGGGGCGACACATGACGCTGATGAGATGAAGAGCCACGCCGCCACTTTCCTCGGAGTCGGCATGCACTTCGTCGGCGGCTCCTCTACTGGCGGTGAGACGAGACATGAGGGAAGGAGGAGGTGGCGGTGGCTGGTTGCCCGCCAGAGACGCCTAATGGAGGGTGGTGGCCAATTTCTGTTTTTTAACACACTACGACGCACATACACTCACCCCTTCGAACGCATGCACGTACACCCTACCCCTATAAGCACCTCTGAGATATTGAGCCGGCACATCAAATTGAGATTGACGAAGTCTTCACAACCACGTTTGTAGTCGACGAGAACGTCCTCTCCTATTGAACGCACCTCGTCGGAAGGTCTGAAATAAATCTAGAAAAATGCAACCATCGGCGTCTAGGACTTAATTCTGGTGAACTGGGGATACTACTATTCTCCTAACCATCCAACCACATACCCCAATGGCCTTTCTTATAAGAATCAGATGTGCCAGGTCTAGATATCTATATCTATATCTATATCTATATACCTACTAATAAAGCAAGGTGATATTCGTGGTTTCGTCCCGCTTAATAGGCCATTTTTCATGTCCCGCACACAAGGGCCAACTTGGGCCGTCGCTTGACCCTTACGTTGTGGGCCCAACTAATCCGGCAAATTGTTTTTTCATGTCTGGCGCACAAGGGCCAACTTGGGCCGTCGCTCGAGGCTTACGTTGCGGGTCCAGCGAATCCGGCAAAAATATATGCAACCGTGAAGGATTAAACTCCCGACAAGCCAGTGGATCACCTTTGCTCCATATATGCAGCAGTGGGTGTTCGACGACATTAACTCCTGGCTCCGATCCTTCTTCTGGGCCGGCAAGGATAAAATTAATGGAGGGCAGTGCCTTGTTGCTTGGAACACCATATGTCGCCCCTACTGCTATGGTGGGTTGGGGATCAAGAATCTCAAACTGCAAGCACTCGCCCTTCGGGTGCGTTGGGAATGGCTAAGGCGTACGGACGATGAGCGACCATGGCAGGGCCTGAAGCTGGTGCCGGACATCGAGGCCAGAGAGGTGTTCGACAGCCCCGTGTCCATCTCGGTGGGCGATGGGAAGAAACCGCTCTTCTGGCGTGATCGCTGGATCAACGGGCGTGTGGTGGTGGATATAGCCCCGTCCATCCTGGCATTGGTGCCTACTCGCACCAAGAACTTACGAACTGTGCACCAGGCCTTGGGTAGCAGAAGATGGGAGAGAGATGTCCCGGAGGAATTAAACTTTACCATGCACATGCAGCTCTATCTCCTCCAGCAAGCCATCTCCCTTGTTGACAGGGAGGAGGGGCGACCTGACATCTTCTCTTGGCCAGCCAACAAGTCTGGATCTTACTCGGCGAGCTCCACCTACAAAAGACTGTGTTCGGGTCTCACCTATTTTCAGCCGGCTGCTCTAATCTGGAAGACGTGGGCACCTTTGAAGTGCAAGATTTACATGTGGCTGGCCTCGCAGTACAGAGTTTGGACCTCGGACCGCCAGACACGCCACGGTTTGTAGGACGAGACGTCTCCTTGTTTCACTTGTCTCCAACAGGAGGACAAGCCGGACCACATCTTAATCCAATGCCCGTATGTGATAGAGGTTGGGCACTTGGTTCTGGGACACCAGAGACTGAATGTCGGCCCACCATCGGTTTACTGCACCCCAATACAATGGTGGACGGACGCTAGAAATGCAATCCCAAGGAGAGAAAGGAAGGGCTTCGACTCCCTGTTCATGTTGACGACCTGGATGGTTTGGAAACAACGGAATGCCAGGATCTTTGGCAGGGTTAACCAGCAACTGCAGCCGGCACCATTGTTGGGACAGATCATCGATGAAGCCAAGGAGTGGTGGGCCGCTGGAGCAGGAGGCTTAAACAATCTAGCGAGAGAGTAGTCTAAGAGTTTCTGTAGGTGTGGGTGTGGGTGTGGGTGTTCGATCGAAGCCTGTTCGCAGCGTCTTCGATCTTCTTGTAAATGATTTTGCTCCCTTCTATAAAAATACGGTACGCCATTGGCGTACTCTCGAAAAAAATGCTTGTGTAAAGAAATAAGGTTTCGTTTGTCTTATATAGAAGGTGTTTGTTTCCAGGGACTTATGGGTTTAGGGACTTAAAAAAGTCCCTATAAGTCCCATCCAAACCAAACAGGAGGGACTTATTGGGACTTATTGGGGTGATTAGGGACTTATCAAATAAGCTCCTCAGGGAGGAGCTTATTGAGACTTATCTGGACCCGCACCGCTCGATCCCCTCCTCGCCTTGCGTACCGCATCGCCCCACGCCGCTCGTTCGCCTTGTACTGCATCGCCCCCTCGGTTCCCCTCGTCGCCTCGCTCGCGTCGCACCAATCGCCGCCGCCGCCGGCAGCTTCAACAGCCGCCGCCATGGCCGACGAGGAAGACGAGATCCCCTTCTTCTCTCAATTCCCCTCGTCTCAAGAGGCACCCGAAGGCTCATCCGCCGGTGGAAATCTCGGGAGGGGAATGGGTTTCTTGGATCTCAACAACAACACGAACGTCTTCCCGGAGTTGGGCTCGTACCAGCAACTTCTCTTTGACCAGTCGGCCGGTCATGGCCTTCCTCCGGTTGGACGTGGTCGTGGGAGGCCCGTACCCCAGGGCGGAGGAGGCCGCAGACGGTTTGTATGAAAAATGATTATCAACTTATAAGTCCCTGTAAACAAACAGGCAGGGACTCAGGACTTATAAGTCGATGTAAACAAACAGGCAGGGACTTATGACTTATAAGTTGGGACTTAAAAAAGTCCTGGGACTTATGAAACAAACAGGCCCATAGTACCACCTTGCTATTTTACATGCAATGCCACCATTTTATATAGGTCTGCCAGTCCAAATCAATAAGCAGCCATGACACCCATAGATCGGATACGTGAGACATGCATAAATAAGTAAAGGACACAAAAAAATGCATGAAGTAGGAAAGAAAGACCCATAGGAGGGAACTCGTGAGATGTATGAAGATGGAAATAAATTAATACAAGAAAAAAATGACCCACAAAGGAGGAGATACGTGAGACATGCATAAGTTCAAAAAAAAGAAAGGAATTCGTCAAATGCATGCAGATGGAAACAAATGAAGAAGGCCCACAAAGGAGAATATAGGGCTTACCATTCCCCTTTAAATTTTTGACTGATAAATATAGGGCTTACCGCAAAGGAGAATAAAGGGAACCACAAAAATTGACGGACGGGGAATAAAGTTTTGTTTAGACTGACTCAAGAAAAAGTTTGATGGACGCATTGATACATTTCTTTTATAAAGTTGATCAAACTAAAAAAATTTGTGTTTTCTCCATATCGAAATATAGGGCTTACCATTTAAAATTGAGTACACGTAAATTAAAAAAAATCCGTTGCAACGCACGGGCATATGTGCTATTATTATTATTTTTGAGGAAATGTGCTAATCCGCACTTAGGTTTGACCGTGCAAGGAGTAGGTTTTTTCTTTTTTGAAACAGCTGTAATTTTATTCATACTCATAAGAATTACAGGTACATTGATTCGGATCTAAGATCCAAAAAATACAAAGTAACTCATATAACTAAGAATTACAATAAAATCTCTTGGAAACACCTTCTTCGCGGTATCAATCTCTGTTAGAAGAAAGAGTCCAAAGACTTCGGTAAAAAGGCTGCAATTGGACGGAAGCAACAATGTTGTCACTCTTTCATCCGCACAAACATTAGAAATAATGGTTTTTGAAAGCAACTTGAGTCGCCCATCCAAAAAGATGGGAAGCCTTGATCGGTGAACGGTACTTGGGCTGGGGATGATCCCCTAGAAGTGCAGGACGTCGGATCACAACATTTTCATCATGATGTTGATGTAACACTTCAACTTCACAAAGAATCAAACCAACAAAAAAGGTTGACACGCCAACCTAAACTCATCAGATCCAAAGAATCAGATCCGCGAGGACTGAAAACTCACTAACCTCATGACACCATGTAGGACCTTGAGAAGAGGTGTCTAGATGGGGGGTGATTAGACACTTAGTACCAAAGTTGTGGTTTTTAAGATTCTTTAAGTTTAAGTGGAGTTTAGGCACAATTTCAACATTCACAATACATATCAAGCAAGCATGCAAAGAGTATATGAGCAGCGGAAAGTAAAGCATGCAACTTGCAAGAAAGTAAAGGGAAGGGTTTGGAGGATTCAAATGCAATTGGAGACACGGGTGTTTTTGGCGTGGTTCCGATAGGTGGTGCTATCGTACATCCACGTTGATGGAGACTTCAACCCACGAAGGGTAACGGCTGCGCGAGTCCACGGAGGGCTCCACCCACGAAGGGTCCACGAAGAAGCAACCTTGTCTATCCCACCATGGCCGTCGCCCACGAAGGACTTGCCTCACTAGCGGTAGATCTTCACGAAGTAGGCGATCTCCTTGCCCTTACAAACTCCTTGGTTCAACTCCACAATCTTGTTGGAGGCTCCCAAGTGACACCTAGCCAATCTAGGAGACACCACTCTCCAAGAAGTAACAAATGGTGCGTTGATGATGAACTCCTTGCTCTTGTGCTTCAAATGATAGTCTCCCCAACACTAAACTCTCTCTCATAGGTTTTGGATCTGGTGGAAAGAAGATTTGAGTGGAAAGCAACTTGGGGAAGGCTAGAGATCAAGATTCATATGGTAGGAATGGAATATCTTGGTCTGAACACATGAGTAGGTAGTTCTCTCTCAGAAAATGTATGCTGGAAGTGTAGGTTCGTTCTGATGGCTCTCTCCACGAATGAAGAGGAGGTGGAGGGGTATATATAGCCTCCACACAAAATCTAACCGTTACACACAATTTACCAAACTCGGTGGGACCGAATTGTCAAACTCGGTCAGACCGATTTAGCAAATAATGTGACTGTTAGGGTTTTCGGTGGGACCGAAATGCAACTCGGTGAGACCGATTCGGTTAGGGTTAGGCATAACGTAATCTCGGTAAGACCGATTACACAAACTCGGTGAGACCGATTTGGTAATAAGCTTTCCAGAGAGTTCGTCAGGCAAACTCGGTGGGACCGATTACTCAAACTCGGTGAGACCGATTTTGGTAATAAGTTTTCCAGAGAGTTTGCATTGTAATCTCGGTAGTACCGATTGCTCAAACTCGGTGAGACCGATTTTGATAATGGACATACACAGAGAGATTACAATCCCATCTCGGTGAGATAGAGATCCCTATCGGTAAGACCGATTTGCTTAGGGTTTGTGGCAGTGGCTATGACCTTTGGAATCGGTGGCGCCGGATAGGAAGAATCGGTGTGACTGATTTTGGCTTTGGGTTTAGGTCATTTGTGGATGTGGGAAAGTAGTTGAGGGTTTTGGAGCATATCACAAAGCACATGAAGCAAGAGGCTCATTAAGCAACACCTCATCCCTCCTTGATAGTATTGGCTTTTCCTATAGACTCAATGTGATCTTGGACCACTAAAATGTAAAATGAAGAGTCTTGAGCTTGAAGCTTGAGCCAATCCTTTGTCCTTAGCATCTTGAAGGAGTTCCCAAATCCTTTAGTCCATGCCACTTCATTGTTGAACTTATCTGAAACATGCTAGATAAAGTGTTAGTCCAACAAGAGATATGTTGACATTAATTACCAAAACCACCTAGGGAGCATTTGTGCTTTCAATCTCCCCCTTTTTGGTAATTGATGGCAACATACATCAAAGCTTTAGATAAAGATATAAAGAGTAGCAAATAAAGCTTTGGAAAGACATGTAACAACCATAGGCTCCCCCTACATGTATGTAATCATGTGAATATGGAACATAGAAGCATGTGAGAGTATAAACATGATAGAGCAGGCAATGTGTTACATGTATCTTGGCCATATGCATCAGAGCAAAGGATGTTAAAGAAAATACCTTCATGCTCATGAGTTCTTCTTGCAAACAATATGTACATCAGCAAGAATTCCTCATACACATGATTGTGATGCATATACTTACCTTGTGGTCTTGAGTTGGCTTAGGATGGAATGAACCTGCGTAAACAAAGTTAGATAACACAGATGCATCTACTAGCCATAGCAAACAAAAGAAACCACAAGAATACCAAGACTGGGATGACATGTAGAGAGTGAGTACTAAGTACCACATGAATTTGACATGTCCCCAAGAGTAAAGATATGCAATGAATTTAAATGATCTCTTTCCCTTAGATGTCTTGCTCCCCCTGAATCTAACATGGGATATTGGGAGAAGATAGGGAATAGAAAATCAGAGCTGAAAGATATGAAAGATGATCAGAGGTAATGTTTAGAGATAATGTATGCTAATGCAAATAAGCACAATGGATCATATGGACATGTCTCTCCCCTCAAGAAGACATGTGAACATCTCTCCTCTTGAACACCAAGCATCTGGGATCCTTGAGAAATACTTTCTACTTAAGTATCCTCTCCCCCTGGAGATCTCTCTCTCCTTTTGAGGGTCTCTCCCCCTAGAAGGTCTCTCTCCCCCTTAGGAAGGTGAAGGTGATAAGCTTTGATGCTCTTTCTATCTTCAAATGACAAGCTTTGATGTTCTCTCTCTCTCCCCCTTTGACATCAATTTCCAAGAAGGATCTTCTGGAATCTGTCGAATGGGTTTGGTCCTTGAGACACGGACAAAGCAATGATAAAAATGTGATCCTTGTAGAGGACAAGATTCATTGAGTGGAGCTGGATCAGAAGAAACACATAGTATGTGGCAAATAGTTTTTCCTGTTGGGAAATCGGTGGCACCGAGTGGTTTGTTTCGGTCGTACCGAAGGGATTCGGTTGGGCCGAAAATAACTAATCGGTGAAACCGAGTTCACGGCAGAGAAAATACTTGTCACCTCAGCTCACTAGACTAGTAAGATCTCACAAAGATTTGCAAGGAATTTACTGAAAGATGTGCAAAGAATTGGATGCAAAAAATGCAGAGCAACCTGAAAGAAATCTAGATGAAGTTTTTTTTGAAAGGGGAAACAAATATGCATGAGACAAATGCAAAAACATAGAAAAGAACACAAGAGAACTTCATCTAGAGATGGTCGGCGACAAAGTCACCTATGTTAGAGTATATTGACTTAGGAGTCAAGTGAGATCACTTGATCATAGGTCATACTCATCGTTTAAGCTCAAAATGGGGTTGCCATTTTTCGTTTAAGCATCTTGATGTATTCACATCTTGTCGAGTTGCTTTAGCTCATGACTTGGAGTAAAGCTTCTCTAAGATGGAACAACATACCTTGGTTGGTGGTGTAGTCCATGTGGTTGAACTTGTGTGGGATGCTCAAGGTTGATGTAGCTCATCAAGAATTTGGAGCACCACTTGGAATTTTAGTCCATCTACCTACATGGGTTAGTTCCTGCAAGGAAGAGCACTTGTGTATCCAAGAATGACAATCGTGAAGCTTAACATAGAACTTGTCAAAGGATATGTTTGAATGGTTCCGTGCTTCCTTGTCCTCAACCACCATAGCGTAGAGACTTGGTGATGTAGAGATTGCTCAAGATATGAGTAGATTACAATCTCATCAAGTTGGATTCCACGAAGTACCCACAAGAGTTAGATAACATGCAAGATACAGATATATCCAAGACATATGATTTTCATCATAAGAGAAAAACATCAAGGATTAGTCATAAGCTCATGTCTTGCATGTATCCAATGGAGTTTCTACTCCAAGTTTGAAGCATCAATGATGTTCAATTCTCCTCTTAACCTGCAAAACACTTTCTCATCGAGAGGTTTAGTGAATATATCCGCTAATTGCTTTTCGGTGCGAACATGCTTAAGATCAATGTCACCCTTAGCAACATGATCTCGAATGAAATGATGACGAACTTCAATATGCTTAGTTCGAGAATGTTGCACAGGATTATGACCAATTTTGATAGCACTTTCATTGTCACAAAGCAATGGAACATGTCTCACATATATCCCATAATCTTTAAGAGTTTGGGTCATCCAAAGTAATTGAGCACAACATGAACCAGCGGCAATATATTCAGCTTCGGCGGTGGATAAGGATACCGAGTTTTGTTTCTTGGAGGACCAAGACACAAGAGATCTACCAAGAAATTGACAAGTACCCGAAGTGGACTTTCTATCAACCTTGTCTCCGGCATAGTCCGAGTCGGAATAGCCAACAAGATCGAAAGAGGCCCTCTTAGGATACCAAATGCCAAAGTTTGGTGTATGGATTAAGTATCTCACTATCCTTTTCACGGCCTTAAGATGACATTCCTTAGGAGCAGCTTGATATCGTGCACACGTGCACACACTTAGCATGATATCGGGACGTGAAGCACATAGATATAACAATGAACCGATCATAGAGCGATAAACCTTTTGATCAACCGGTTCACCACCTTTGGTTAAGTCATTATGTCCACTAGTAGGCATGGGTGTAGACATACCTTTGCATTCTTGCATATTGAACTTCTTGAATAAGTCCTTGGTGTACTTCGTTTGAGAAACAAAGGTACCTTCCTTAGTTTGCTTGATTTGCAACCCAAGGAAGAAGTTGAGTTCACTCATCATAGACATCTCAAACTTCTGCGACATTAGCTTCCCAAACTTTTCACTAAAATGAGGTTTAGTTGAACCAAATATGATATCATCAACATAAATTTGGCACACAAATAGTTCTCCATTAACCCTTTTAGTAAAAAGAGTAGACTCAATTTTCCCAATTTCAAAGCCTTTTTCAATAAGAAACTTGGTCAAGCATTTATACCAAGCTCTAGGAGCTTGTTTAAGACCATAAAGAGCTTTGTGAAGTTTGTAAATATGATTGGGTTTCTTGGGATTGACAAAGCCGGGAGGTTGCTTAACATAAACTTCCTCCTCTATTTCACCATTTAGAAAAGCACTTTTAATGTCCATTTGGTACAAGGTAATATCATGATGATTAGCATAGGCAAGTAAGATGCGAATGGACTCAAGTCTAGCAATGGGGGCGTAAGTCTCACCATAGTCCATACCTTCGACTTGTGTGTAGCCTTGGGCGACGAGACGTGCTTTGTTGCGAACTACTTGTCCATATTCATCTTGCTTGTTGCGAAACACCCATTTGGTACCGTTGACGTTGTGGTTGTTGTCGGGCTTCTCAACCAATGTCCAAACTTGGTTCCTCTCAAAGTTATGTAGCTCTTCATGCATAGCATTTATCCAATCCAGATCTTCCAATGCTTCTTCAACCTTCATAGGTTCAATGCTAGAGATGGAAGAATAGTTTTCACAAAAGTTAGCCAAACGAGTTTTAGAGTGAGTGATTCTCCCGGTTTGAATGTCATTGTAGATTTGCTCGACGGGATGATCTTTAGCAACTCTTGCTCGAACTTGTGAAAGCTTTTGCTTGGGTCTTCGTTGAACATCTTCTTCATCTTGTTCTTCTTTTTCTTGGCCTTCTTCATTGTTGGCATTGTCGTTCTCTTGTCGTGGTGGAGAAGGAGGTTGTTGACGTTCATCTTGATGCACTTCCTCGTTTTCTTCATCTTGGTGTGTCCCACTTGTGGATGTTTCCGTATCAACTCTTGGTTCACCTTGTTGTGAAGTTGAAGCTTCCACTTGGACGGACGAGGTACTCTCCTTCACCTCCGTTGGACGAACCTTGCCAATGGCCAAGTCTTGAATTGCTTCCGAAGGATCTTTGTCACCTACATCAATTGGCAATTGCTCTACTTGCGAGCCGTTAGATTCATCAAACTTCACATCTACCGTTTCTTCAACCTTTCGGGTGAAATTGTTGTAGACACGGTAAGTGTGAGAGTTTGAGCCATAACCTAGTAGGAAACCTTCATGAGACTTAGGAGCAAATTTAGAGCGACGATGCTTATCAAGAATGTAGCACTTTGAGCCGAATACTCGAAAGTATCCAACTTGGGGTTTGTTACCGGTGAGGAGCTCGTATGCCGTCTTGCCGAGTAGCTTGTGAAGATACAAGCGATTTGTTGCATGACAAGCTATCTCAACCGCTTCTGCCCAAAAGTGCTTCGGCGTCTTGTACTCATCAAGCATCGTTCTCGCCATTTTGATGAGCGTCCGGTTCTTCCTCTCAACAACTCCGTTTTGTTGAGGTGTGTACGTAGCCGAGAACTCGTGTGAAATCCCTTCTTTGTCAAGAAAGGTGTCCACATTTGCGTTCTTGAACTCCGTTCCATTGTCGCTGCGAACTTTCTTGATCTTCACTTCAAATTGATTTTGGGCCTTCCTTGCAAAGTTTTTGAAGATCTTTTGGACCTGCGATTTATCGTCGAGAAAGAACACCCACGTAAATCTTGGAAAATCATCAACTATAACTAGACCAAAAGAATTTCCACCGAGACTCTTATAAGAGTTGGGACCAAAGAGATCCATGTGAAGTAGCTCGAGTGGCCTCCTTGTAGTCATGATATTCTTCACGGGATGCCTTCCTCCAACCTGTTTACCTGCCTGACAAGCGCTGCAAAGTCTATCCTTATCAAATATGACATCATTAACTCCAAGGATATGATTTCCTTTAATAAGCTTGTCAAGGTTTCGCATACCAACATGACCTAATCGTCTATGCCACAACCAACCTTTTGAGGATTTAGCAATGAAGCAAGTTTTAGGTTGAGCCTTTTTAGTGAAATCAACAATGTATAGATCACCTCTACGCACACCGATAAAGACCATTTTATGATTATCTCGACGAAACACTTGGCAGTCTACTTCAGTAAATAGGACATTGAAACCGAAATCAGCAAGTCTAGATACTGAAAGTAAGTTGTATCCAAGAGATTCAACGAGCATGACATTTTGTATGGAGCTATCATGTGATATGGCCACCTTACCGAGGCCAACCACCTTACCCTTTGAATTGTCACCGAAAGTGACATACTTTCGAGGACTATCATTATTAGCAAGCTCACGAAACATGTCTTTATCTCCGGTCATGTGATCGGTACATCCACTATCAAGAACCCATTCCTTTCCTCCTGACATATATCCCCGAAGATTTGCCATAAGACTAAAATGTCTCATTGCATCATCAAGATCGAAGTCACTATCATCAACCTCATCATAGTATCCATGTTCAACATCGTCATGTGGTGGATCAAGTCCTAGAGAGGGTGATTCATTAGAATGAGTTTGACAATAATCTTGCTTATGAATTTTTATGGCTTCGGAAATAATGTCACTAATAATACCAACATTTCCTTTGGCACGCATAAGGTTTGTAAGCTCAAATAGACGATCACCAAACATAGGATCACTAGTATTCATCTTACTTAAGGCAATGGACTTATGAAGAATTTCATCAAGATTTTTCAAGGAATAATCAGGAAATCGTTCCTCAAGAAATTTCCATATGGTGTAGGCACACTTGAAAGTAGGCAAACATCCAAGCAAGTTTCTAGGCAATCCTCTAATGATAAGTTCGGTAGTTCTAAGATTCCTAATCATGTCAATTGACTCATCATGGGTAGGATGCATAGGATCAACACAAGGTGCACAAGGGCTAGCAATGTACTTGTTAAAATGATATTGATTGAAAATAACAAGCATCTCATTTTTCCACTCATGAAAATACTCTCCATCCAGAATAGGCACTCTATGTCTAAGACTCCCCAAAGTAGACTCATCCATCTTCCTCCAATGGTGATTAAACCAAAGCAATGGAGACCAAAGCTCTGATACCACTTGTAGGACCTTGAGAAGAGGTGTCTAGATGGGGGGTGATTAGACACTTAGTACCAAAGTTGCAGTTTTTAAGATTCTTTAAGTTTAAGTGGAGTTTAGGCACAATTTCAACATTCACAATACATATCAAGCAAGCATGCAAAGAGTATATGAGTAGCGGAAAGTAAAGCATGCAACTTGCAAGAAAGTAAAGGGAAGGGTTTGGAGGATTCAAACGTAATTGGAGACACGGATGTTTTTGGCGTGGTTCCGATAGGTGGTGCTATCGTACATCCACGTTGATGGAGACTTCAACCCACGAAGGGTAACGGCTGCGCGAGTCCACGGAGGGCTCCACCCACGAAGGGTCCACGAAGAAGCAACCTTGTCTATCCCACCATGGCCGTCGCCCACGAAGGACTTGCCTCACTAGCGGTAGATCTTCACGAAGTAGGCGATCTCCTTGCCCTTACAAACTCCTTGGTTCAACTCCACAATCTTGTTGGAGGCTCCCAAGTGACACCTAGCCAATCTAGGAGACACCACTCTCCAAGAAGTAACAAATGGTGCATTGATGATGAAGTCCTTGCTCTTGTGCTTCAAATGATAGTCTCCCCAACACTCAACTCTCTCTCATAGGTTTTGGATCTGGTGGAAAGAAGATTTGAGTGGAAAGCAACTTGGGGAAGGCTAGAGATCAAGATTCATATGGTAGGAATGGAATATCTTGGTCTGAACACATGAGTAGGTAGTTCTCTCTCAGAAAATGTATGCTGGAAGTGTAGGTTCGTTCTGATGGCTCTCTCCACGAATGAAGAGGAGGTGGAGGGGTATATATAGCCTCCACACAAAATCTAACCGTTACACACAATTTACCAAACTCGATGGGACCGAATTGTTAAACTCGGTCGGACCGATTTAGCAAATAATGTGACCGTTAGGGTTTTCGGTGGGACCGAAATGCAACTCCGTGAGACCGATTCGGTTAGGGTTAGGCATAACGTAATCTCGGTAAGACCGATTACACAAACTCGGTGAGACCGATTTGGTAATAAGCTTTCCAGAGAGTTGGTCAGGCGAACTCGATGGGACCGATTACTGAAACTTGGTGAGACCGATTTTGGTAATAAGTTTTCCAGAGAGTTTGCATTGTAATCTCGGTAGTACCGATTGCTCAAACTCGGTGAGACCAATTTTGATAATGGACAAAGACAAAGAGATTACAATCCCATCTCGGTGAGACCGAGATCCCTATCGGTAAGACCAATTTGCTTAGGGTTTGTGGCAGTGGCTATGACCTTTGGAATCGGTGGCGCCGGATAGGAAGAATCGGTGTGACCGATTTTGGCTTTGGGTTTAGGTCATTTGTGGATGTGGGAAAGTAGTTGAGGGTTTTGGAGCATATCACAAAGCACATGAAGCAAGAGGCTCATTAAGCAACACCTCATCCCTCCTTGATAGTATTGGCTTTTCCTATAGACTCAATGTGATCTTGGACCACTAAAATGTAAAATAAAGAGTCTTGAGCTTGAAGCTTGAGCCAATCCTTTGTCCTTAGCATCTTGAAGGAGTTCCCAAATCCTTTAGTCCATGCCACTTCATTGTTGAACTTATCTGAAACATGCTAGATAAAGTGTTAGTCCAACAAGAGATATGTTGACATTAATTACCAAAACCACCTAGGGAGCACTTGTGCTTTCACACCGCCAAAAGAACGAGAGTAAATTTGTTCCCATAAAATATGATGATCATTAGACGATGACGAAGAATGTGGCACTTCTGAAGGTGCGAGGTCCCTCACCTCTCGGAGCCCGGCACCAAGATGGCAGCCCGAGGCGAGGGGACCAGAAAATTCCTTGCGGCGGCGGCTGCAGCAACGAAGCCCTCGCTCGTACGTTTTTTAGAGAGAAAAGCCACTTTATTAATCAAACTCCACAAAAGGTGGGATACAAACTTGGTCATGAGGCTGGCCAAGCCAAACATGACGTCCCCTAGGTAGGGAGACAACGAATCTTGTTGGAAATATGCCCTAGAGGCAATAATAAAAGGATTATTATTATATTTCCTTGTTCATGATAATTGTCTTTATTCATGCTATAATTGTATTATCCAGAAATCGTAATACACATGTGAATACATAGACTATAATATGTCCCTAGTAAGCCTCTAGTTGACTAGCTCGTTAATCAACAGATAGTCATGGTTTCTTGACTATGGACATTAGATGTCATTGATAACGGGATCACATCATTAGGAGAATGATGTGATGGACAAGACCCAATCCTAAGCACAGCACAAGACCATGTAGTTTGTTTTGCTAGAGCTTTTCCAATGTCAAGTATCTTTTCCTTAGACCATGAGATCGTGTAACTCCCGGATACCGTAGGAGTGCTTTGGGTGTACCAAACGTCACAACGTAACTGGGTGACTATAAAGGTGCACTACAGGTATCTCCGAAAGTGTCTGTTGGGTTGACACGGTTCGAGACTGGGATTTGTCACTCCGTACGACGGAGAGGTATCTCTGGGCCCACTCGGTAATGCATCATCATAATGAGCTCAAAGTGACCAAGTGTTTGGTCACGGGATCATGCATTAGGTACGAGTAAAGTGACTTGCGGGTAACGAGATTGAACGAGGTATTGGGATACCGACGATCGAATCTCGGGCAAGTAACATACCGATTAACAAAGGGAATTGTATATGGGGTTGCTTAAATCCTCGACATCGTGGTCCATCCGATGAGATCATCGTGGAACATGTGGGAGACAACATGGGTATCCAGATCCCGCTATTGGTTATTGGCCGGAGAGCTGTCTCGGTCATGTCTGCATGATTCCCGAACCTGTAGGGTCTACACACTTAAGGTTCGATGACGCTAGGGTTATTAGGAAGACTTGTATGTGATTACCGAATGTTGTTCGGAGTCCCGGATGAGATCCCAGATGTCACGAGGAGTTCCGGAATGGTCCGGAGGTGAAGATTTATATATGGGAAGTTGTCATACGGTCACCGGAAAGTTTCGGGGGCATATCGGTATTGTACCGGGGCCACCGGAGGGGTTTCGGGGGTCCACCGGGAGGGGCCACCTCTCTCGGAGGGCCTCATGGGCCGTAGTGGGCAGGGAACCAGCCCCTGGAGGGCTGGGCGCCCTCCCTTTGGGCCCATGCGCCTAGGGTTGGGGGGGAAACCCTAGTGGGGGCGTCCCCCTTGCTTGGGGGTCAAGCCCCCTCCCTTGGCCGCCGCCCCCCCCTCTAGATCTCATCTAGAGGGGGCCGGCCCCCTTCCCCCTTCCCCTATAAATAGAGGGGCGAGGGGAGGGCTGCACACAACATCCAAGGCGCAGCCCCTCCCCTCCCCAACACCTCTCCTCCTCCGTTAAGAGCTTGGCGAAGCCCTGCCGGAGTACTGCCTCTCCACCACCACCATGCCGTCGTGCTGCTGCTGGAGCCCTCTTCCTCAACCTCTCCTCCCCCCTTGCTGGATCAATAAGGAGGAGACGTCATCCGCTCCGTACGTGTGTTGAACGTGGAGGTGTTGTCCGTTCGACACTTGGTCATCGGTGATTTGGATCACGGCGAGTACGACTCCATCATCCCCGTTCTCTTGAACGCTTCCGCTCGCGATCTACAAGGGTATGTAGATGCACTCCTATCACTCATTACTTAGATGAACTCATAGATGGATCTTTGTGAAACCGTAGATTTTTATTTTATTTTCTGCAACGTTCCCCAATAGTGGCATCATGAGCCAGGTTTATGCGTAGTTCTCTACTACACGAGTAGAACACAATTTTGTTGTGGGCGTAGATGTTGTCAACTTTCTTGCCGCTACTAGTCTTATTTTGCTTCAGAGGTATTGTGGGATGAAGCGGCCCGGACCGACCTTACACGTACGCTTATGTGAGACAGGTTCCACCGACTGACATGCACTAGTTGCATAAGGTGGCTAGCAGGTGTCTGTTTCTCCCACTTTAGTTGGAGCGGATTCGATGAAAAGGGTCCTTATGAAGGGTAAATAGAAGTTGACAAATCACGTTGTGGCTTTTTCGTAGGTAAGAAAACGTTCTTGCTAGAACCCTATTGCAGCCACGTAAAAGATGCAACGACAATTAGAGGACGTCTAACTTGTTTTTGCAGCAATTGCCTTGTGATGTGATATGGCCAAAAGTTGTGATGAATGATGAATGATATATTGTGATGTATGAGATCATGTTCTTGTAATAGGAATCACGACTTGCATGTCGATGAGTATGACAACCGGCAGGAGCCATAGGAATTGTCTTAATTATTGTATGACCTGCGTGTCAATGATTTAACGCCATGTAATTACTTTACTTTATTACTAAACCGTTAGCCATAGTAGTAGAAGTAATAGTTGGCGAGCAACTTCATGGAGACACGATGATGGAGATCATGGTGTCATGCCGGTGACGAAGATGATCATGGAGCCCCGAAGATGGAGATCAAAGGAGCTATATGATATTGGCCATATCATGTCACTACTATATAATTGCATGCGATGTTTATTATGTTTGTGTATCTTGTTTACTTAGAATGACGGTAGTAAATAAGATGATCCCTTATAACAATTTCAAGAAAGTGTTCTCCCCTAACTGTGCACCATTTCTAAAGTTCGTCGTTTCGAAGCACCACGTGATGATCGGGTGTGATAGATTCTTATGTTCACATACAACGGGTGTAAGACAGTTTTACACATGCAAAAACACTTAGGGTTAACTTGACGAGCCTAGCATGTACAGACATGGCCTCGGAACACAGAGACCGAAAGGTCGAACATGAGTCATATGGAAGATACGATCAACATGGAGATGTTCACCGATGATGACTAGTCCGTCTCACGTGATGATCGGACACGGCCTAGTCGACTCGGATCGTGTAACACTTAGATGGCTAGAGGGATGTCTAATCTGAGTGGGAGTTCATTAAAATAATTTGATTAGATGAACTTAATTATCATGAACTTAGTCTAAAACCTTTGCAAATATGTCTTGTAGATCAAATGGCCAACGCTCATGTCAACATGAACTTCAACGCGTTCCTAGAGAAAACCAAGCTGAAAGACGATGGCAGCAACTATACGGACTGGGTCCGGAACCTGAGGATCATCCTCATAGCTGCCAAGAAAGCATATGTCCTAGAAGGACCGCTAGGTGAAGCACCCATCCCAGAGAACCAAGACGTTATGAACGCTTGGCAATCACGTGCTGATGATTACTCCCTCGTTCAGTGCGGCATGCTTTATAGCTTAGAACCGGGGCTCCAAAAGCGTTTTGAGCAACACGGAGCATATGAGATGTTCGAGGAGCTGAAAATGGTTTTCCAAGCTCATGCCCGGGTCGAGAGATATGAAGTCTCCGACAAGTTCTATAGTTGTAAGATGGAGGAAAATAGTTCTGCCAGTGAGCACATACTCAAAATGTCTGGGTTGCACAATCGCCTGTCCCAGCTGGACATTAACCTCCCGGACGAGGTGGTCATTGACAGAATCCTTCAGTCGCTCCCACCGAGCTACAAGAGCTTTGTGATGAACTACAATATGCAGGGGATGGTGAAAACTATTCCTAAAGTATTTTCAATGCTGAAGTCGGCAGAGGTAGAAATCAAGAAAGAACATCAAGTGTTGATGGTCAATAAAACCACCAAGTTCAAGAAGGGCAAGGGTAAGAAGAACTTCAAGAAGGACGGCAAGGATGTTGCCGCGCCCGGTAAGCCAGTTGCTGGGAAGAAGTCAAATAATGGACCCAAGCCTGAGACTGAGTGCTTTTATTGCAAAGGGAAGGGTCACTGGAAGCGGAACTGCCCCAAATACTTAGCGGACAAGAAGGCCGGCAACACTAAAGGTATATTTGATATACATGTAATTGATGTGTACCTTACCAGTACTCGTAGTAACTCCTGGGTATTTGATACTGGTGCCGTTGCTCATATTTGTAACTCACAGTAGGAGCTGCGGAATAAGCGGAGACTGGCGAAGGACGAGGTGACGATGCACGTCGGGAATGGTTCCAAGGTCGATGTGATCGCCGTCGGCACGCTACCTCTACATTTACCTACAGGATTAGTTTTAAACCTTAATGATTGTTATTTAGTGCCAAGTTTGAGCATGAACATTGTATTTGGATCTCGTTTGATACAAGATGGCTACTCATTTAAATCCGATAATAATGGTTGTTCTATTTATATGAGAGATATGTTTTATGGTCATGCCCCGATGGTCAATGGTTTACTCTTAATGAATCTCGAACGTAATGTTACACATATTTATAGTGTGAATACCAAAAGATGTAAAGTTGATAACGATAGTCCCACATACTTGTGGCACTGTCGCCTTGGTCACATTGGTGTCAAGCGCATGAAGAAGCTCCATGCTGATGGACTTTTAGAGTCTCTCGATTATGAATCATTTGACACATGCGAACCATGCCTCATGGGCAAAATGACCAAGATTCCGTTCTCCGGAACAATGGAGCGAGCAACCAACTTATTGGAAATCATACATACCGATGTGTGCGGTCCAATGAGCGTTGAGGCTTGCGGAGGATATCGTTATGTTCTCACTCTCACTGATGACTTGAGTAGATATGGTATGTCTACTTAATGAAACACAAGTATGAGACCTTTGAAAAGTTCAAGGAATTTCAGAATGAGGTAGAGAATCAACGTGACCGAAAGATAAAGTTCCTACGATCAGATCGTGGAGGAGAATATTTAAGTCACGAATTTGGTACGCACTTAAGGAAATGTGGAATCGTTTCACAACTCATGCCGCCTGGAACACCTCAGCGTAACGGTGTGTCCAAACGTCGTAATCGCACCCTATTGGATATGGTGCGGTCTATGATGTCTCTTACCGATTTACCGCTATCATTTTGGGGATACGCTCTAGAGACAGCTATATTCACTTTAAATAGGGCTCCGTCTAAATCCGTTGAGATGACACCGTATGAATTATGGTTTGGGAAGAAACCTAAGCTGTCGTTTCTAAAAGTTTGGGGATGCGATGCTTATGTCAAGAAACTTCAACCTGAAAAGCTCGAACCCAAGTCGGAAAAATGCGTCTTCATAGGATACCCTAAGGAAACCATTGGGTATACCTTCTACTTAAGATCCGAGGGCAAGATCTTTGTTGCCAAGAACGGATCCTTTCTGGAAAAAGAGTTTCTCTCGAAAGAAGTAAGTGGGAGGAAAGTAGAACTCGATGAAGTACTACCTCTTGAACCGGAAAGTAGTGCAGCTCAGGAAAAATGTTCCTGTGGTGCCTACACCGACTGGAGAGGAAGTTAATGATGATGATCAAGGTACTTCGGATCAAGTTGCTACTGAACTTCGTAGGTCCACAAGGACACGTTCCACACCAGAGTGGTATGGCAACCCTGTCCTGGAAATAATGTTGTTAGACAACGGTGAACTTTCGAACTATGAAGAAGCGATGGCGGGCCCAGATTCCAACAAATGGCTTGAAGCCATGCAATCCGAGATAGAATCCATGTATGAAAACAAAGTATGGACTTTGACAGACTTGCCCGATGATCGGTAGCGATAGAAAACAAATGGATCTTTAAGAAGAAGACAGACGCGGGTGGTAATGTTACCATCTATAAAGCTCGACTTGTCGCTAAGGGTTATCGGCAAGTTCAAGGGGTTGACTACAATGAGACATTCTCTCTCGTAGCGAACCTGAAGTCCGTCCAAATCATGTTAGCAATTGCCGCATACTATGATTATGAGATATGGAAGATGGACGTCAAAACGGCATTCCTTAACGGACATCTTAAGGAAGAACTATATATGATGCAGCCGGAAGGTTTTGTCGATCCTAAGAATGCTAACAAAGTATGCAAGCTCCAGCGATCCATTTATGGGATGGTGCAAGCATCTCGGAGTTGGAACATTAGCTTTGATGAGATGATCAAAGCGTTTGGGTTTATGTAGACTTATGGAGAAGCCTGCGTTTACAAGAAAGTGAGTGGGAGCTCTGTAGCATTTCTCATATTATATGTAGATGACATACTCTTGATGGGAAATGATATAGAACTTTTGGACAACATTAAGGCCTACTTGAGTAAGTGTTTTTCAATGAAGGACCTTGGAGAAGCTGCTTACATATTAGGCATCAAGATCTATAGGGATAGATCGAGACGCCTCATAGGTCTTTCACAAAGCACATACCTTGATAAGATTTTGAAGAAGTTCAAAATGGATCAGTCCAAGAAAGGGTTCTTGCCTGTATTGCAAGGTGTGAGATTGAGCTCGGCTCAATGCCCGACAACGGCAAAAGATAAAGAAGAGATGTGTGTCATCCCCTATGCTTCAGCCATAGGATCTATTATGTATGCCATGCTGTGTACCAGACCTGATGTAAACCTTGCCGTAAGTTTGGTAGGAAGGTACCAAAGTAATCCCGGCAAGGAACACTGGATAGCGGTCAAGAATATCCCGAAGTACCTGAAAAGGACAAAGGACATGTTTCTCGTTTATGGAGGTGAAGAAGAGCTCGTCGTAAAGGGTTACGTCAACGCTAGCTTCAACACAGATCTGGATGACTCTAAATCACAAACCGGATACGTCTATATGTTGAATGGTGGAGCAGTAAGCTGGTGCAGGTGCAAGCAGAGCGTCGTGGCGGGATCTACATGTGAAGCGGAGTACATGGCAGCCTCGGAGGCAGCGCATGAAGCAATTTGGGTGAAGGAGTTCATCACTGACCTAGGAGTCATACCCAATGCGTCGGGGCCGATCAAACTCTTCTGTGACAACACTGGAGCTATTGCCCTTGCCAAGGAGCCCAGGTTTCACAAGAAGACCAGGCACATCAAGCGTCGTTTCAACTCCATCCGTGAAAATTTTCAAAATGGAGACATAGATATTTGCAAAGTACATACGGATCTGAATGTCGCAGATCCGTTGACTAAACCTCTTTCGCGAGCAAAACATGATCAACACCAGAACTCTATGGGTGTTCGATTCATCACAATGTAACTAGATTATTGACTCTAGTGCAAGTGGGAGACTGTTGGAAATATGCCCTAGAGGCAATAATAAAAGGATTATTATTATATTTCCTTGTTCATGATAATTGTCTTTATTCATGCTATAATTGTATTATCCGGAAATCGTAATACACGTGTGAATACATAGACTATAATATGTCCCTAGTAAGCCTCTAGTTGACTAGCTCGTTGATCAACAGATAGTCATGGTTTCCTGACTATGGACATTAGATGTCATTGATAACGGGATCACATCATTAGGAGAATGATGTGATGGACAAGACCCAATCCTAAGCATAGCACAAGATCGTGTAGTTCGTTTTGCTAGAGCTTTTCCAATGTCAAGTATCTTTTCCTTAAGACCATGAGATCGTGTAACTCCCGGATACCGTAGGAGTGCTTTGGTTGTACCAAATGTCACAACATAACTGGATGACTATAAAGGTGCACTATAGGTATCTCCAAAAGTGTCTGTTGGGTTGACACGGATCGAGACTAGGATTTGTCACTCCGTATGACGGAGAGGTATCTCTGGGCCCACTCGGTAATGCATCATCATAATGAGCTCAAAGTGACCAAGTGTTTGGTCACGGGATCATGCATTACGGTATGAGTAAAGTGACTTGCCGGTAACGAGATTGAACGAGGTATTGGGATACCGATGATCGAATCTCGGGCAAGTAACGTACCGATTGACAAAGGGAATTGTATACGGGGTTGCTTAAATCCTCGACATCGTGGTTCATCCGATGAGATCATCATGGAACATGTGGGAGCCAACATGGATATCCAGATCCCGCTGTTGGTTATTGGCCGGAGAGCTGTCTCGGTCATGTCTGCATGATTCCCGAACCCGTAGGGTCTACACACTTAAGGTTCGATGATGCTAGGGTTATTAGGAAGACTTGTATGTGATTACCGAATGTTGTTCGGAGTCCCAGATGAGATCCCAGACGTCACGAGGAGTTCCGGAATGGTCCGGAGGTGAAGATTTATATATGGGAAGTTGTCATACGGTCACCGGAAAGTTTCGGGGGCATATCGGTATTGTACCGGGGCCACCGGAGGGGTTCCGGGGGTCCACCGGGAGGGGCCACCTCTCTTGGAGGGCCTCATGGGCCGTAGTGGGCAGGGAACCAGCCCCTGGAGGGCTGGGCGCCCTCCCTTTGGGCCCATGCGCCTAGGGTTGGGGGGGAAACCCTAGTGGGGGCGTCCCCCTTGCTTGGGGGTCAAGCCCCCTCCCTTGGCCGCCGCCCCCCCCTCTAGATCTCATCTAGAGGGGGCCGGCCCCCTTCCCCCTTCCCCTATAAATAGAGGGGCGAGGGGAGGGCTGCACACAACATCCAAGGCGCAGCCCCTCCCCTCCCCAACACCTCTCCTCCTCCGTTAAGAGCTTGGCGAAGCCCTGCCGGAGTACTGCCTCTCCACCACCACCATGCCGTCGTGCTGCTGCTGGAGCCCTCTTCCTCAACCTCTCCTTCCCCCTTGCTGGATCAAGAAGGAGGAGACGTCATCCGCTCCGTATGTGTGTTGAACGCGGAGGTGCTGTCCGTTCGGCACTTGGTCATCGGTGATTTGGATCACGGCGAGTACGACTCCATCATCCTCGTTCTCTTGAACGCTTCCGCTCGCGATCTACAAGGGTATGTAGATGCACTCCTATCACTCGTTGCTTAGATGAACTCATAGATGGAACTTGGTGAAACCGTAGAATTTTTTTATTTTCTGCAACGTTCCCCAACAAATCTTGCTAACCTATGAGCTTCTACATTAACTACCCGACTTTCAAAAATAAAATTACAGGAAAAAGGTGCTGCTCTTGCCTTGATTTCTGTAACAATAGCTCTGTATGGACCCTGGTTCCCTTTGGTAATGTCCCCAATTACTTGCTTGTAGTCAGAAGAGACAATGAAACACTAGAGATCAAGATCTTGAGCAAGGCCAATTGCTTCCCTGCACGCGATGGATTCAAGTGTGGTTGGGTCGCATACTCCTTCAATTACCAGAGCTGAGCTGCCTAGAAAGGCTCCTTGAGAATTCTGGCATACTGCTACTGTCGCCCCTCCTCTGTTAGTATGAACCACAACATCAACATGGATCTTTGCAAAGCTGGCTGGGGGTGCGCTTGGCCTTGGAACAGCTTGATGAACCCTTGCCACAACATTGGCTGCTGGTTTGGTTACCCGAACTGAATCTAGATCACCAATAAAACGGTTGATGAATGCATGAGTTGCATGGGGAGAATGGAAGATCGCCTCATGTATTGCCTCTCTTCTAGACGACCAGATCGCCCAAAGTGTTACGACCAGGAGGACAATTTTTTCATGAGTGAGCATGTCGAGGAGGTTGAAAAGCCAGCTTTTGGCTCTCATCTCTGTAGTCTCTACTAGGGAGCAAGCTAGTTCCTCGTCTACAAGGGCCCAAGTGCACCTGGAGACTGTGCATTCCAGGAGGGAGTGGCGCCACGAATCTGGAGACCCACACAAGCCACAGGTGCTAGATGTTGACATGTTGCGATGCGCCCTCACATCCTCTGTGGGTAGTGATTGCTTGGCTAATCTCCACAAGAACATACACACTTTTGATGGAACCTCAGTTTTCCACAATGTTTTCCATGATCCCTCTTCCAGGCGGTTTTTTTAGGACCCAGCTGATCCATATAACCATGCCTCCCTCCATTGCTTAATTGTTACTAGCATGTTGTACGCTGACTTAACTGAGAATTGGCCCCTTCTCTCGTGAGCCCAACTCCAGAAGTCCGGGACGTTCATAGTGCATAATGGGATACTTGCAATCACCTTTGCATCAAAATTCAGGAAAGTAGCGTTTAGCTTGTTCTTATCCCATGAGGCCGAAGTAGCATCCATTAGTTCTAAAACCGTCTCAGGAGGGTCTGCGATGATACAACCATATGGCCTCATCATTTCCTCTCTTGGCAACCAATTATCCTCCCATATGTTCGTGCTTTCTCCATTACCAGTGCGTTTGATCAATCCTAGTTTGAGTGTGTCGCGCCCCTCAACAATAGCCCTCCAAATCTGACTAGGGTGGCTCCCCAAAGTTTCTTGCAGGATGGTTGAGTGTGGATAATAAATACTCTCCAGTAAACGGGCACAAAGCGACTCCGGCTGTTGCAGCAAATGCCAAGCCTGTCTTGCTAACATTGCCAAATTGAAAAGTTCAAAGTCTTTGAATCCCAAACCTCACATGGTCTTTGGTTTCGTCATTGCTTCCCACGAGACCCAATGGGGTTTGCGTTGCCCATTCTTGCTTCCCCACCAGAATTTTCTTACCAGCATGTTGAGGTGCTCACAAAGGCCCCTTGGAAGCTTGAAACAAGACATTGAGTAGACAGGTACAGCTTGCGCAACCTATTTGACCAAAACTTCCTTACCGGCTATAGACAGGGATATTTCAATCCAACCTTGGATTTTACTCCATAGCATGTCCTTGAGGTATTTAAATGCCCCATTTTTTGAACTCCCAATGTCAAAAGGCATCCCAAGGTACTTCTCATTAAGGGTTTCATTTGGGATATTGAGAAGACCTTTTATCTGAGTATGCATGCTGTCAGGGACACCCTTGCTGAAGAAAATAGATGATTTAGCATAGTTTATTCACTGACCTGACGCTTGACAATAGGCTTCCAACACATGGTTCACCTCGCTAGCACCCATACCGTTTGCCTTGAAGAATAGCAGGCTATTATCAGAGAATAGGAGATGGTTTATCGAAGGTGCCGTAGGCGCCACCTGTATCCCACTCAAGTTGGATGACTCACTCTTTGATTTAATAAGCACGACATGCCCTCTGCTGCTAACAAGAACAAGTATGGGGATATTGGGACCTCTTGGCGGATTCCTCTTGAAGGCTGAAATTCCTCGAGTTTCCTCCCATTGAACATGACTGAAAAATTAACGGATGTAACCATGCTCATAACAATGTCCACCCAGTTTATGGTGAAGCCCAACTTAAGCATGATGGCCCGGAGATAAGCCCACTCAACCCTATCCTATGCCTTCATCATGTCGAGCTTCAACGCACATGATTGATGCTTCTTTGCCCTGTTGAAAGGATCGAGATGGACCTAGAGGGGGGGGTGAATAGGTACAATTAGAAATTTTAATTATTACTTAGCAATTTTAGGCAATAGTGCGGAATATGAAGGTGAGTCTAACAATTGCTAGTAAGTACGAAGTACTAGGCAAGTAACACAAGCATATAAGTGAGCAAGCACAATATGATGTAAGTAAGTGCAAACAAAACAAGTAACCACAAGTATAGAGTTAGGGTTAGGAATAACCGCAACTCCGGTAGACGAGGATGTATGCCGATGTTCACTTCCTTGGAGGGAAGCTAGTCACCGTTAGAGAGGTGGATGTTACCACAAAGGCACACCAACGCCATGAAGGCTCACCCTATTCTCCCTTTGAGACAACACCACGAAGGCGTTTCTCAACCACTAGTGGTAGACCTTGGGGTGGTTTCCAAACCCTCACAAACTTATCCGGGGGTAATCACAAAGGTCGATTCCTCTCCGAAAGACTCCTACCGCCTAGGAGTCTCCAACCTCCAAGAGTAACAAGATCGATGGGGATTTGCTCAAGACTTGCTCAAATCACGAATTCCTTGGGTGCAAAGAAGGAGGAGAAGTGGATCTATCACTTGATCGGACAACTTCTTTCCAAAGCTCTCAAATCCCTTGGGGATCTAAGATTTGGTGTGGAGGAATGAGAGAGAGTGTTCTAGGGTTTGTTCAAAGTGAATGGTCAACCTCTCTAGTGGGAAGAGAGGCAATATATATAGTGTGAGCTCAAATATGGCCGTTGTAGTGCAAGTGACCGGGCAGGCCGGACATCCGGGCTAGAGGCCGGACATCCGACATGACAAGCCACTTGGAGACAGGGCAGAACAGAGAGGAACCAGAGGAGCCGGACATCCGGGGGCCAAGCCTGGACATCCGGCGTAAAAGGGAAGCCCGGACATCCGGAAGAGAGCCGGACATCCGGAGAGTCCACGAACGTTTACAGAACCATATCAGTCTGTCGAGCAGTAAGGGGCCGGACATCCGGAAAGGGGCCCGGACATCCGGCAAGACAGGAAGGCCCGGAAATCCGGCGCACATCCGGACATCCGGCGAAAAACAGAAAACCTACTGGACATGGGGGCCAGAAATCCAGGGCAAGGGCCGGACATCCGGGGGAGGACAGCGGCCCGGACATCCGGCACGAGGCCGGGACATCCGGCACTCCCAGAGACAGAATGGATCAGAGACTAATGGAAAAGAGTATTTTGACTTGAGCAAGTCTGTTACGAACCCAATCGATCCCCTCTTAATAGTGCGGGATCCTATACTCAAGGGAACAAAATGAAACATCATTTTAACACTTCAACCTTGAGAGAAACCACTTCGTATGCTCTTGATCCACACACAATTTTGACGAACCGGGGACCAACACCTGAGATTCACTTGGCAGCCATTGTTAGTCCCCTACATGTAGATTGTCATAACCAACAAAACATAATGTAAGGGCATGATTGCACTTTCAATCTCCCCCTTTTTGTTTGTTGATGACAATCATACATGTAGTATCATAGATGTAATAATAGTCATAGCAATGATAATCATGGGAGAAAACCGGATACAGAATATGTTTAGTTACAATTTGCTTTTAGCTCCCCCTCATTGAGTGCATGCGATGAATATATTAGGATGGCCAACACAAAAGTTTGTATGATTTCATACGTGACTTAAAGAATTAACGAAGTAAGAGATGAGCACATATGAAATCATCATAACACTTTAAATAGACTGAGAACATTTTATGGCCATGCCATAATCATAACATAGTCTCAAGCGAAAAGTACCATAGGTAGCAGCATAAACATAATCATAACATAGTCTCAAGCGAACAAGTACCATAGGTTGGAATAACATATCATAGCATGACCATATTACTACGATACTACTTCTCCCCCTTTGACAACAACAAGTAAAAAAGGGGTGAAGAACTAAACAGTCTCAAATAACTCTTGACGGATGTCATCATCATCATCAAGAAACTCGGGGTAGTCAGCACGAGATGGAAAACCGAAAGTGGACGAGGATGGAGCTGCGGGAAGAGGATCATCATCACTAACGGGACTCCCACGGTCACGGAGGCGCTGTTTGAGTATATTCTTGGAGATGACAAGGCGCTTCTGAACATCATGATTCTGCTGACAGTTGAAAGTGATTGCCTTCATGATAGCAGACTGAGCCTTACCCAAGAATGATGCAAAACGGCCACGAGGAGCGGTCGAGGAAGATGGAACAGAAGAACCAGTGGGCTGAGTAGGAGCAGCTGTCCTCCCACCAGCAGACCTCTTTGGCTAAGTAGAAGCCTTAGTCGTCACACGCATGTGAGGAGGAGGTTTCCAAATGGAGTGCACAGCTGACTTAACCACCTCAAATGGAGCAGTGTGATCAATCAGAGCTTGAATATATGGGGCATGAGGAAACTGCCGCGTCTGAATAAAACTGCAAAGACGGATCTCATGCCAAATGAAGTTGGCAGTGTCCAGAGGCACAGTGGGTTGCTCATGCATATGAACCATCAAGTCAATACAATAGTTGCGAGCCCTCGAGCGATCTCCCTTCTTAGGATATAGAGTGCGAAGCACACACTGAAAGAGGATGAAGAAAGGAGCACGGAAGATGGATACCTCATTGACTGGATATGCTTTTTCTTCATCAGTGAGCTGAGAGGGAGGTTTTACAAGAGGCATGCAAGCATCAATTCCTTTGGGCTTGCCCTTCGGATCCATACTGTGGATGCAGTGGCCAACACCTGAGAGACCCAAAATCTGAACAAACCTGTCATAGGTGATGCTCAGTGTAGTGTCATCGGTCATCCAAGTGAGAGTGTTGTCCGGACCAAAGAAACAGGTGGCATAGAACTGTAGAATGGCAGCTTCACTTCAATCACACCTCATGTCATCAATGATCTTGACTGGATCATTAGGGAACATGGCAGGATTATCACGCAGGAAGTTTAGATCCAAGTATGAGTGAGGAGCAAGGCCACGCCCATGGACAAAGCTGGAATAGAGATCCTGCTGCATACGAGTCCGGAACCGAGGATCTTCGGCATCAGCCACCATCTCATATTGATTGACATCCCGACGGAACTGAAGATATTGCCCCGCCCCCACAGTTGTGAAGTCGTGAGTGGGGCGACCTCTGCTATCAGGAAGCTCCATGGAGATGCGACGACCATGGGTAATGGGTATTGCAGAACCACGAACTTGAGGCATCGGCGCCCTCCTAGTACCGGGCTTGGACTGTCCAACAAACTATCGTGGTGCACTGTCATCCTCTTCCTCTCCAACATAGTCCACATCATCCGGATCCGAGGCCGACAGACTAGTGGATGGTGCTCGCTTCTTCTTCTTGGTGGTGGCCTTCTTTTTCTTGGGCCGCGCATGCTCATCGGAGTCGGTGGAGCCTTGTCGGCGATCAACCCGAGAAGACACCTCGGGACGCTTGGGACCGCAGTTCTTGGTATGAGCCATGAATAACTCCGGAGGTGAATCCCACCGAACACGGGCCCCTCCCGAGAGACTCAAGCCACAATCCAAGAAATGGATTGGATAGAATCATAGATCGGGAGGAGAAGAGTCCGTTGGCAGGAGATCGTTGCCGGAGGTCGGAGGAGATGGTCGGGGCAGCACCGGAGTAGTGGCCCGGCGGCGGCGGCTGTGAGGAGAGATGAGGAGAGGGACGAAGGGAAAGAGTGGAACTGCCCCCAACCCCACACCCCCTCCCAGGTATACGCGACTTGCGGGCGACGGGCCGGACAGCCGGGGCAAGGCCCGGATATCCGGCGAGTGGAAAATAGAGACCAGAGAAACAGCGCCCGGATGTCCGGCCACTGATGGTAGTTTATGATTGTTTTGATGGGCAAAGAATTTTTTTTTCTCTTCACAAAGCCCAGATGTCCGGCGAGAGCGCCGGATGTCCAGACACTAGACAGACGACACACACGATGGAGTCTATATAGACACCGCCAAGTAGTTTATATGAGAATAATAAGGAGGACAACGTGAGACGTCTAAGGCCATGCTAAGATGCATATATAATCCAAACATGATTAAGAAGAAGGGTCCATATAAGCATTGTACATGCGGTGACTGAGGTCACCATGTTTGAGCATATGGAACATAGTACCACAAAGATATAAACTTTGAGCACATGGTCACGACTCCATCATATTAAAGTATCCTAGTTTGAAAAACTAGGATAACTTTGAGAGTGTTTGTTCAATTTATGCATTATGTAAGGTGAGAGAACTCATTGGATTGAGTGTCTCCCCCTAAATATATGCCTACATCAAGACAAGACATTAAGTTTATGCATGGATGAGTACTAGATTTCACATAATGTTGTCAAGCTCCAAGATACCAAGTTCACGCCTAAGTCGACAGAACCTTGCTTCATCCAATGGTTTGGTGAAAATATCTGCCAGTTGCAAATCTGTCCCAATGTGATCAATGTGAATATCGCCCTTCTCAACATGATTCTCAAGAAGTGATATCTAATATCAATGTGCTTGGTGCGAAGATGATCCTTGGGGTTCTCGGCAATGTTGATAGCACTTTCATTATCACATAGAAGAGGCACATGTCTATAGGTGATACCGTAATCCTTCAAAGTTTGCCTCACCATAATAACTGAGTTGCACAACTGATGGCAGCAATGTATTCAGCTTCTGCGGTAGAGAGGGCAATACAATTTTGTTTCTTCGATGACCAACTTACCAAGGAGCGTCCAAGAAATTGACATGCACCGGAGGTGGACTTACGATCCACTTTGTCTCCGGCCCAATCCGCATCCGTGTATCTAATGAGATCAAACTTAGCATCCTTGGGATACCATAGACCCAACTTTGGGGTGTGAACAAGGTATCTAAGAATATGCTTAACCGCCTTATGATGACTTTCCCTAGGGGAAGCTTGAAATCTAGCACACATGCATACACTAAACATGATGTCTGGTCTAGATGCACAAAGATAAAGCAATGAACCAATCATAGAGCGGTATTTAGATGGGTCGAAAGGGATACCGTCTGTGTCTTTAGTGAGTGTTATTTTGGTTGTCATTGGTGTCTTACATGGACTAGCATCATACATACCAAACTTCTCTAGGATATCCTTGAGGTACTTTGCTTGGGACAAGAAAATTCCTTCTTGAAATTGTTGAATTTGAAAACCGAGGAAGAACTTCAAATCCGCATTGAGTGACATTTCAAAATTCTTGGTCATTGAAGTCGCAAACTTCTTGCACAAATGAATGTTAGGAGAACCAAAAATGATATCATCTACATAGATTTGGCATAAGATCAAATCACCCTTATCCCTCTTAGTAAAAAGAGTGGGATCGATCACCCCTCTCTCAAAACCATCATCGAGTAAAAACTTCTTAAGATGATCATACCAAGAACGAGGTGCTTGTTTGAGGCCATACAAAGCCTTATGAAGTTTATACACATAGTCTTTGTGATCGGGATCAACGAACCCAGGTGGTTGTGATACATATACTTCTTCTTGTAGAGGACCGTTAAGGAAAGCACTCTTCACATCCATTTGATGTAGTGTAAAACCATTGAAAGCAGCATAAGCAAGTAAGATGCGAATGGATTCAAGACGGGCAACGGGGGCAAAAGTCTCACCAAAGTCCAAACCTTCAACTTGTGAGTACCCTTGTGCCACTAACCTTGCCTTGTTTCGGATGATTACACCATTCTCATCTTGTTTGTTCTTGAAAATCCATTTTGTTCCAATGACGTTGTGTTCGGTAGGTGGCCTCTTGACTAATGACCACACTTGGTTGCGTTCAAAACTGTTCAACTCTTCTTGCATAGCAACTAGCCAATCGTTGTCCATCAATGCATCTTGTACCTTGACGGGTTCAAAACTAGACACAAAAGAGAAGTGAGCACAAAAATTGGTCAAGTGTTTACGAGTGACTCTACATTCCGATATGCCGGTGAGTATTTTGTCAACATCAACATGACCGGCCACTCGTGGCATGATAGAGGTAAGGGTTTCACGAGGTTCAACTTCATGTCCATCATCCACATCCTCAACATATGGATCATTAATGTGTGAAGGAAGATCTTCTTGTTCATATTGCATTTGTTGAGGTTCATCATCAATGATTGGACTTTCTTGTTCTTGTTCTTGAAGATTGTCATGAGGAGGAACTTGATCATCCTCTTCAACTTGGGCTAAAGGTATCGGTTGAGCAATAGGAGCTTGTGGTGGTATGAATGTTGAAGTAGTTTGATGATGTGTGAGACTTCTATCTTCTTCTTCATCATCATGAGGTTCTTGTTCCATAGGAAGAAGTGCACCAACACCCATGGTCAAAATGTCTTGAGAAGAATCTTCTTCACCTACATCACTTATATCAACTTGCTCCCCATGGGAGCCATTAAATTCATCAAACACCACGTCACAAGTTTCTACAACACATCCATTGGATTTGTTGTAGACTCTATATGCGTGAGAGTTTGATCCATAGCCAACAAATATACCCTCAATTGTTTTGGATTGAAATTTTCCTAACCTTTCTCTTTTGTTGAGGATGAAACATTTGCACCCAAATACGCGAAAGTACTTGACATTTGGCTTGTTTCCAGTTAGAAGCTCATATGGAGTCTTTTCCAATATAGTGTGGAGGAAGAGCCGGTTTGATGCATGACATGCGGTGTTGACAGCTTCGGCCCAGAAACTATGTGGTGACTTGTATTCATCCAACATGGACCTTGCCATCTCCACAAGGGTGCGGTTCTTCCTTTCGGCTACACCATTTTGCTGAGGAGTGTATGGAGCTGAATATTGATGCTCAATCCCTTCATCACTAAGGAATTCTTCCAAGGTATAGTTCTTGAACTCAGATCCATTGTCACTTCTTATTGCCAAGATTTCTTTGTCAAACTTGCGTTGTGCTTGCTTGGCAAAGTCAATGAAAGTGATCTTCGTCTCGTCCTTGGACTTGAGGAAAAACACCCATGTATATCTTGAGTAATCATCAACAATGACAAGACCATACTTTTTCCCACCAAGACTATCCTATGAAGGAGGCCCAAAGAGATCCACATGAAGGAGCTCCAAAGGCCTTGAAGTAGACACAATATTCTTGGGTGGGTGCTTTGATTGATGTTGCTTCCCGGCTATACATGCACTACACACACGATCTTTCTCAAAAGAGACATTTGTTAGTCCAAGGATGTGATTACCCTTTAAGAGATCTTGAAGATTCCTCATGCCGACATGGGCTAGCCGGCGATGCCATAGCCACCCCTTGTCGGCCTTGGCCATTAGACAAGTTGCATGGAATGTGCTCTCTTTCGAGAAATCAACCGTGTAAAGGTTGTCATCCAACTCTCCAACAAAGGCCACTTCAAGAGTATCTCTCTTAAAGACTTTCACATCCGTTAGTCCAAATAGTGTATCATAACCAACAGAAGCCAATTGACGAACAGAAAGCAAATGATATTTAAAGGATTGGACAAGCATGACATTTGCAAGAGACATGTCATTTGTGATAGCCACCTTCCCCAATCCAAGTACCTGTCCTTTTGATCCTCCACCAAACATAATGCTCATAAATGGTTGAATAGCTTCCATGAAATCGTAGAGCAGTTTGCTATCTTCGGTCATATGATTTGTACATCCACTATCAATCACCCATTTTACTCCACCGGAGAAGGCAACCTACACATAATTATTTCTTGGTTAGAGGCACCCATTTTGCAATGGGACCTCTCAATTTAGTCACAAGGGTCTTAGGGACCCAAATAGCATAAAACCGAAATGCATTTCGAGGACCAACAAACTTTGCATAAACTTCTCCATCCTTAGTCTTACGAAGTACATAGGATGGAGGCATGAACTGTTTTGGCTTGTTGAGAGCGGGCATGCCCCTTGTGGCCTTCCCACTAGCAACCTTACCTTTCTCCTTGTGTCCTTCTCGTACAAAAGTTTCTTTTAAAGGGGTGGTGCACTTTTGAGAGGATGTCTTCTTATTGCTTGTGCTTGGGTCAAACCCGAGTCCCTCTTTGGCGAACACTTCATTGTGTTGGCTCAACACCTCATTAAGGTTCTTTTGCCCTTGAGCACATGTCATGAGCCCTTTCTCAATTTGAGCCTTGAGAAAACGATTCTCCTCAATAATAGATGCTAGATCACTACTAGAGTTAGTAGAACAAGCATCAACATTTATAATAGGAGACGAGTAAGCCTTAGCTAGAGTTTCAAGATAAGTAAGTTTGAGCGTCTCAAAACTCTTTGTAAGAAGGGTGAGCTCTTCTTCCTTAGTCTTGAGGGACACGGATAGAAGCTCACAATCCTTAGAGAGAGAAGCATGAGACTTCACAAGCTTACTTTTATCATTCATCAACTCTTCACAAGAGCCAATAGCCTTTTTCAAGGAGGCAAGATCTTTAGTATGAACATCAATATTTGCACCAATTTTTAAGCATAGTTCATCATTTCGTGTTTCCTCATATTGGACTTTCCGCTCAAGGGTTTCATATTTTTCCTTTTCCTCGGTGACGAGGGTTTCGAGTTCCTTAATGGTGATGGTGTGCTTACTCACCATCTCCATAAGCATACAAAACATAGTGAGCTTCTTTCCTTTGAGGGAGCACATGAACTTATTAAGTTTAGCAAGCATAGGATCATTTAGATCATCATCCTCATAACTATCCTCCGCATCAAGATACTCATCACTAGGAGTAGGAGGAGTGAAGAGAGGAGGGTTTGATCGTGGGGTTACCTTGACCTTGTCAGGAGAGTTTTGATCCTCTCCATCCTCTACTACGGCCTTCGCCATGAGGCACTTGTGAGCGTTGCCCTTGTAATCCTTCATGTAGTTGTAGGTGACAACTTCACCACTCTTATTGAATAGCCTCAATGTGTTTTGCGAATCTTGAGCAACTCCGGCAACACCACTAACATCATCCGGATCGGATTCTTCTTGAGCAACCATTGCTTTCCCATCTCTCTTCTTGAGCTTGGAGTTCAAAGGATTTGGCAACTTCTTCTTAGGAAAGGTCTTGGGAAACCTTGGTTTATCTTCTCTCTTCTCATAAGGGCACTCATTTGAGAAGTGGTTGGTTTCCTCACAGTTGTAGCATTTTCTTACTTTCTTCTTTTGGAATCTTCCCTTGAATTTTCCCGCGCTAAACTTCTTGACAAAGAGAGCCATGTCTTCATATGACGGGCCCTCGTCGGATTCAATCTCATCACCATCTTCATCATCATCATCTTCTTCTTCTTCTTCACTTTGCTCATCTTCACATACATGCTTGGCCTTCAATGCAAGATTGACCTTTGATGATGGGGAACCATGCATGGCAAGATGTTTTGTGGCATTAGCCTTTGACTCTTTAAATAGTTGAAAGGTGGATATGATGTCATCTGTAGTCATTTCCTTGAAGGTATGGTGTTGTCTTATGTCCCACACCATTTGATGGTGATATGGAGCAAGAGCATGAAGCAATTTATCCACAAGGAATCTCTTAGTCATGTTGAATCCATCTTGTGTCTTGTCACACTCACATGACTCAATATCGGCAGTGAGAGTCATGAGGCGCTCATGGAGTTGATTGGGGGTTTCACCTTTCTCCATACAGAAGTTTTGCAATTGCCCCTTGGCAATTTCATATTGAGCACTCCGGAGGGTAGAGGTGCCAGTCTTGGATCGTATGATACTTTCCCATAGTTCCTTGGCACTTGTGATGTGTATGAACGGTCTCCTTTGCTTTTCATCCACGCCTCTCCTTATACACATGATTGCAGTGTCATTGAGGTTCTTGTCATATATTTCTCTTGGTGTGGGGTTCTTTGGATCAACCACATGATAGCCATACTCCAAGATCTCCAGCATCTCATCATTTCCATGTCGAAGATGATCCTGCATAGCAACTCTCCACAAGGCAAAATCGGAAGTGGCACTTAGTAAAGGAGGTTTGCCTTGAGGGTTATATCTTGGTTTATCAACCTGAGGTCTTGCATAAAGCCAAGGAACACTAGCGTGTTCATTGCTAGGAGGTTGTTGACCAAGTGATGGAGTAGGCACAATTGGCCTCAAAGCAGCACCACCCGAGAGTGGTGCAAGCACTGTGGACAACGTGGCTAATCTCATTTGGACCAAGGCCTCAAGAGAAGCATCATGCTCCTCTTTTTGCTTAGCAAGGGCCCGTTCTAGATCCTCCGACGTAAAGGACTTGACTTCAGAGGAAGCCTCGCCTTTATCCTTAGGATCTACAACCAGGGGAGTCCCATCCGGGTTCATCTCGCTCTAGGGCGGTTAAGCCACAAGAATAGAGCACTAGGCTCTGATACCAATTGAAAGGATCGAGATGGACCTAGAGGGGGGGTGAATAGGTACAATTACAAATTTTAATTACTACTTAGCAATTTTAGGCAATAGTGCGGAATATGAAGGTGAGCCTAAGAATTTCTAGTAAGTACGAAGTACTAGGCAAGTAACACAAGCATATAAGTGAGCAAGCACAATATGATGTAAGTAAGTGCAAACAAAACAAGTAACCACAAGTATAGAGTTAGGGTTAGGAATAACCGCAATTCCGGGAGACGAGGATGTATGCCGATGTTCACTTCCTTGGAGGGAAGCTAGTCACCGTTAGAGAGGTGGATGTTACCACGAAGGCACACCAACGCCACGAAGGCTCACCCTATTCTCCCTTTGAGACAACACCACGAAGGCATTTCTCAACCACTAGTGGTAGACCTTGGGGTGGTCTCCAAACCCTCACAAACTTATCCGGGGGTAATCACAAAGGTCGATTCCTCTCCGAAAGACTCCTACCGCCTAGGAGTCTCCAACCTCCAAGAGTAACAAGATCGATGGGGATTTGCTCAAGACTTGCTCAAATCACGGATTCCTTGGGTGCAAAGAAGGAGGAGAAGTGGATCTATCACTTGATCGGACAACTTCTTTCCAAAGCTCTCAAATCCCTTGGGGATCTAAGATTTGGTGTGGAGGATTGAGAGAGAGTGTGAGAAGTGTTCTAGGGTTTGTTCAAAGTGAATGGTCAACCTCTCTAGTGGGAAGAGAGGCAATATATATAGTGTGAGCTCAAATATGGCCGTTGTAGTGCAAGTGACCGGGCAGGCCGGACATCCGGGCTAGAGGCCGGACATCCGACATGACAAGCCACTTGGAGACATGGCAGAACAGAGAGGAACCAGAGGAGCCGGACATCCGGGGGTCAAGCCCGGACATCCGGCGTAAAAGGGAAGCCCGAACATCCGGAGAGTCCACGAACGTTTACAGAACCATATCAGTCTATCGAGCAGTAAGGGGCCGGACATCCGAAAAGGGGCCCGGACATCCGGCAAGACAGGAAGGACCGGAAATCCGGCGCACATCCGGACATCCGGCGAAAAACAGAAAACCTACTGGACATGGGGGCCAGAAATCCGGGGTAAGGGCCGGACATCCGAGGGAGGACAGCGGCCCGGACATCCGGCACGAGGCCCGGACATCCGGCACTCCCAGAGACAGAATGGATCAGAGACTAATGGAAAAGAGTATTTTGACTTGAGCAAGTCTGTTACGAACCCAATCGATCCCCTCTTAATAGTGCGGGATCCTATACTCAAGGAAACAAAATGAAACATCATTTTAACACTTCAACCTTGAGAGAAACCACTTCGTATGCTCTTGATCCACACACAATTTTGATGAACCGGGGACCAACACCTGAGATTCACTTGGCAACCATTGTTAGTCCCCTACATGTAGATTGTCATAACCAACAAAAACATAATGTAAGGGCATGATTGCACTTTCACCTATTCTGCTTCATGAAATGCAGACACTCATAAGCAGTTACAATATTATCAGTTATCATTCTGCCAGGGACAAATGCAGATTGCTCTTCAGAGATAATATCTGGTAATATTTGTTTCAGCCTGTTGGCGATGAACTTCGATGCTATCTTGGATAGAACATTACACAAGCTGATTGGTCGAAACTGTGAGAGAAGTGTGGGATTTTTTACCTTTGGGATTAGAACCAAGATTGTATCATTGATGCATGTAGCTGACTCCATTCCGTCAACAATCTTATGAACCACTCTGGTAACCTCATCACCACACACATCCCAATGGCGCTGAAAAAAGTGTGCCGAGAAGCCGTATGGACGTGGTGCCTTAATAGGAAACATCTGGAACAAGGCATGCTTGACCTCTTGTTGAGTATAAGGTGCATTGAGAACCTCATTCATAGCTGGTGTTACTTTCGTTGGCACCGTTTCCAGGACTTGATCCAAGTTTTGTACCCCCCCCCCCCGAGGTGTACAAATCTTTGTAAAAATCTGTGGTCAGGGCTTCCATCTCTGAAACATTCTCTGTCATATTCCCATCCGGCCTTTGCAGCACCTTAATTTGATTTTTGCGGCGCCTGCGGCTAGCTCTTAGATGGAAGAAATATGTATTTTTATCTCCATGGATGAGCCAATCCAAGCATGCCCTATGGCGCCACAGCATCTCCTCTCGGTGAAAGAGCTCAACCAAGTTGTTAGCTATCTTGGTTTCCTCATGTGTAGGTCCGGATCTACCTTGGGCAGAATGCAGGTGTTCGAGAGCATTTTTAAGTGGCGAATCTCTGCCCATACTGACCCGAACTGGGTGTGATCCCAAGCCGAAAGATCACCTGCCAGGCCTTCTAGTTTTGCATGCAAGGTAACGACAGAATCTGTAGCTTGCATGGTCCATCGCCCGTTCACAGTGGTAAAAAATGATTCATCCCGCTCCCACATTGTCTCATACTTAAAAGCCCTCGATCCCACCTTGCATGCATGCATTTCACGTAGCGTGAGTAAGATGGGAACATGATCAGAACTCGCCGCAGTTTTATGGGCCTTACTTGTAGAGGGTAGAGCTAGAGACCATTCCGGATTAAACAAACACCAGTCCACCCTAACTCTTGTGAAAGTGCCTCCCACAACCTTCTTTTCAAGGTCCAATCTGTCCCTGTGTATCCTATATCGGACAAGCCACAAGTATTAATAGCATCCCTAAACCCATCAATCTGGGCTTGGCTCTGGTTAGCGATTCCATCATGCTCATGGATATGAAGAACTTCATTAAAATCACCTAAGACAGCCCATGGTCGTCCTTGTGTTTCAGAGATCCCTCGGAGGGTATCCCATGTTTTGTATATCTCTGGCACCTGAGCTTCACCATACACAAAAGTCACCCTGACCTGCATATCGATCATGTCATCTACCAAAACATCAATGTGATACTTGGAGTAACCAATAACTTCGACTTTTATTTCGTCTTTCCAGAAAATACCAAGACCCCCGCTTCGACCAGAACTGTTTACAACAAAACTTTTATTGTAACCCATGGTTTCTTCCAAATTCTCAACTCTCGTACCCTTTATTTGTGTTTCAAGAATGCAAATAACAGAGGGGGCAAATTGCCTTGCGAAATCGCGAAGCTCTCGAACTGCCGCGACCTTGCCAATTCCGCGACAGTTCTAGCAAAAGAGACTCATTGCACCTGCGGTGCCCCCCATGGAGGCCTGCCACACTGTAAGTGCATCTAGTGCCCCTTAGTGATTTTGGTGTATTGAAGACTTATAGGTTAAGGGACTAATATATTTGTAAGTGTACACATGATCTATAAGTCAATGAGGAGTTTGATATTTACAGTGAAAGTCAATCCCTAAAAATGAATGTCTTCAGCTGAAGACTTTGAAAGTGAAGAAATTGGTGTGATCTGAAGACTTTGATATTCATGCGAGGAATCTGAAGCATGAAATTTTTTGTTTTCGTAGTTTCATTTTCTTCTTATTGAGTTATAGGAAACACCGTACTGTTAAAGGGGGTCGAGGTAATACTAAGGACTAATTTCCAAGTGATGCTCATCTCAAAATCCTACACCTACCCAATCCTTCGAGTGAAGCCATTGGAAATCTCATATCAGTTCAGTCAATTTCTTCAGTGACAGAGATGAAGATCTTCTTATCTCTGAGGAATTTGTTCTGACTGAGGAGTTAGGAATTCGTTAGTGCGGATTGCCTACACAGTGGGGAACATGATAGCCTTGAGGAACTCGAACCTCAAATATCCGACAGTTGCTGAGCCGCGTGCTAGCTTGTCCAAAATATTCTACCACCTAACGGTCATATCAGACAAGGGCATTTATGTCTTATCATGTCGGGCTTCTCCCTAGGCTATAAATAGCCGCCCCTACAACCATTAGCTGGTTGGCTGCTCCGAGAGAAACTGACACTTGTCATTTGAGAGCATCCCATCCTTCGAGGACTTTGAGCAAAAATCATCAAGTGAGGAAAACCCAAATCAACAAACCCCAAAGTGACTGAGCATCACTGAAGAGATTGTTCCTGTGTGGAACCGATGCTTGTTACCTTTGAGGACTGTGTATCCTCTAGATGGTTAGGTGTCATGGTCTGAGCATCCAAGAGGAATTGTGGATTGCCGAGTGACCAAGTCTGTTAAGGTTTGGAAGTCACCCGTGAAGACTTACCACTAATGTTGGGCGAGGTCTGTGTGATCTTAGCTCAAGGAGATTACGGTGAGGACTGTGTGTTCGGGACTGTGTGTCCTCGATTTTAAATACTCAACGCTCCAACCAGACGTACAACTATCACAACAGTTGGAACTGGTCTACCAAATCATTGTATTCACCAAGCCAACTGGTTCTATTTCCTTAACCCTTTCATTTCCTCATTTATGTGTTGATGAACCTGATCATTACTGTTTGAAAACTTTGACTGAAGACTTTCTCTAATTCCTCGATCCTATTTCTTCAGTCAGTTTGTCTTCATCCTGCTTATTTTGTGTTTACGCTTTCTGTAATCTGTGTTTGTCTTTCATTTCATCATGATGACTATGTTGTTACTCTGTTTTGCTTATACCTGAGTACTTATTCCGCTGCAAGTAGTTCTTCACTTAGGAATTTCCTCACCCTGAAATTCCTCAGTGAAGAATTCATAAAAATTGCCTATTCACCCCCCCTCTAGTCGACGTAATGCACTTTCAATTGGTATCAGAGCAAGGTACTCTCTTGTTCTGTGTGGTTTTGGTTTAACCGCCTAGAGTTTTAGTTATGTCGACTGCAGGAATGAAGAAAGTGACATGCCCCATCTTTGACGGTCATGAGTATCCAAAGTGGAAGGCCATGATGAAGAAGCGACTCATGGCAATGAACAACGAACTGTGGACCGTCACTGAGATTGGTCCCACCGATCTCTGCAAGATGGCGGAAGTTGATGACATTCGCAAGTATACTCTACTCAACCTCACGGCGAAAGATGTCATCTGCTCCTGTTTGTCCCAAAATTAGTTCAGGAACATCATGCATCTCAATCATGATAAGCTAATCTGGGACCGACTCTTTGAGGTCTACGAAGGCCATCTTACTCGTCATGATCCTTGGTTTGAGGATTTCAAGGAATCACTCAAGGAGATGACTTTCGCACCTGAATCATCATCCTCTTTCACCATGCCTTATGGCAAAGGGTGATGATGAATCAGGTGATGAATTTGGACCTAGCTATGTCAAACTTGCTTCCCTTGCCACTAAACAACAAAGAGCTCTTGAAAAAGTTCAAAACATGCTAGATGAAAGCGGTGATATGTTGGGTGAGGAATTGGATCGAACTAAGGCTTTGACTAATAGTCTTCAAAAACTTCAGTCAAAGTTTGACAACCTTCAAAATCATCATAACACTCTCCTAACTGATCATGAGAAGCTTTCTTATGAATTTCTTCAGAGAAAGCAAGATCTTGAGAAGTTAAAAGCGAGTTATGAAGATCTTAGGGTGAGAACCCTCAGGAACAACAGACAATTCATACTTAGGGGGAGAACCTTCATCATCACTATCTTCAATAATTTCATCTTGAATAATTTCATTCTCTCTAACCCTAGCAAGTTGTTCATCTAGAAATTCACCTAAAGGCAAAGTAGTATCAAGCATAGAAGTAGTTTCATCATAAGTATCATGCATAATAGAAGTGGCATCATCAATAACATGCGACATATCAGAATTCATAGCAGTAGCGGGTTTAGGTGTCGCAAGCTTACTCAAAACAGAAGGAGAATCTAGTGCAGAGCTAGATGGTAGTTCCTTACCTCCCCTCGTAGTTGAGGGAAAAATCTTAGTTCTTTCGTCTTTCAAGTTCCTTATAGTGATCAGCAGATATAAATCCCAATTGACTCAAAGAATAGAGCTTTGCTCCCTGGTAACGGCACCAGAAAATAGTCTTGATAACCCACAAGTATAGGGGATTGCAACAGTTTTTGAGGGTAGAGTATTCAACCCAAATTTATTAATTCGATACAAGGGGAGCCAAAGAATATTCTCTAGTATTAGCAGTTGAGTTGTCAATTCAACCACACCTGGATAACTTAGTATTTGCAGCAAAGTATTTAGTAGCAAAGTAGTATTGATAGTAACGGTAATAGTAGCAAAAGTAACGATAGCAGTTTTGTAGTAGTTGTAACAGTAGCAATGGTAAAGTAAATAAGCAAAGCACAATATGTGAAAAGCTCGTAGGCATTGGATCAATGATGTATAATTATGTCGGATGCGATTCCTCATGTAATAGTTATAACATAGGGTGACACAGAACTAGCTCCAGTTCATCAATGTAATGTAGGCATGTATTTCGAATATAGTCTACGTGCTTATGGAAAAGAACTTGCATGACATCTTTTGTCCTACCCTCCCGTGGCAGCGGGGTCCTAATGGAAACTAAGGGATATTAAGGCCTCCTTTTAATAGAGTACTAGACCAAAGCATTAACACATAGTGAATACATGAACTCCTCAAACTACGGTCATCACCGAGAAGTATCCTGATTATTGTCACTTCATGGTTGTCGGATCATAACACATAATAAGTGACTATAGACTTGCAAGATAGGATCAAGAACTCACATATATTCATGAAAACATAATAGGTTCAGATCTGAAATCATGGCACTCGGGCCCTGCTGACAAGCATTAAGCATAGCAAAGTCATAGCAACATCAATCTCAGAACATAGTGGATATTAGGGATCAAACCCTAACAAAACTAACTTGATTACATGGTAAATATCATCCAACCCATCACCGTCCAGCAAGCCTATGATGGAATTACTCACGCACGACGGTGAGCATCATGAAATTGATGATAGAGGATGGTTGATGATGACGACGGCGACGAATCCCCCTCTCTGGAGCCCCGAACGGACTCTACATCATCCCTCCCGAGAGCGATTAGGGCTTGGTGGTGGCTCCGTATCGTAAAACGCGATGAAACTTTCTCTCTGATTTTTTTCTCTGCGAAAGAAATATATAGAGTTGGAGTTGAGGTCGGTGGACATCCAGGGGGCCCACGAGGCAGGGGGCGCGCCCAGGGGGAGGGGGGTGCCCCCCACCCTCGTGGATAGGGTGTGGGCCCCTTGGCCTTGATTCTTTTGCCAGTATTTTTTATATTTTCCAAAAATAATCTCCGTGGATTTTTAGGTCATTCCGAGAACTTTTGTTTCTGCACAAAAATAACAACATGGCAGTTCTGCTGAAAACAACGTCGGTCCGGGTTAGTTTCATTCAAATCATGCAAGTTAGAGTCCAAAACAAGGGAAAAAAGTGTTTGGAAAAGTAGATACGGCGGAGATGTATCAACTCCCCCAAGCTTAAACCTTTGCTTGTCCTCAAGCAATTCACTTGACAAACTGAAAGTGATAAAGAAAAACTTTTACAAACTCTGTTTGCTCTTGTTGTTGTAAATATGTAAAGCCAGCATTCATGTTTTCAGCAAAGATTATGAACTAACCATATTCACAATAACACTTAGGTCTCATGTTTACTCATATCAATGGCATAATCAACTAGCGAGCAATAATAATAAATCTCGGATGACAACACTTTCTCAAAACAATCATAATATGATATAACAAGATGGTATCTCACTAGCCCTATCTGAGACCGCAAAACATAAATACAGAGCACCTTTAAAGATCAAGGACCGACTAAACATTGTAATTCATGGTAAAAGAGATCCAGTCAAGTCATACCCAATATAAACTAATTATAATGCATGCAAATGACAGCGGTGCTCTCCAGCGGGTGCTTTTTTAATAAGAGGGTGATGACTCAACATAAAAGTAAATAGATAGGCCCTTCGCAGAGGGAAGCGGGGATTTGTAGAGGTGCCAGAGCTCAATTTTAAAATAGAGATGAATAACATTTTGAGTGGTATACTTTCACTGTCAATGTAACAACTACGAGATCTTGATATCTTCCATGCTACACACATTATAGGCGGTTCCCAAACAGAATGGTAAAGTTTATACTCCCCCACCACCAACAAGCATCAATCCATGGCTTGCCCGAAACAACGGGTGCCTCCAACTAGCAACAATCCTGGGGGAGTTTTGTTTTAATTATTTTGATTTGATTTGATCCTTTTGATCATGGGACTGGGCATCCCGGTTACAAGCCATTTTCTCATGAATGAGGAGCGGAGTCCACTCCCCTTGAGAATAACCCACCTAGTATGGAAGATACAGACAGCCCTAGTTGAAACATGAGCTGCTCGAGCATACAAAACAGAATTTCATTTGAAGGTTTGGAGTTTGGCACATACAAATTTACTTGGAACGGCAGGTAAATACTGCATATAGGAAGGTATGGTGGACTCATATGGAATAACTTTGGGGTTTATGGAGTTTAGATGCACAAGCAGTATTCCCTCTTAGTACAGGTGAAGGCTAGCAAAAGACTGGGAAGCGACCAACTGAGAGAGCGACAACAGTCAAGAACATGCATTAAAATTAATCAACACTGAGTGCAAGCAAGAGTAGGATATAATCCACCATGAACATAAATATCGTGAAGGCTATGTTGATTTTGTTTCAACTACATGTGTGAACATGTGCCAAGTCAAGTCACTCGAATCATTCAAAGGAGGATACCACCCTATCATACCACATCACAACCATTTTAATAGCATGTTGGCACGCAAGGTAAACCATTATAAGCTCCTAGCTAATTAAGCATGGCATAAGCAACTATATTCCCTAATTGTCATTGCAAACATGTTTATTCATAATAGGCTGAATCAGGAACGATGAACTCATCATATTTACAAAAACAAGAGAGGTCGAGTTCATACCAGCTTCTCTCATCTCAATCAGTCCATCATATATCGTCATTATTGCCTTTCACTTGCACGACCGAACGGTGTGTATAATAATAATAGTGCACGTGCATTGGACTAAGCTGGAATCTGCAAGCATTCAATTCAAGAGAGAAGATAAGGTAATATCGGCTCTTGGTTAAATCAACAATATGAATATTAGAGCCACTAAACATTTTCATTATGGTCTTCTCCTCTCGACCCCCAAAAGAAATAAAACTATTTACACGGGAAAGCTCCCAACAAGCAAAAGAAGAACGAGAAATCTTTTTGGGTTTTCATTTTAATTACTACTACAAGCATGAAAATTAAACTAACTATTTTTTTTGTTTTTCTAAGGTTATTCAAACACACAAGAAGAAAGCTAGAAAAAGAAATTAAACTAGCATGGATAATACAATGAAAAAGTATGAGCACCGACAACTAGAATGAGTGTGTGAACATGAATGTAATGTCTGTGAGAAATACGTACTTCCCCAAGCTTACGCTTTTGACCTAAGTTGGTCTATGGCCATGGATCGCGGCTACTCTCCCCGGTGTACTGAGGAGTGTCATCATACTGCCACTGGCTGGCGATCTGCTCCGGATCCCACTGATAAGATATTGGACAATAAGGGTCCAGTGGTGGTTCCGGTTCAGGCTCTGGAGCTGATGTCTAGCCTCGGTGCGCGTACACGGCTGACGGCAAGACGAGGTAATGGCATGCAGTTAAATCAAACAAAGAAGGCGCAGGCAAGATAATAACCTCATTGTGTTTCTTATTACATCTCAGGTCATATAGAAGCATATTATCACCCTTGTTAACAATAAACTCATGTGCTACCACGCTCTTGTAATCTAAAAAGATAGAGGGCAATAGTTTTTCCTCTTCCTCATAATGCCTAATAGGTATCTCGAAATGTTTAGCAAGGCGTGCAGCATAGATACCTCCAAAGACGGGGCCCTTTGTACGGTTCAGGCTTAATCGTTTAGCAATAATGTCACCCATACTAAAAGAGTTTTCGCGAAATAAGGCATGGAACAAAATAATAATATCAGGAACACTGAGGTTTCCAGAGTTTCCGCGACCAATTAAACATCGACTAGCAAATATGGCAAAGTAGCGTAAGACAGGAAAATGTATGCTAGTGATTCTTGCATCGGAAACCTTCCTCGATTCCCCTACAGTAATAGTATCAACAAAACCATCCACATCTTTATGATGTGGTTCCTCTAAGCCGCCCTCAAAGGGTATTCTACAAACCGCGCAAAAATTACGTAATGACATCTCCCTAGCCTCATCATATAAGTGAAGAGCTACTGAAGGAGGTGAATTCTTAGGATAATAGTAGAAGTTTTGCATGAAAGTATTGGTGAGTAAGAGATATTGTTCGATCCGGTCATGGAGGAAGTCGGTGAGGCCCGCTTTATCAGCCAAAGAATAAAAGTCTTCATAAATCCTGGCTGCTCTCAGGAAATTATCACAAGGCCATTCACACGGCCTTACTTCCGAGGAAGATTATACTTGGCCTTTTCTTTCTCCTTAGCTTGTTTATCCTTGGAGCCTTGCCTAGAAGAGCCCCTCAAAAATCTCTTCATCATTTTCTAAAAAATTTTAAAAATTTTAGTAACTCAAAATAAAAGTGAATCAAACTAAGCAAGATTGATAGCAACTACTCCCACAAGTGCCTAGAGCCTATATCATGCATTAGAATTACTTGGAACCTCATAAATTTGACATGCAAGCTCAAGAACAGGGTCACCTAGGCAGCAAAAACTTGTAATGAATAAAGCACTAGAACAAAAACTAATTGGACCATTGGAGGAGTCACATACCAAGGAACAATCTCCCAAGGCAGTTTCGTAAATGGAGCTTTGAGCAAGGAGATCAAAAATCGCAGCAAAATGAGCTAGAACTCGTGCTTGAGCTGGATGGAGATTTTTTTGGGAGGAAGATGGAGTGTGTGGGTGCACGAATAAGTGGAGGCGGGCCATGATACGTCTCCAACGTATCTATAATTTTTGATTGCTCCATGCTATATTATCTACTGTTTTAGGCAATATTGGGATTTATTATCCACTTTTATATTATTTTTGGGACTAACCTATTAACCGGAGGCCCAACCCAGATTTGCTGTTTTATGCCTATTTCAGTGTTTCGAGGAAAAGAAATATCAGATGGAGTCAAAACGAAACGAAATCAACTGGAGAAGTTATTTTTGGAAGGAAAGCCACCGGATAGACTTGGACTCTACGTCAGAAGATATGGGAGCGGGTCACGAGGGTGGGGGCGCGCCCACCCCCCTAGGGCGCACCCCCTGCCTCGTGGGGCCCCTGAAGCTCCACCGACGTACCCCTTGCACCCATATATACCTACGTACCCTAAAACTTCCAGAACAGAAGATAGATCGGGAGTTCCGCCGCCGCAAGCCTCTGTAGCCACCAAAAACCTCTCGGGAGCCTGTTCTGGCGCCCTGCCGGAGGGGGAACCCATCACCGGTGGCCATCTTCATCATCCCGGTGCTATCCATGACGAGGAGGGAGTAGTTCACCCTCGGGGCTGAGGGTATGTACCAGTAGCTATGTGTTTGATCTCTCTTTCTCTCTCTCGTGTTCTCTCTCGTGTTCCCTCTATGGCACGATCTTGATGTATCCCGAGCTTTGCTATTGTAGTTGGATCTTATGATGTTTCTCCCCCTCTACTCTCTTGTGATGAATTGAGTTTCCCTTTTGAAGTTATCTTATCAGATTGAGTCTTTTATGAGAACACTTGATGTATGTCTTGCCGTGATTATCTGTGGTGACAATGGGATATCATGTGCCACTTGATGTATGTTTTGGTGATCAACTTGCGGGTTTCATGACATTGGGAACCTATGCATAGGGGTTGGCACACGTTCTTGACTCTCTGATAGAAACTTTGGGGCACTCTTTGAAGTACTTTGTGTTGGTTGGATGAATCTGAGATTGTGTGATGCATATCGTATAATCGTGCCCATGGATACTTGAGGTGACAATGGAGTATCTAGGTGACATTAGGGTTTTGGTTGATTTGTGTCTTAAGGTGTTATTCTAGTACGAACTCTTTTATAGATTGATCCAAAAGAATAACTTTGAGGTGGTTTCGTACCCTACCATAATCTCTATGTTTGTTCTCCGCTATTAGTGGCTTCGGAGTGACTCTTTGTTGCATGTTGAGGGCTTGTTGTATGATCTATCTATGTTATTATTGTTGAGAGAACTTGCACTAGTGAAAGTATGAACCCTAGGCCTTGTTTCCTATCATTGCAATACCGTCTACGCTTACTTTTACCACTTGTTACCTTGCTGTTTTTATTATTTCAAATTAAAAAAACCTATATCTACTATCTATTTGCACTTGTATCACTATCTCTTCGCCGAACTAGTGCACCTGTACAATTTGCCATTGTATTGGGTGTGTTGGGGACACAAGAGACTCTTTGTTATTTGGTTGCAGGGTTGTTTGAGAGAGACCATCTTCATCCTACGCCTCCTATGGATTGATAAACCTTAGGTCATCCACTTGAGGGAAATTTGCTACTGTCCTAGAAACATGTGCACTTGCAGGCCCAACAACGTCTACAAGAAGAAGGTTGTGTAGTAGACATCAAGCTATTTTCTGGCGTCGTTGCCGGGGAGGTTAGCACTTGAAGGTATATCTTTAGATCTTGCAATCGAATCTTTTTGTTTCTTGTTTTAGCACTAGTTTAGTTTATAAAAGAATACTACAAAAATAGTGGAATTGAGTTTGTCTTATACGCTTCATCTTTTTAATATCTTTCGTGAGTATGATGGAAAGGAAAATTGTGCCCAAGTGTTAGAAGAAGAATGCATTAAAACGTTTGGCACTCAATCTTTGAATGATGAGCATGATTGCAATGTTGTTAGTATGAATTCCTTGAATATCCATGATGCTAATGATATGCAAAGCCACAAGCTTGGCGAAGCTATGTTTGATGAAGATGATATTTTTTGTCCCCCAAGCTTTGATGAGCAAATTTACTATGATGAAAGCATGCCTCCTATCTATGATGATTATTGTGATGACACGTATGCTTTAAAGAATAATGATAACCATGAAACTTGTCATCTTGATCTTAATTTTCAATCATATGATAGTTATTTTGTTGAGTTTGCTCCCACTACTATTGATGAGAAGAATTTTGCTTATGTGGAGAGTAATAAAATTTCTATGCTTGTAGATCATGAAAAGAATGCTTTAGGTGCTGGTTATATTGTTGAATTCATTCATGATGCTACTGAAAATTATTATGAGGGAGTGACATATGCTTGTAGGAATTGCAATAATATCAAGTTTCCTCTCTATGTGCTTCAAGTTTTGAAGCTATGCTTATTTTACCTTCCTATGCTAGTTGATTATCGTTCCCATAAGTTGTTTGCTCACAAAATCCCTATGCATAGGAAGTGGGTTAGACTTAAAGTGCTAGTCATATGCTTCATGATGCTCCTGTTATGTTTCAATTCTTATCTTTTATGTGAGCATCATTGTCATCATCATGCCTAGCTAGAAAGGCATTAAAGAAAAGCGCTTGTTGGGAGACAGCCCAATATTTATCCTTACTGTTTTTGTGTGTCCACATGATTATGCTACTGTAGTAATCATGTTTTATAGGTTTTGTTTCAATAAAGTGCCAAGTAAGACCTTTAGGATAGCTTACGGTGATAGTTGTGTTGATCCTGCTGAAAATCAAAAACTTTTGCACCCAGTAAATTAGTTTTGTTAATTCACAGAAACGTGCTCTTGATAGGATTCTTTTTTATCTGTATTGGTACACAAATTGCTTAGGACTTCCTAATTTGGTAGGATTTTTGGAGTTCCAGAAGTATACGTTTGATGCAGATTACTACAGACTGTTCTGTTTTGACAAATTCTGTTTTCTATGTGTTGTTTGCTTATTTTGATGAATCTATGAGTAGTATCGGAGGGTATGAACCATAGATAAGTTATATTACAGTAGATATTACACCAATATGAATTTAGAATGAGTTCATTACAGTACCAATGTGGTGGTTTTGTTTTGTTTCACTAACGGGGCTTATAAGATTTCCTGTTGAGTTTTGTGTTGTGAAGTTTTCAAGTTTTGGGTAAAGATTCGATGGACTTGGAATAAGGAGTGGCAAGAGCCTAAGCTTGGGGATGCCCAAGGCACCCCAAGATAATATTCAGGGACAACCAAGAGCCTAAGCTTGGGGATGCCCCGGAAGGCATCCCCTCTTTCGTCTTCGTTCATTGGTAACTTTACTTGGAGCTATATTTTTATTCACCACATGATATGTGTTTTGCTTGGAGCGTCATTTTCTTTTGTTAGTATTAGCTTGCTGTTATTTAGAATAATGTTTTGCATCTTTAGTTTCAATAAAGAAGTCAAGGATAGGCTTTGCCATGCTTATTTTGCTAGTATACATGTTGCTGTTTGACAAACAGAAAGTTTACCTCTGTTGCAAAAATTCCCTAGAAAAGTCAGAGAGTGGTATAGTGTTGAATCTTTTTGAATATTGAGCTCTGATAAATTTTTTACAGTGGGAATTTTAGTTCATAATTTTTGGAGTCAGGGAAGTATTGATACTCTTGCATTCTTTACAGACTGTACTGTTTTGGCAGATTGCTGTTATGGTTGCATTGTTTGCATATGTTTGCTTGATTAATGATTCTATTTGAGGATAGGAATATTAAATATGCAGAGGCATTTAGTATGCAATGTTGAATAATTATTTAAGTAATTTGTTACAGTAGAAAATGATAAGGTTTTGCATTGGTTTATACTAACCTATCTCACGAGTTCTTGTTGAGTTTGTTGTGAATGAAGCTTTTGATAAAAAGAGAAACCATGATATGAGAGGAATTAAGGAGACACAAAAGCTCAAGCTTGGGGATTCCCAAGGCACCCCAAGATAATATTTCAAGAAGTCTAAAGCATCTAAGCTTGGGGATGCCCTGGTAGGCATCCCACCTTTCTTCTTTAACAACTATCAGTTAGTATCGGTTGAGCCTAAGTTTTTGCTTCTTCACATGAGTTGTGCTATCCTTGCAATGTAGTTTTCTTTAGCTTTGCTTGATGTTTGAATAAAGTATCAATATCTGAAATTATTAAATGAGAGAGAGTCTTCGCATAGTTGCATAATTATTTAGGTACTCATTGACCTTCACTTATATCTTTCGGAGTAGTTTGTCATTTGCTCTAGTGCACCACTTATACCTTTTAGAGCATGGTGGTTGTCGGTGTCAAAACCGGCGGATCTCGGGTAGGGGGTCCCGAACTGTGCGTCTAGGCGGATGGTAACAGGAGACAAGGGACATGATGTTTTTACCCAGGTTCGGGCCCTCTCGATGGAGGTAAAACCCTACTCCTGCTTGATTGATATTGATGATATGGGTAGTACAAGAGTGGATCTACCACGAGATCAAGGAGGCTAAACCCTAGAAGCTAGCCTATGGTATGATTGTTGTTGTATGTCTATCAACTAGCCTGGCCCCGGTTTATATAATGCACCAGAGGCCTAGGATAACAAGAGTCCTAGTCGAATACACTGGTGGGGAGGAGTCCTTGTCTTGATCACCAAGTCTTGTGGATTCTTCCTTGTATGCGGCAGCTGTCCGGACTGGCCCATGAGTATACGGCCATGGGGGTCCTCGGCCCAATCCAACAGATCGGGAGATGACGCGTTGAGTACCCCCTAGTCCAGGACACCGTCAGTAGCCCCCTCAACCGGTCTTCAAGTTAGGGACGCTCCTCGATTCTTCTGAACTGTTCTTCATCTTCAGTCGTCGGTCTTGAAAACTGGTTCAACAAATCTTCTCATCTTCGATCTTGAGGATCGCCGAAATGCATTCAACGAGTTTATACGTCGGGTATCCGAGGAGCCCCTTTAAGTTTCCGGCCTTTATCAATGCCTTGTTATTTTTATGCCACACCTCGGGTTTGAAGTTGTTCCCGGGCGGCAACGTCCTCTTGCGTCCGAGCTCCAACGCCGGACTGCATTTGAGGTATCATTTGCAGCCGAGCACCAATGCCGGACTGCTTCCCAGCTCTAACACGGGACTATGTATCCGAGCTCCAACACCGGACTGTATCCGAGGTGTTGTAGATCACCTTGGTTCAAAGAAGTTTGAAGGAGTTTAGCCTAGCTTAATGCCGGAAATGCCCTCTATGGAGCCAGCCACTAGCGCTCGAGCTTTATGCCGGACCGCTTCCGAGGTGGTTAAGCAGCTCGGTCATGGGCTGATTTTTGGTCAATGTTTTTTATTGATGCAATTTATTCTCTGACGAGATATATAGCCAGTAGTCCTCAAGGTGATTATCGGTCTAAAACCGGAGATGCACATGAAGGATGACATAAGACCGCTGATCCCCGTAGCCGCTGAGACTCAGGTTGATTTGCAAAATCGGTCTGAGGATCAAGTCCTAGCTTGGCAGAATACTTCGGGACACAAAAAGCGGTGTGCTCAGTCCTCGAGACTCGGGTTGGGTGCGGCCGACCAACCTAAGGATCAAAATCTCCTCGGAAACTGTATTGCACTTAAAATTTTCTGCATAGAACAGGCAATGTAGTAGCCCCCGAGACACTGGTCGGGTGGCAACACCAGATTAGGGGATTGATGTGCCCCTTTAATATTTATAAATAATAAGCCCGAAGCCCAGTAGCCCCCGAGCCTTAATGCAGGCACGGGAGGCCGAATTAAGGATCGATATCCATAGTAAAATCACAAATTATGTGTAATGACTCTATGTATCCAAGTACTTTACGTCATTAATGCTCGGATCCGCATTGTACAAAACTTTGTTGACCGACCATCGGCTTCCACCTCCTCGGCCAATAGCCGAGAAGTGTTTGTCCTACTTTATAAAGCCTTTATGAGGGCAAAGATTTACAACAAACAAGGCAATCTGGCCATACGGTTTTATAAACAAATGTACGCGGAGAGACATGTTATATTACTGTTTAACAGAAGAAATGTCTTCCAAAGAAAATAGTCCCGCTATCGGTTCCTTTATTTGGGTTGTCATGCTAATCATGATCATGAAACCTCAGCTCCAATGTAAGAGCAAAATATCGAGGATTTACTTTGGGAGGCCAGTTAATAGCCCCCGCTAGTGTTCGGCGACAGTCGAGGTCAAGCCGTAAACACTTCAGCCATTGTTATGAATGGCCCGTCGTTTAACGCCGTCATCGGATCGCCGACCAGTCGCTTATTGTGACAGTCAGTTTTCGGCTTTCTCCACTGAGGTGCTTAACCATGTGAGCTGGAAGCACAATCGCAGTGGTTCTCCCTTTGCACACCTAGCCGAACAAAGCGGAACATAGGAGGCAAGCGCAGGAGCCGGGCAACCCAACTATTGACCGAAGACACAATTCGAAACCGATGCATATATAGCAATATCCGAGAATGTTTTTGCCGAATCTCTAAAGGTGTCCGGTGTTGCACTGCGAGACTTGTGCTAAAAACACACAAATACTTTAAAAGTGCCATGGGCTCGAAAAGCCAAAAAACTTATTCGAAAGGTTAATGTCCGAACTAGATCAAGTGTTCGGTGCCAATCCGAAAATTGGACTTTAGAAAAAAAGGTGCTTCTGCCGTGCTTTAACATGACACATCCTATCTCAAAACTTCAAGTGGGTCAGCCTACGGCTTCTTTGAGAGAGAAATTAGGCTCCCCGGCTAGTGAACGCACACTTGTGTCAAAAAAGGAGTGATAAATAATAATAAAAACTTTGCAACGACTAAGAAGAAAAACACTTATCATAAAACGGCTCATATAAATTTAAGAGCCCCCAAGTGACTTGGGTAAAAGAATGATTGCATGTACCAAAGTACTTATATCATATCTATGTTCAACCAAACTTTAAACGCGTCTTAACCGACCGTCGGCTTCTCCCTCTTCGGTCAAGGACCGAAAAGTGTTATGTACTCCATCTGTCAAGAATATCGACGGTGTTTCCAATAACCAGGCAATCAGGCCATAAGGCTGTAACAGACAAAGCGCGCTCAGGGAACTTATGCTATATTACTGCAAAGTGTAAGAAGCAGCTTCGAAGAAAATAGTACCCCCACCGATACCTTTCTTCGGTGCTCATTGGTATTATGAGACTTATGCAACAGATTTTTTGTACTCATGAGTTCTGTTGTGTGCCGACCATGATTGAGAACAATAAGAGCGCTAGCTTTCGGCTTCACCCAGTCTGAGGTCCGGCTCTGTTGACCCGATCGTGACAATCACGGAGGTGCTCCCTTTACTCCCTAGCCGAACAATTGGGAACGTAAGGGTAAGCACAGGAGCCAAGCAACCCAGCTTGCAAATCGCTTAAATCAATATGGTGCATATTGTGGCGTAATACACGAACAAGGAATGAAGCCGTACAAGTATAATCATATGCAAGAAGAAAAAACTTCATGAAGGAAGCCCCCAAGTAAACGGGGTATTTGAATTTGCGTGTCACAAACAAAGTTTGAACAAGGAAATTTTTACAAGCAACTTTTTTCCAAAAAAAGTATAATGCTTGGTCAAGCCGAACACAAGTTAAAAATTTAAAACTCTGAGCATGAAGACAACTTAGCTGGTTAATGTGTTCGGTATTGATGACGTGGTATGAGCTTGATGCGGGACAAGGTTCCATCCCCGAGCCGGTCCCGAGGTGGCGGAGCAAAGAGCCCGGCACTCCGAAGTGGTGACATAGCACGGTCAATGCAGGACGGCAGGGTGATGCCGAAGTCCCCGACATAGGGTAATGAAGTGTTGACGAAGCCCCCCGTCCAGCCGAGGTGACGCCAAAGGATATAGTCTGGCTGGATCATTTTCCTGTGCACAAAAAATAGTGCAAACCGGAGATAATAGTAATAATAATAATAATAAATTGTTGCATAACAAATAATTTATGCAAAGTGAGTAATAAAAGAAATATGGCCTGGCGCCGAAGTCAATGTCGATGCAGGGCGGCGGCGTGATGCGGTAAAGGCATGACAAGGCCTGAATTCACGGGTCGGTTCGAGTTCCGGATGCGGCGTTCGCCGGACTATGTACGGAAACTGACCGAACCACCATGCAACCGTCGTTAATGCGGCCACCATTTGATAGGCCTGCGTACATATGACGGACAAACCAGAGTAATAATTCATTGGGAAAAATGAATCCTAACAAGCAAAAAATACTAGGATTAATAGCACCTGGCTTATTTGTTGTAGCAATCCGAAAAAAGGTGATTCCCAAAATTGGGACTCGATCCGCACACCTATCGCCTGATGGGCGATAAAGCAACGGCACGGCGATGCTGACAAAGGTTGGCTCGCCGAGGCAAAGCCCTCGGTCCAGCTAACGTGACGGAGCTGGTCGGCCGGCGACGCCGAAGTCTCCGGAATAGGATGATGAAGAGATGATGAAGCCCTCAGTCCAGCGATGCAGGTCGTGACGTGGTCGATGCCGGCTTGATGAAGTGACCATGTGACGATGCAGGTGTGCCCGCTCCGTGTAATCCGTGGGGCAGCGATGTTGGTGACGATTTATCCTTCGCGATGCCGAACTATTGTTCGGCTGGCCGAGATGATGATCCGAAGAAATTGAGCTCGGCTCAACAAAGCGACGACGTGTCTAACGCAGGTCGGCCGCCGTGGAGTGATGTTGTCGGGCTGGTTTGACACCGGCGCGATGGTGAAGTTCGTATTGCAAGAATATTTTTAATACTACTGGGATGTGTTTGAGAATAAAACACAACACCCCATACGAAAACTTTCTTCAAAAAGGATGTCCGAGATCCCGTTCATAAAGAAGATGAATTCGGGTCGGATTCGTTCTCGCGCAGAAAACCGATCCAAAAAGTGATGCACTAATCGGAAGTTTCCCGGAGTTTGGACGGTCGGATCGACCTGAATTTTTGGCAGGTGGTAGATATGGAAATTCAGCAGCAAATCAACGGTTGGATCCTCCAAAGGAGATCCGAGCAAGATGCTGGATACCACGCCCTAAACTTGTCCGGATTCTCGTCCAGATTCAACAGGGCTCCGGTATATCGGAGATTGCCGGAGATTCCTCCATCGGAACTCGACGAAATTTTTGCAGGGTTGTTGTAGACTTAATTCCGCATAATTCCACCGAAGTAATTGTTTAAGAGACACTTGAGGAGGCGGTGGCGGCGGATACAAGTTTGCTGTCCAGAAAAACGGCACGGTCGCCTGAGGGCAATGTTGACGTTGAGCCCCCGAGCTCCATGGATGACTCCTCCATGATCTTGATAGAGATCGAAGTTGGTGTTGATGAAGGCCTTCATCCGAACATAACGTTCGGAGGTAGGGTGCAGTCCTCGGTCAAGCCAAGGTGACCAGTCGAGCTGGTGACGAAGAAGCCGACTTCGCAGTTGACCTGCAGTCCAGCCATTGATCCTTTCGCCGATCACACAGCGGAACTCTCAATGAAAGCACCAATGTCGGTGTCAAAACTGGCGGATCTCGGGTAGGGGGTCCCGAACTGTGCGTCTAGGCGGATGGTAACAGGAGATAAGGGACACGATGTTTTTACCCAGGTTCGGGCCCTCTCGATGGAGGTAAAACCCTACTCCTGCTTGATTGATATTGATGATATGGGTAGTACAAGAGTGGATCTACCACGAGATCAAGGAGGCTAAACCCTAGAAGCTAGCATATGGTATGATTGTTGTTGTATGTCTATCAACTAGCCTGGCCCCGGTTTATATAATGCACCAGAGGCCTAGGATAACAAGAGTCCTAGCCGAATACGCCGGTGGGGAGGAGTCCTTGTCTTGATCGCCAAGTCTTGTGGATTCTTCCTTGTATGCGGCAGCTGTCCGGACTGGCCCATGAGTATACGGCCATGGGGGTCCTCGGCCCAATCCAACAGATCGGGAGATGACGCGTTGAGTACCCCCTAGTGTAGGACACCGTCAGTGGTAGTTTTATTTTGAAGAAATAGATGAACTCTAATACTTCACTTAGATTATTTTGAGAGTCGTTAATAGCATGGTAATTTGCTTAATATTAATATACTTGGTATTCAAGATATGTGAAACTTTCTTATGAGTGTGTTGAATACTAAGAAAAGTTTGATACTTGATAATTGTTTTGAGATATGGAGGTAGTGATATTAAAGTCATGCTAGTTGGGTGATTATGAATTCAAAGAATGCTTGTGTTGAAGTTAGCAAGTCCCGTAGCATGCACGTATGGTTAAAGTTGTGTAACAAATTTGAAACATGAAGTGTACCTGGCTTGTGCATCCTTATGAGTGGCGGTCGGGGACGAGCGATGGTCTTTTCCTACCAATCTATCCCCCTAGGAGCATGCGCGTAGTAATTGGTTTTTGATGACTTCTAAATTTTTGCAATAAGTATATGAGTTCTTTTGACTAATGTTGAGTCCATAGATTATACGCACCTTTTACCTTTCCGCCATTGCTAGCCTCTTCGGTACCGTGCATTGCCCTTTCTCACCTTGAGAGTTGGTGCAAACTTCGCCGGTGCATCCAAACCCCGTGATACGATACGCTCTATCACACATAAACCTCCTTATATCTACCTCAAAACAGCCACCATACCTACCTATTATGGCATTTCAATAGCCATTCCGAGATATATTGCCATGCAACTTCCATCATCATATTCATGACATATATTACTTTTGTCATATTGCCATTGCATGATCATGTAGTTGACATCGTATTTGTGGCAAAGCCACCATGCATTATTTTTCATACATCTCACTCTTGATTCATTGCACCATCCTGGTACACCGCCGGAGGCATTCATATAGAGTCATATCTTTGTTCTAGTTTCGAGTTGTAATCCTTATGTTGTAATCAATAGAAGTGTGATGATCATCATTATTAGAGCATTGTCCCCCAAAAAAAGGCCAAAGAAAAAAAAGAAAAAAAAGGAAAAAAAGAAAGGCCAAAAAGAAAAAAAAGAAAGGCCAAGGGAAAAAAGGAAAAAAAAGAAAGGGGCAATGCTACTATCTCTTTTTCCACACTTGTGCTTCAAAGTAGCACCTTGTTCTTCATGTAGTGAGTCTCATATATTGTGCTTCAAAGTAGCACCTTGTTCTTCATGTAGTGAGTCTCATAAGTTGTCTTTTTATACTAGTGGGAATTTTTCATTATAGAACTTGGCTTGTATATTCCTACGATGGGCTTCCTCAAATGCCCTAGGTCTTCATGAGCAAGCGAGTTGGATGCACACCCACTAGTTTTCTTCTGTTGAGCATACATAGCTCTAGTGCATCCGTTGCATGACAATCCCTACTCCTCATGTTGACATCAATTAATTGGCATCTCCATAGCCTGTTGATTATCCTCGTCAATGTGAGACTTTCTCCTTTTTTGTCTTCTCCACACAATCCTCATCATCATATTCTATTCCACCCATAGTGCTATATCCATGGCTCACACTCATGTATTGTGTGAAGGTTGAAAAAGTTTGAGATTATTTAAGTATGAAACAATTTCTTGGCTTGTCATCGGGGGTATAGAAGTTGGGAACATCTTTGTGTGACGAAAATGAAGCATAGCCTAACTATATGATTTTGTAGGGATGAACTTTCTTTTGCCATGCTATTTTGAGAAGACATGATTACTTTGATTAGTATGCTTGAAGTATTATTATTTTTATGTCAATATGAACTTTTGTCTTGAATCTTTCGGATCTGAATATTCATCTCACAAGTAAGAAGAGTTACATTGAAATTATGCCAACTAGCATTCCACATCCAAAATTATCTTTTTTATCATTTACCTACTCGAGGACGAGCAGGAATTAAGTTTGGGGATGCTTCATACGTCTCCAACGTATCTATAATTTTTGATTGCTCCACGCTATATTATCTACTATTTTAGGCAATATTGGGCTTTATTATCCACTTTTATATTATTTTTGGGACTAACCTATTAACCGGAGGCCCAGCCCAGATTTGCTGTTTTATGCCTATTTCAGTGTTTCGAGGAAAAGGAATATCAGACGGTGTCAAAACGGAACGAAATCAACTGGAGAAGTTATTTTTGGGAGGAAAGCCACCAGATAGACCTGGACTCTACGTCAGAAGATACGGGAGCTGGTCACGAGGGTGGGGGGCGTGCCCACCCCGCTAGGGCGCGCCCCCTGCCTTGTGGGGTCCTCGAAGCTCCACCGGCATACCCCTTGCACCCATATATACCTACGTACCCTAAAACTTCTAGAACAGAAGATAGATCGGGAGTTCCGCCGCCGCAAGCCTCTTTAGCCACCAAAAACCTCTCTGGAGCCTGTTGCGGTGCCCTGCCGGAGGGGGAACCCATCACCTATGGCATCTTCATCATCCCAGCGCTATCCATAACAAGGAGGGAGTAGTTCACCCTCGGGGTTGAGGGTATGTACCAGTAGCTATGTGTTTGATCTCTCTCTCTCGTGTTCTCTCTCGTGTTCCCTCTATGGCACGATCTTGATGTATCCCGAGCTTTGCTATTGTAGTTGGATTGTATGATGTTTCTCCCCCTCTACTCTCTTGTGATGAATTGAGTTTCCCCTTTGAAGTTATCTTATCGGATTGAGTCTTTTATGAGAACACTTGATGTATGTCTTGCCGTGATTATCTGTGGTGACAATAGGATATCATGTGCCACTTGATGTATGTTTTGGTGATCAACTTGTGGGTTTTGTGACATTGGGAACCCATGCATAGGGGTTGGCACACGTTCTTGACTCTCCGATAGAAACTTTGGGGCACTCTTTGAAGTACTTTGTGTTGGTTGGATGAATCTGAGATTGTGTGATGCATATCGTATAATCATGCCCACGGATACTTGAGGTGACAATGGAGTATCTAGTTGACATTAGGGTTTTGGTTGATTTGTGTCTTAAGGTGTTATTCTAGTATGAATTCTTTTATAGAGTGATCCGAAAGAATAACTTTGAGGTGGTTTTGTACCCTACCATAATCTCTACGTTTGTTCTCCACTATTAGTGGCTTCAGAGTGAGTCTTTGTTGCATGTTGAGGGCTTGTTCTATGATCTTTCTATGTTATTATTGTTGAGAGAACTTGCACTAGTGAAAGTATGAACCCTAGGCCTTGTTTCTTATCATTGCAATACCGTCTACGCTCACTTTTACCACTTGTTACCATGCTGTTTTTATTATTTCAGATTACAAAAACCTATATCTACTATCTATTTTGCACTTGTATCACTATCTCTTCACCGAACTAGTGCACCTATACAATTTGCCATTGTATTGGGTGTGTTGGGGACACAAGAGACTCTTTGTTATTTGGTTGCAGGGTTGTTTGAGAGAGACCATCTTCATCCTACGCCTGCTACGGATTGATAGACCTTAGGTCATCCACTTGAGGGAAATTTGCTATTGTCCTACAAACATGTGCACTTGCAGGCCCAACAACGTCTACAAGAAGAAGGTTGTGTAGTAGACATCAGGTCACCATGGGCCCACGAGGTAGGGGGGCGCGCCTTGTAAGGGTGGACGCGCCTTGGACCCTCGTGGCCAGGTGCTTGCCCCCCCTACTGTGTTCTCAGTGCCTAAAATCCTCAAATATTTCAGAAAAAATCATCCTAAATTGGCAGGGCATTTGGAGAACTTTTGTTTTCAGGGTATTTTTTATTACGTGGATAATTCAGAAAATAGACAGAAAATATTATTTTTACTTTATTTATTCTAAATAACAGAAAGTAAAAAGAGAGTACAGAAGGTTGTGCCTTCTAGTTTCATCCATCTCATGATCATCAAAAAGAATCCACTAACAAGGTTGATCAAGTCTTGTTAACAAACTCATTCCGAATAACATGGAACCGGAGAAATTTCGAATAACACTAGGTTACCTCAACGGGGATATGAACATCCCCAATAATAAGAATATCATATTTCTTCTTGACAGTAGGAAGAGGAAATTCATAACCTCCAATAATGATTATTGGAATTTTTCCAATAGAATTGATACTATGAACTTGAGGTTATTTCCTCGGAAAGTGTACCGTATGCTCATTACCATTAACATGAAACGTGACATTGCCTTTGTTGCAATGAATAACAGCCCCTGTAGTATTCAAAAAGGGTCTACCAAGGATAATCGACATACTATCGTCCTCGGGAATATCAAGAATAACAAAGTCCGTTAAGATAGTGATATTTGCAACCACAAGAGGCACATCCTCACAAATACCGACAGGTATAGCAGTTGATTTATCGGCCATTTGCAAAGATATTTCAGTAGGTGTCAACTTATGCAATTCAAGTCTACGATATAAAGAGAGAGGCATAACACTAACACCGGCTCCAAGATCACATAAAGCAGTTTTAATATAGTTTCTTTTAATGGAGCATGGTATAGTTGGTACCCCTGGATCTCCTAGTTTCTTTGGTATTCCACCTTTAAAGGTATAATTAGCAAGCATGGTGGAAATTTCAGCTTCTGGTATCTTTCTTTTATTTGTAATAATATCTTTCATGTACTTAGCATAAGGATTTACTTTAAGCATATCAGTTAAGCGCATACGTAAGAAGATAGGTCTAATCATTTCAGCAAAGCGCTCAAAATCCTCATCATCCTTTTTCTTGGATGGCTTAGGAGGAAAAGGCATGGGTTTTTGAACCCATGGTTCTCTTTCTTTACCGTGCTTCCTAGCAACAAAGTCTCTCTTATCATAATGTTGATTCTTTGATTGTGGGTTATCAAGATCAACAGCAGGTTCAATCTCTACATCATTATTATTGCTATGTTGCACATCAACATGAACATTATCATTAGGTTCATGTTCATCACCAGATTGGGTTTCAGCATCAGAAATAGAAATATCATTGGGATTCTCAGGTGTGTCCACAACAGGTTCACTAGAAGCATGCAAAGTCCTATCATTTTTCTTTTTCTTCTTTTTATAAGGACTATGTGCATCTAAATTATTTCTCTGAGAATCTTGCTCAATACTCTTAGGGTGGCCTTCGGGATACAAAGGTTCCTGAGTCATTTTACCAGTTCTAGTAGCCACTCTAACAGCAAAATCATGTTTATTATTTAATTCATCGAGCAAATCACTTTGAGCTTTAAGTACTTGTTCTGCTTGAGTGGTAACCATAGAAGCATATTTACTAATGAGCTTAAGTTCACCTTTAACTCTAGCCATATAATCACTCAAGCGTCCAATCATGTAAGCATTACTCTTTAATTCTCTACCAACGTAAGCATTGAAATTTTCTTGTCTAGCCATAAAGTCATCAAATTCATCCAAGCATTGGCTAGCAAACTTAGTAGACGGGATTTCAACTTTATCATATCTATAGAGAGAATTTACCTTTACTACCTGTGTCGGGTTATCAAGACCATGTGTTTCTTCGACAAGCGGTATATTAAGACCATGTATTTCTTCAACAGGAGGTAAATTCTTAACAACTTTAGCTTTAATACCTTTTTCTTTCATAGATTTCTTTGCCTCTTGCATATCTTCAGGACTGAGAAATAGAACACCTCTCTTCTTTGGAGTAGGTTTAGGACTTGGCTCAGGAGTTGGCTCAATTGGCTCAGGAATTGGCTCAGGAAGAGTCCAACTATTTTCATTAGTCAACATTTATTCAATAACAATTCAGCTTGATCGATTGTTCTTTCCCTGAAAACACAACCAGCACAACTATCCAAGTGGTCCTTGGAAGCATCGGTTAGTCCATTATAGAAGATATCAAGTATTTCATTTTTCTTAAGAGGATGATCAGGCAAAGCATTAAGTAATCAGAGAAGCCTCCCCCAAGCTTGTGGGAGACTCTCTTCTTCAATTTGCACAAAATTATATATTTCCCTCAAGGCAGCTTGTTTCTTATTGGTAGGGAAATATTTAGCAGAGAAGTAATAAATCATATCCTGGGGACTACGCACACAACCAGGATCAAGAGAATTAAACCAAGTTTTAGCATCACCCTTTAATGAGAATGGAAATATCTTAAGGATATAATAGTAGCGGGATTTCTCATCATTAGTAAACAGGGTGGCTATATCATTTAACTTAGTAAGAGGTGCCACAACAGTTTCAGATTCATTGCCATAAAAAGGATCAGATTCAACCAAAGTAATTATCTCAGGATCGACAGAGAATTCATAATCCTTATCAGTAACAAAGATAGGTGAAGTAGCAAAAGAAGGGTCATGTTTCATTCTAGCATTCAGAGTTTTCTGTTTAAGTTTAGCTAATAACTTCTTAAGATCAGATCTATCATTGCAAGCAAGAAAATCTCTAGCAGTTTCTTCATCCATAACATAGCCCTCAGGAACAACAGGCAATTCATACTTAGGGGAAGAACCTTCATCATCACTATCTTCAATAATTTCATCTTCAATAATTTGATTCTCTCTAACCCTATCAAGTTGTTCATCTAGAAATTCACCTAAAGGCAAAGTAGTATCAAGCATAGAAGTAGTTTATCATAAGTATCATGCATAACAGAAGTGGCATCATCAATAACATGCGACATATCAGAATTCATAGCAGTAGCGGGTTTAGGTGTCGCAAGCTTACTCAAAACAGAAGGAGAATCTAGTGCAGAGCTAGATGGCAGTTCATTACCTCCCCTCGTAGTTGAGGGAAAAATCTTAGTTCTTTCGTCTTTCAAGTTCCTCATAGTGATCAGCAGATATAAATCCCAAGTGACTCAAAGAATAGAGCTATGCTCCCCGGCAACGGCGCCAGAAAATAGTCTTGATAGCCCACAAGTATAGGGGATCGCAACAGTTTTCGAGGGTACGTAGAGTATTCAACCCAAATTTATTGATTCGACACAAGGGGAGCCAAAGAATATTCTCGAGTATTAGCAGTTGAGTTGCCAATTCAACCACACCTGGATAACTTAGTATCTACACCAAAGTATTTAGTAGCAAAGTAGTATGATAGTAACAGTAATAGTAGCAAAAGTAATGATGGCAGTTTTGTAGTAGTTGTAACAGTAGCAACGGTAAAGTAAATAAGCAAAGCACAATATGTGAAAAGCTCATAGGCATTGGATCAATGATGGATAATTATGTCGGATGCGATTCCTCGTGTAATAGTTATAACATAGGGTGACACGGAACTAGCGCTAGTTCATCAATGTAATGTAGGCATGTATTCCGAATATAATCATACGTGCTTATGGAAAAGAACTTGCATGACATCTTTTGTCCTACCCTCCCGTGGCAGCGGGGTCCTAATGGAAACTAAGGGGTATTAAGGCCTCCTTTTAATAGAGTACCGAACCAAAGCATTAACACATAGTGAATACATGAACTCCTCAAACTACGGTCATTATCGAGAAGTATCCCGATTATTGTCACTTCGGGGTTGTCGGATCATAACACATAATAGGTGACTATAGACTTGCAAGATAGGATCAAGAACTCACATATATTCATGAAAACATAATAGGTTCAGATCTGAAATCATGGCACTCGGGCCCTAGTGACAAGCATTAAGCATAGCAAAGCCATAGCAACATAAATCTCAGAACATAGTGGATACTAGGGATCAAACCCTAACAAAACTAACTTGATTACATGGTAAATCTCATCCAACCCATCACCGTCCAGCAAGCCTATGATGGAATTACTCACGTATGGCGGTGAGCATCATGAAATTGGTGATGGAGGATGGTTGATGATGACGACGGCGACGAATCCCCCTCTCTGGAGCCTCGAACGGACTCCAAATCAGCCCTACCGAGAGAGATTAGGGCTTGGCGGAGGCTCCGTATCGTAAAGCGCGATGAAACTTTCTCTCTAATTTTTTTTCTCCGTGAAAGAAATATATAGAGTTGGAGTTGAGGTCGGTGGACATCCAGGGGTCCCACGAGGCAGGGGGCGCGCCCAGGGGGAGGGGCGCGCCCCCCACCCTCGTGGATAGGGTGTGGGCCCCCTGGCCTTGATTCTTTGGCTAGTATTTTTTACATTTTCCAAAAATAATCTCTGTGGATTTTCAGGTCATTCCGAGAACTTTTATTTCTACACAAAAATAACACCATGCCACTTCTGCTGAAAACAGCGTCAGTCTGGGTTAGTTTCATTCAAATCATGCAAGTTAGAGTCCAAAACAAGGGCAAAAGTGTTTGGAAAAGTAGATACGACGGAGACGTGTCAATCCTCGAAGAATTTCTCTGCTTATTCATATACTTATCCTAACCACTCTTCTATGAAACGAAGTGCACTGGCTTCTATGCCATCATTTTCTTATGGAGCTCGCAGAATGATGAACTCTTTGTCACTCCTCCAGATGTGGGTGGTGAACAAAAAGAACTAATCTCTTATGCAGGGTCAGGTCTCCAGACGAACTTACTCGTCTGAAGAATTTGCTGGAGACCTGAATGCGCTTGAGAGGACGCAAGCTAATCATGAAGAAATGAACCATTCATTTCTCACGTCCTCACATTACTATGACTATTACTGTTGATGAAATTGATATCATATTCTTTGCTGATGAAGTATATGGGTTCATAAGTTGCACTAATTCATCTGCAGGATGAACAACCGAAAGCTACTGAGTGGGTCCTCGACAGTGGATGTACAAATCATATGACTGGTGATAGGAGCTTGTTGATGGACATTGATTTGTCACCATCTCATCTGAAGCATATCACCTACGCTGACAAAGGCAAAAGCAAGGTATTGGATCTAGGTAAGGTTGCAATCTCAAAGGATAAACACATGGACAAGGTCATGCTTGTTGAGTCCTTAGGATTCAATCTTATGTCTATCTCAGTGCTTTGTGATCTTGATATGTTTGTTGTCTTTGGCAAATTTCACTGCCTTGTGCTAATGGAATCTGACAACTCCAAAGTCTTCGAAGGCTTTAGGAAAGGAGACTTGTATATTGTTGATTTCTCTGCAGGACCACAGCCTGCCACATGTCTACTTACAAAAGCTTCAGAATGCTAGTTATGGCATCGATGACTTGGTCATGCTGGGATGAGGAACTTGCATACACTCGCGAAGAAGAAGCACATCATTGGCATCGAGGGTGTCAAATTCCTCAAAGATCATCTTTGTGGGGCTTGTGAGGCTGGAAAGATCACCAGAGCCAAGCATCCCTCAAAGACTATCATGACCACTTCTCGTCCCTTTGAATTACTTCATATGGATCTATTTGGCCCTACTCATTATGCCACGTTCACTAGTTCTGCATCATTATATGGCTTTGTCATAGTCGATGACTATTCTCGTTACACATGGGTGCATATCATCACTTAGAAAAATGAAGTGCAGGAAGTCTTCAGACGATTTTCCTCAAGGGCTTCCACTAACTTCGGTGTGAAGATCAAGCATATCAGGAGTGATAATGGAACCGAGTTCAAAAACACTGGCCTCGATGAATATCTCGATATGCTTGGTATTACTCACGAATTGTCTGCTCCTTATACTCCTCAGCAGAATGGCGTCGTGGAGCGCAAGAATAGGACTCTTGTTGAGATGGCCTGCACTATGCTTGATGAATACAAGACGCCTCAGCATTTCTGGCCTGAAGCAATTGATACTATGTGCCACATCATCAACAGGGTATACCTTCACAAATTCTTCAAAAAGACCTCATATGAACTCCTCACTGACAAGAAACGCAATGTAAGTTATTTCAAAGTCTTCGGTGCTAAATGCTGGATTAGAGATCCTCACCATCACTCTAAATTTGCACCGAAAGCACATGAGGGTTTTATGCTTGGTTACAGAAAAGACTCGCACACCTACAGAGTCTTCAACATCAATCATCACAAGGTTGTTGAAACTGTAGATGTGCGGTTTGATGAAACTAATGGCTCGCAAAGAGAGCACCTACCTCCTGTGCTAGATGAAATGTCACCCGAGGAATCCATCAAGTTCAAAGCCACTAAGGATTTCATCCCTACCGAAGAATCTGCAGAAGAAGTCATTCCTGATCATGAAGAAAATCATGCTGGTGCTGCTGAAGAAACTGGTCCTGAAGAAACTGCTGGGCCTAAGCAAAGTCATTAACCCGCACATCCTCGCATAGCAAACGAAGTGCAGATCGAGAAGATCATCGATGACATTCGTGCACCAGGTCCCCTCATGCACTCAAAAGCTTCACATTTATCTAACTTCTGTGGGCATTTTGCATTTGTCTCTATCACAGAGCCCACTAAAGTAGATGAAGCATTCATGTAATTTGAGTGGATTCAAGCCATGCAAGATGAATTGCATCAATTCGAGCTCAACAATGTGTGGGAGCTTGTCAAGCAACCATACCCACGCAAGCACAACATCATCGGTACCAAATGGATCTACTGCAACAAACAAGACTAAAATGGCCTCATGGTGAGGAATAAGGCTCGTCTTGTAGCTCAAGGCTACACACAGGTTGAAGGAATTGATTTCGATGAAACTTTTGCACCTGTTGCTAAACTTGAGGCTATTCGCATATTGCTTGCTTATGCTAACCATCATAATATCATCTTACAACAAATGGATGTGAAAAGTGCATTCCTCAATGGTAAGCTTGAGGAAGAAGTATATGTTGCTCAACCACCAGGCTTCGAGGATCCAAAATTTCCAGATCACGTCTACAGACTCAACAAGGCCCTCTATGGCCTCAAGCAAGCACCTCGGGCGTGGTATGACACACTGAAGGAATTCCTCATGAAGAAAGGCTTCAAACCCGGCTCACTTGACCCAACTCTTTTCACCAAAACATATGATGATGAATTATTCATGTGCCAAATATATGTTGATGATATTATCTTTGGCTGTACTAACCAACATTACAGTGATGAATTTGCCTATATGATGAGTGAAGAATATCAAATGTCTATGATGGGAGAACTGAAATTCTTCCTAGGTCTTCAGATTCGTCAACAATACAATGGCATATTCACATCTCAGGAGAAATACCTCAAGGATGTGTTGAGGATATTCGGCATGCAAGATTGCAAAGGCGTCAAAATTCCTATGCCCACAAATGGCCATCTATGCACTGATGAAAATGGTAAAGACTTCGATCAAAAGGTATACCTCTCCATGATTGGCTCTGTATTGTACCTATGTGCATCTAGGCCGGATATTATGCTTAGTGTTTGCATGTGTGCCCGATTTCAAGCAACACCGAAGGCATCACAACATAAGGCTATGAAGCATATTCTTCGATATCTAGCTCACACACCAACACTTGGATTATGGTATCCTAAGGGATCTTCCTTTGATCTCATTGGATATTCAGAATCTGACTATGCTGGTGATCGGGTGGACCGCAAGTCAACGTCAGGCACATGTCATTTCCTTGGACGATCCTTGGTATGTTGGTCCTCGAAGAAACAGAACTGTGTATCACTCTCCACTGCAGAAGCTGAGTACATTGCTATAGGATCTTGCTGTGCTCAATTACTATGGATGAAGCAGACACTCAAGGACTATGGCATCAACATGAAGAATGTGCCACTCTACTGCGACAACGAGAGTGCTATCAAGATTGCACACAACCCAGTTCAACACTCGAAGACAAAGCACATTCAGATTCGTCATCATTTTCTTTGTGACCATGTGTTGAAGGGCGACATCTCCATCGACCATGCAAGTACTGAAGACCAGCTGGCCAATATCTTCACAAAGCCTTTGGATGAGAAGAGATTTAGCAAGTTGCGGTGTGAGCTAAATATCCGAGAATCTTCGAATGTTCTTTGAAAAGGACACACATCCTAACACTTATGCTGACTTGATGACTTCGATGTGCAACACATTAAGTAACGTTTTTCTTCAACCAATGAACACTAACCCTCTAAGTGTGAAGAAATTAATGAAGAAATTGGTTCTCAGAACCCTACAAGAGTTGTACGCGGTGTTTGAAATCGGCTTTCTTATACGGTGGGTTACGCCACCAACCAAGTTGAAAATCTTCAATTTGAGCTGATTCTTCAAGTTGACTTTTCTGCTAAGTGAATGTGATTGGACCCTTCCCTCTCTATGCTAAACTCAACCCAGTCCGTTCACAAATTCTTCATGTGCGTTCTATTTGAAACTCGTTCAAATTCTTCACTGTGTCCTTGTCAGCTGAAGAAATTGCGAACGAAACTTTAAAATAGTCTTATCCAAATTTTCGGATTTTGCCGCTCAAACCGTTACGCATTCCATGGTATACTTATCTATTCACCCACGATCTCACATGGTCTCCACCTCTCAGTATGAGGGTGACACATGTCGCGCGAATAAGAAGGGTCAGGGGCATGATACGTCTCCAACGTATCTATAATTTTTGATTGTTCCATGCTATTATATTACCCCTTTTGGATGTTTATGGGCTTTATTTTACACATTTATATCATTTTTGGGACTAACCTACTAACCGGACGCCCAGTCCATATTGCTGTTTTTTTGCCTATTTCAGTATTTCGAAGAAAAGGAATACCAAACGGAGTCCAAACGGAATGAAACCTTCGGCAGCGTGATTTTTTGGAAGAATATGATCCTGGAGACTTGGAGTCCATGTCAGAAGATCCTCGAGGAGGCCACGAGATAGGAGGCCGCCCCCTGGGCATGGCCCCCTGTCTCGTGGGCCCCTCGAGCACCTGCCAACCAACTTCTTTTGCCTATATATGCCTACGTACCCTAAAACCATCGAATATCAAGATAGATCGGGAGTTCCACTGCCGCAAGCCTCTCTAGCCACCAAAAACCTCTCGGGAGCCCATTCCGGCACCCTGCCGGAGGGGAAACCCATCACGATGGCCATCTTCATCATCCCAGCGCTCTCCATGACGAGGAGGGAGTAGTTCACCCTCGGGGCTGAGGGTATGTACCAGTAGCTATGTGTTTGATGTCTCTCTCGTGTTCTCTCTATGGCACGATCTTGATGTATCGCGAGCTTTGCTATTGTAGTTGGATCTTATGACGTTTCTCCCCCTCTACTCTCTTGTGATGAATTGAGTTTCCCTCTTGAAGTTATCTTATTGGATTGAGTCTTTACTTTGAGAACACTTGATGTATGTCTTGCCGTGTTTATCTATGGTGACAATGGGATATCACGTGCCACTTGATGTATGTTTTGGTGACCAACTTGCAAGTTCCGCCCATGAACCTATGCATAGGGGTTGGCACACGTTTTCTTGACTCTCCGGTAGAAACTTTGGGGCACTCTTTGAAGTACTTTGTGTTGGTTGGATGAATCTGAGATTGTGTGATGCATATCGTATAATCATGCCCACGGATACTCGAGGTGACAATGGAGTATCTAGGTGACATTAGGGTTTTGGTTGATTTGTGTCTTAAGGTGTTATTCTAGTACGAACTCTTTTATAGATTGATCCAAAAGGATAGCTTTGAGGTGGTTTCGTACCCTACCATAATCTCTACGTTTGTTCTCTGCTATTAGTGGCTTTGGAGTGACTCTTTGTTGCATGTTGAGGGATTGTTATATGACCTATCTATGTTATTATTGTTGAGAGAACTTGCACTAGTGAAAGTATGAACCCTAGGCCTTGTTTCCTATCATTGCAATACCGTTTACGCTCACTTTTATCATTAGTTACCTTGCTGTTTTTATAATTTCATATTACAAATACCTTTATCTACCATCCATATTGCACTTGTATCACCATCTCTTCGCCGAACTAGTGCACCTATACAATTTGCCATTGTATTGGGTGTGTTGGGGACACAAGAGACTCTTTCTTATTTGGTTGCAGTGTTGCTTGAGAGAGACCATCTTCATCCTACGCCTCCTACGGATCGATAAACATTAGGTCATCCACTTGAGGGAAATTTGCTACTGTCCTACAAACATGTGCACTTGCAGGCCCAACAACGTCTACAAGAAGAAGGTTGTATAGTAGACATCAAGCTCTTTTCTGGCGCCGTTGCCGGGGAGGTGAGTGCTTGAAGGTATATCTTTAGATCTTGCAATCGAATCTTTTTGTTTCTTGTTTTATCACTAGTTTAGTTTATAAAACAAAAATACAAAAAAATGGAGTTAAGTTTGTCTCATATGCTTCGTCTTTTTAATATCTTTCGTGAGTATGATGGAAAGGAAAATTGTGCTCAAGTGCTAGAAGAAGAATGCATTAAAATGCTTGGTACTAAATCTTTGAATGATGAGCATGATTGCAATGTTGTTAGTATGAACTCTTTGAATATCCTTAGTACTAATGATGATTGCACTAGTTATGATGAAAATGTCTCCTATAAGCATGTTGATTTTTGTGGAGTGCATGTTTGCATGAACACACCAAATAGAGAAGATATATATTGCAAGAGGCATAAGCATTTAGAAACTAAATGGTTGCAAGAAAGGCTAGATGTGAGTGCTGAAAATTTAAAATTCCTTTGTCGTACTTGTGAACTTTGCAATGAACATGGTCATTTACATCTCCAATGCAAATTGTTTCATGACCGAATCGTGTCCAAAAATTGTGATGATTTGATCTCCCTTGCTCATTACAATGAACTTAGTTTGCTTTTGGGTTATGAAGAGTTGAAACGTTTAACTAAGCCTATTCCAAAATTTAATCTTGAGCACTTCCTTGATATTGATCTAGAAAAGATTTATATGTTTTGTGCGGAGAATTGCATTCAAAATCCCTATATTGCCAATTACATGAAGAAAAGAAAGCAAATAGAAGATGAAGAGAATACTAATGAAAGGGAAGAAACTTCCCAATCTCCTCATATTATTTCTCATGATGAATCAGGTAACGAGGAGGAGCTTTCTATTCAACCAATCTCATCCATAAGGAGCTCAAAGAGGAAGGTTGAACCCACACATAATGTGAAGAAGAAAAAGAAAATAAGGAGCAACAAAGGTAGAAAGGTATCCCTCCCAAATGATATTGCTCCTACTACTCATTGTGATGATGATAATTGCTATAATATTGGTGCTATCAATATTTTTAATGATGAGAGTGATTATGCTTATGATATGAAAAGGCCCAAGCTTGGGGAAGCTATGTTTGATGAGGATGAAATATTTGAGAATATATTTTCTGAAATTAATGTTTGTCCCAAGCTTGGGGATGCTATGTTTAATGAAGATGATATTTTTAGCATCCCAAGTTTTGATATGCAAAGTTGTTATGATGATAGCATGCCTCCTACCTATGATGATTATATTGATGAAAGTGGGTTCGGAAGAGTGTCAACTTTAGGAAGTAGTGATCCCACTATTTTGGAGGATATTGAATTTTATTGTGATGCATACGAAAGTGGATTTGGAAGAGTGTCAACTTTATTTAGTGATTCCACTATCTTGGGAGAGGTTTCAATCGATTATGATGAGAACGAAGTTGCTACTTGTGATGATTATTGTGATGAAACTTATGCTATAAAAAGTAGTGATGATTATATTTATAAAACTTGACATGCTTATGATTACCCTTTTTCTGAACATTACTCTTTTAATGTGGAAACAATTTTTAGTATTCAAGTCTCTTATGATACCCCCACTATTCCGAATGCGAAGAATTTCGCTTATGTGGAGAGTAGTAAATTTTCTATGCTTGTAGATCATGAAAAGAATGCTTTAGGTGCTGGTTATATTGTTGAATTCATTAATGATTCTACTGAAAATTATTATGAGGGAGGAATTTACGCTTGTAGGAATTGCAACAATGCCAAGTTTCCTCTCTATGTGTTGAAAATCTTGAAGCTATGCTTGTTTTACTTTCCTATGCTAGTTGATTATTGTTCCCATAAGTTGTTTGCTCACAAAATCCCTATGCATAGGAAGTGGGTTAGACTTAAATGTGCTAGTCATGTGCTTTATGATGCTCCCGTTATGTTTCAATTCTTATCTTTTATGTGAGCATCATTGTCATCATCATGCCTAGCTAGAAAGGCATTAAAGAAAAGCGCTTGTTGGGAGACAACTCAATATTTACCATTACTGTTTTTGTGTGTCCACATGATTATTCTACTGTAGTAATCATGTTTTATAGCTTTTGTTTCAATAAAGTGCCAAGTAAGACCTTTAGGATAGCTTACGGTGATAGTTGTGTTGATCCTGCTGAGAATCAGAAACTTTTGCACCCAGTAAATTAGTTTTGTTAATTCACAGAAACGTGCTTCTGATCTGATTATTTTTGCTCTGGATTGGTACACAAATTTCTTAGGACTTCCTAATTTGGTAGGATTGTTGTAGTTCCATAAGTATACGTTTGATACAGATTACTACAGACTGTTCTGTTTTTGACAGATTCTGTTTTCTATGTGTTGTTTGCTTACTTTGATAAATCTATGGCTAGTATTAAGTTGTATGAACCATAGATAAGTTGGAGTACAGTAGATATTACACCAATATGAATTTAGAATGAGTTCATTACAGTATCTTAGTGGTGGTTTTATTTTCTTATACTAACGGGCTTTACGAGTTTTCTGTTGAGTTTTGTGTTGTGGAGTTTTCAAGTTTTGGGTAAGGATTCGATGGACTATGGAATAAGGAGTGGCAACAGCCTAAGCTTGGGGATTCCCAAGGCACCCCCAAGGTAATATTCAAGGACAACCAAGAGCCTAAGCTTGGGGATGCCCCAGATGGCATCCCCTCTTTCGTCTTCGTTCATCGGTAACTTTACTTGAAGCTATATTTTTATTCATCACATGATATGTGTTTTGCTTGGAGCGTCATTTTCTTTTGTTAGTATTTGCTTTCTGTTATTTATAATAGTGTTTAGCATCTTTAGTTTCAATAAAGGAGTCAAGGATAGCCTTTGCCATGCTTATTTTGCTAGTATACATGTTGCTGTTTGAAAACAGAAAGTTTACCGCTGTTGCAAAAATTCCCTAGAAAAGTCAGATAATGGTATAATGTTGAAACTTTTTTCATATTGAGATCTGATAAATCTTCTACAGCTTAGTATTTTTCTCATAATTTTTGGAGTTAGGGAAGTATGATGCATCTTGCATCCTTTATAGACTGTACTGTTTTGACAGATTGCTGTTATATTTGCATTGTTTGCATATGTTTGCTTGTTTAATGATTCTATTTGAGGATAGGAGTGTTAAATATGCAGAGGCATTTAGTATGCAATGTTGAATAACAATTTTAGTGATTTGTTACAGTAGAAAATGATAAGGTTTTGCATTGGTTTATACTAACCTATCTCACGAGTTCTTCTTGAGTTTGGTGTGGATGAAGCTTTTGATAAAAAGAGAAACCATGATATGAAGGGAATTAAGGAGACACAAAAGTTCAAGCTTGTGGATGCCCAAGGCACCCCAAGGTAATATTTCAAGAAGTCTAAAGCATCTAAGCTTGGGGATGCCTCGGTAGGCATCCCACCTTTCTTCTTCAACCACTATCGGTTAGTATCGGTTGAGCCTAAGTTTTTGCTTCTTCACATGAGTTGTGCTATCCTTGCAATGTCATTTTATTTTGTTTTGCTTGATGCTTGATTAGAATACCAAGATCTGAAATTCCTTAATGTTAAAGAGTCTTCACATAGTTACACAATTATTTAGCTACTCATTGATCTTCACTTATATCTTTCGGAATAGTTTGTCGTTTGCTCTAGTGCATCACTTATATCTTTTAGAGCACGGCGGTGGTTATATTTTGTAGAAATTGCTAGTCTCTCATGCTTCACTTATATATTTTTGAGAGTCTTTTAGAACAGCATGGTATTTGCTATGGTTATAAAATTGGTCCTAGAATGGTAGGCATCCAAGTTGGGTATAATAAAAACTACCATAGGAAGTGAATTGGATGCTATGATCAATTTGATACTTGATAATTGTTTTGAGATATGGAGGTAGTGATATTAAAGTCATGCTAGTTGGGTGATTATGAATTTAAAGAATGCTTGTGTTGAAGTTAGCAAGTCCCGTAGCATGCACGTATGGTTAAAGTTGTGTAACAAATTTGAAACATTAAGTGTACCTGGCTTGTGCATCCTTATGAGTGGCGGTCGGGTACGAGCGATGGTCTTTTCCTACCAATCTATCCCCCTAGGAGCATGCGCGTAGTACTTGATTTTTGATGACTTCTAAATTTTTGCAATAAGTATATGAGTTCTTTTGACTAATTTTGAGTCCATGGATTATACGCACTTTTACCTTTCCACCATTGCTAGCCTCTTTGGTACCGTGCATTGCCCTTTCTCACCTTGAGAGTTGGTGCAAACTTCACCGGTGCATCCAAACCCCGTGATACGATACGCTCTATCACACATAAACCTCCTTATATCTTCCTCAAAACAGCCACCATACCTACCTATTATGGCATTTCCATAGCCATTCCGAGATATATTGCCATGCAACTTTCCACCGTTCCGTTCATCATCATCATGACATACTTTACTTTTGTCATATTGCCATTGCATGATCATGTAGTTGACATCACATTTGTGGCAAAGCCACCATGCATTATTTTTCATACATGTCACTCTTGATTCATTGCACCATCCCGGTACACCGCCGGAGGCATTCATATAGAGTCATATCTTGTTCTAGTTTTGAGTTGTAATTCATATGTTGTAATCAATGAAAGTGTGATGATCATAATTATTAGAGCATTGCCCACAGAAAAAAAATAAAAAAAGGAAAAGGGAAGAAAGGCCCAAAAAAGGAAGAAGAAAAAAAAGAAAATAAATGAAAAGGGCAATGCTACTATCTCTTTTCCACACTTGTGCTTCAAAATAGCACCTTGTTCTTCATGTAGTGAGTCTCATATATTGTGCTTCAAAGTATCACCATGTTTTTCATATAGTGAGTCTCATAAGTTGTCTTTTCATACTAGTGGGAATTTTTCATTATAGAACTTGGCTTGTATGTTCCTACAATGGGCTTCCTCAAATGCCCTAGGTCTTTGTGAGCAAGCAAGTTGGATGCACACCCACTAGTTTTCTTTTGTTGAGCATTCATTTATAGCTCTAGTGCATCCTTTGCATGGCAATCCCTACTCCTCATGTTGACATCAATTGATGGGCATCTCCATAGCCCATTGATTATCCTCGTCAATGTGAGACTTTCTCATTTTTTGTCTTCTCCATACAATCCCCATCATCATATTCTATTCCACCCATAGTGCTATATCCATGGCTCACGCTCATGTATTGTGTGAAGGTTGAAAAAGTTTGAGATTATTTAAGTATGAAACAATTGCTTGGCTTGTCATCGGGGGTATAGAAGTTGGGAACATCTTTGTGTGACGAAAATGAAGCATAGCCTAACTATATGATTTTGTAGGGAAGAACTTTCTTTTGCCATGTTATTTTGAGAAGACATGATTACTTTGATTAGTATGCTTGAAGTGTTACTATTTCTCTTATCAATATGAACTTTTATTTTGTATCATTTGGATCTGAACATTCATGCCACAATAAAGAAAATTACATTATGAATTATGCTAGGTAGCATTCCACATCAAAAATTCTCTTTTTATCATTTACCTACTCGAGGACGAGTAGGAATTAAGCTTGAGGATGCTTGATACATCTCCAACGTATCTATAATTTTTGATTGTTCCATGCTATTATATTACCCCTTTTGGATGTTTATGGGCTTTATTTTACACATTTATATCATTTTTGGGACTAACCTACTAATCGGAGGCCCAGCCCATATTGCTGTTTTTTTTGCCTATTTCAGTATTTCGAAGAAAAGGAATACCAAACGGAGTCCAAACGGAATGAAACCTTCGGCAACGTGATTTTTTGGAAGAATATGATCCTGGAGACTTGGAGTCCACGTCAGAAGATCCTCAAGGAGGCCACGATATAGGAGGCCGCCCCCCTACTGGGCGTGGCCCCCTGTCTCGTGGGCCCCTCGAGCACCTCCCGACCGACTTCTTTCGCCTATATATGCCTACGTACCCTGCAACCATCGAATATCAAGATAGATCGGGAGTTCCGCCGCCGCAAGCCTCTGTAGCCAACCAAAACCTCTGGGGAGCCCGTTCTGGCACCCTGCCGGAGGGGGAACCCATCACCGGTGGCCATCTTCATCATCCCGACACTCTCCATGATGAGGAGGGAGTAGTTCACCCTCGGGGATGAGGGTATGTACCAGTAGATATGTGTTTGATCTCTCTCTCTCTCGTGTTCTCTCTATGGCACGATCTTGATGTATCGCGAGCTTTGCTATTGTAGTTGGATCTTATGATGTTTCTCCCCCTCTACTCTCTTGTGATGAATTGAGTTTCCCTCTTGAAGTTATCTTATTGGATTGAGTCTTTACTTTGAGAACACTTGATGTATGTCTTGCCGTGTTTATCTGTGGTGACAATGGGATATCACGTGCCACTTGATGTATGTTTTGGTGACCAACTTGCAGGTTCCTGCCATGAACCTATGCATAGGGGTTGGCACACGTTTTCTTGACTCTCCGGTAGAAACTTTGGGGCACTCTTTGAAGTACTTTGTGTTGGTTGGATGAATCTAAGATTGTGTGATGCATATCGTATAATCATGCCCACGGATACTCGAGGTGACAATGGAGTATCTAGGTGACATTAGGGTTTTGGTTGATTTGTGTCTTAAGGTGTTATTCTAGTACGAACTCTTTTATAGATTGATCCAAAAGAATAGCTTTGAGGTGGTTTCGTACCCTACCATAATCTCTATGTTTGTTCTCCGCTATTAGTGGCTTTGGAGTGACTCTTTGTTGCATGTTGAGGGATTGTTATATGATCTATCTATGTTATTATTGTTGAGAGAACTTGCACTAGTGAAAGTATGAACCCTAGGCCTTGTTTCCTATCATTGCAATACCATTTACGCTCACTTTTATCATTAGTTACCTTGCTGTTTTTATAACTTCAGATTACAAATACCTTTATCTACCATCCATATTGCACTTGTATCACCATCTCTTCGCCAAACTAGTGCACCTATACAATTTGCCATTGTATTGGGTGTGTTGGGGACACAAGAGACTCTTTGTTATTTGGTTGCAGGGTTGCTTGAGCGAGACCATCTTCATCCTACGCCTCCTACGGATTGATAAACCTTAGGTCATCCACTTGAGGGAAATTTGCTACTGTCCTACAAACCTGTGCACTTGCAGGCCCAACAACTTCTACCAGAAGAAGGTTGTGTAGTAGACATCATGGCACGTTCGTCCAAATTTTTCGGGTGAACAGTTTTTCACCTCAGCTATCAATACCCCTTCCCTTCCTCATTTCACTTTTACCCCGCTCGACCTCACTCCCTCGCTCGAGCTTCTCAAGCCCTAGCATCGCCTCTACCTCCATTGTCGCCGGTAAGGAAGAGCTTCACTACCTCGACCTCGTCGCCGTCGTACTCGCGCCGGCCACGGAAATCTTCCCTCTGCCGCCGCCGTAGACGTCTTCCTCCACCAAGCTAGGGCGTGGAAGATCCGAGCCGATGAACTTATAAATCTACACCTCTTGTTCGTTGTGTTCTTCATTAAGGGTAGTTAAAAGTTACTTTCACCGCATTTATTCTACTGATGATTTTCATCAAATCTTCAAAAGGTGTTTATTCTTCAACCTCCACACTCTAAACACCTAGCACAAATCTTCAGTTCTTGATCTGTTTCTCTAAGTGACGTTTTTCTTCATGATTCCTCAATTGTGTGAATCTCACGATCCGCACAACTCTGGAACCTAAGTCAAAGAACGCTTAGTGATTCTTCAAGACACATCGGGTCAATTTCCTCAAACTTGTTCAGCTTTGCAAAACCTTCTAAGAACACATATGACCTCTCCAATTTCTTCGCACCTATATTCTGTTCACAGGTACACATGTCTGCTGCTGAATCACTAGGTTCTCATCAACTTAACTCATTTGCAGCGTTCCTCGAAGAAAAGCTGCATACTTCTTCAGAGAACTCAATTGTGCAAATTCCTCAACTGAAGAAAATGGCAGATGGTAAAAGGCCTCAGAAAGGAGGAAAGAAGCTTGAAGTCAATACTGCCTTTGAGATCCATGCGGATATCTATGCAGGGTACTGCACGCCTGATGAGACAACTCATGGCGAGGAAACGAAGAATGAGCGCAAAGTGCGCATTCAGAGGATTGAAAGAAGATGGGCAAGATAGTGGAGGGAGTACAGATATGTCACTCCCAAATACATTAAGAAATTCACTCTTAACCCTCCGTGCTCAAGACCTCCCCTGGCACCTGGCCAAAGAGCTGATCCAACAAGCCTTAAACGTGGTGAGGATTATGCTGATGAATGGGCCAGGGCAAGCTAATTAAGTTGGACAAGTAGGCCAAAGAAGCAGTGAAGAAATTTAATGAGGATTCTGCTGTTGTCGCTGCCGCTGCTGAGGCTTCTTCAAGCAACAAGGCTATGTCAAAGAAGCCAGCCAAGAAACCACCTTCCTCAGCAATTCCCTCACGGCCAAGTTCTTCTTCAATGCCCTCACGGCCAATCTCCTCAGTGCCACCAAGGCCATTTCCTCAAACTGCCCCAGTTCCTCAAGCTGCACAAATTCCTCGGGCTTCAAAACCCTCAGCTCCTCCGGCAAAGTCCTCAGCACCCGTGCATCGCGCCACGTGCCAAAGGACCACTGGCATATCAATTGCCTCAGGAGCTTCAGCAAGTTCTTCAACTCATCCTTCATCAACCGGTCCCACTCTGCTGAAGACCAAGGCCACTGCTGGACGAGATACTAGACCAAGTCCTCACAAGAAGCAAGTGGTCTTCCAAACTCCGTCTGATGATGAAGCTGATGATGATGAATTAGTTGATATCATCAAGGACAGACAACAGCAGGCCGCTAGAGCCAAAGGGAGTGTTGTGCCCCTTCTACTGTATCCGAAGAAGATCCTCGATTTCATCGATCTTTGGCACAAAGATCCCAATGCTCCAATGCCAGAGTTGGGCCTCACTCCTAGACAAAGTCACATGGTGACGGTGTTCATTGCTGAAGAAAAATGGAAGTATGACCAAGCCAGAGTGGCTAAGAAAGCGCAGTACAAGAAGCAGCACTATCTAAAGGACAATGTCCTCAGTCTTTCGCGTGAGCAGCTCATTGCACTGCAAGCTGATATCAAAAAGCTCAGCGATGAATTTGACGCCTACAAGGCTGAATGGCAGGCTGCCAAGGTCAGATTCGTCAAGCTGACGAAGAAATTCACTTCAAGTGATGCTGCCCCTGTGCACATTGAAGTCATTCCGGCTGAAGCATCTACACAAGCCACTGAAGGAATTGCCAGCACCGCTGATGAAAATCAGGCTGCTGATGAAACTGCAAGCACCAGGGGTGCTGAAGAAATTCCAGCCTCTGAAGAAACTGCCAGGGCAACCACTAGTGTTGCGCCTGAAGAATCTGCCAGGCCAGCTGAAGACTCGGTTGTTGCGTCTGAAGAAATTGGTCAAGACAGGCCAACTGCATCAGTTGGGCCTGAAGAAATTGATCCAACTCCCACTGCTCCGCCTGCACCAACACCAAGCCCAGTTCTTCCTTCTGCTATGGAAGTGAAGAAAACCAAAGCTGCGGAGCGTGCTGCTTTGAAGAAGAGAAAAGCATCGGCTGCCACAGAATCTTTGGCCCCCAAGAAGGCGAAGATTTTGACAAGTTCAATGGACAATCCCATTGATGATGTTCCTCTTGCAAGCATGCCATCAAAGGAACTTGTTCCTTATGGTGAAGAATATCAGATTCCTGAAGAATCTACTGAAGAAGATCCCTCTGCTGCTTCCACAAAGCAGATGGATGAAGAAATTGAAGTTGAGACTTTCACTTCAACTCCTCAGGTATCATCGCCAACGCCTCAGTTTACTGCTGAAGAGGTCGGCGTTGAAGAAATGGAAGTGGATGAGGATGTGGACATTGGCTGCACCACTCCACTGATGAGCGATGATTTTTGGGATAGTCAACACCCCAACTCTCCTCTGTTCACACCACTACAGCAAATTCCTCAGTCCCCAGCACCAACAGAAGTTCAGATGGGCTTTGAAGAAATACACACTGCCCCTTCCATTCATGAAGAAATTCTAGACACTAGTGCTGATGAAAATGCTGCTAAAGAAATGGAGGCCCGTGCTGCTACTGAAGCAGAAGTTGATATTCCTCAGCCTGCGGCTCCAGAAATTGACATTCCAGAAGTTATTCTTCAGATCACTAACACTCCTCAGCCACAGCCAAAGAATCCATTCTCCAAAACTCTGAAGTTCAAGGCTGATGCCTTCTTCAATGAGCATGTATTCTTCACTGATTACAATCCCTATGATTCTGCTCGTCTGAGGAGAAAGCGCTTTTGGACAGCCAGTCAAGCTAATTTCTATTCTTTAGTGCTATTCAACAAGGATAAAGTCTTCGACCATGATCATATTCCTCACTTGGATATGGAATCACTGCCTTGCTTTACACTAGTCCTCACTGCCATTCATGATATTGGCCTGCTCAATTTCTGCACTGATATTTGTGATTGGAATGAAGAACTCATTCTTTAATTCTATGCGACGCTGCACATCACCAGCAATGCTGAAGATGTGAACTCATGGGTGTTGGATTGGATGACAGATAACACACACTATAAGGCACCGGCCACTGAATTGCTTCGTGCCATGCCTGTCAGTCCTCCCCCCAGAAGGTGCACGTCTCATCTACTCTGAAACTAAGCTATTAGATCTTTTCATGCAAGTGCTGATGAAGCCATTGAATCCTGGACAAGCCTCAAGGACCAAATTCCTTGTGAAGGAATTGCAATATGTGCCCAGGACAGTCTATCGCATTCTGACGAAGACATTGAGTCGAATCAAAGGCCACGACTCAAATGATGAAGAAGTCATTGGCATCATGAAGAATCTGTTTTTTCACATCACGCGCGGTATTCCCGTGAACTATCATGATTTCTTCATGAGGACTTTGACAAACATTGTGATGTCCCCATTTGAGTTGAAGCCTTACGCTCCCTGGATTATGAGATTTCTCAGATCAAGGTCTTCACTCAACTACAAAGCTGATACACTCAACCATGGCAGCTACTTGCCCCCAATTGAAGTCCTCAAACGGACATTTTCCTCAGCTGATGAAAAGGGCAAGGCCACTGCTATTATTGATGAGGGCATTCAACCATTGGATGGACAGTTTTGCAAAGCTGCTTCATACTCCACCAGTGATGACTCTGCTACTCATGATTCTGCCGCTAATGCCTCAACACAAAGTCCTTAGGCAACAACTCCAAGGGTGATGAATGATCGTGAGCTTTTCCTCAGTCTTCATCAAAAGGTGGATCGCAATCACAAATGGGTAAAACGTCAGTTTGGTTCAATTCTTCACAACATGACTGCCACATATAATTCAGTGAAGAAGAACCATTACTACCTTAATGAAGTTTTTGATCGCACCTGGGCTATTCTGTCTCATCTCTATGGTGATGAGGATCTCAAGCAGATGGGCTTCAAGAAGGACTTCGGCTGGTCTAAGCCCCTACCAAAGAAATTCAAGAAAGTTGCAGTTCCTCCTCTGGTGCCCAGTTCATATTCCTCATCCCGTGATACTAATGAAAATGAAGATATGGACGACACTGCGGCAGGTCCTTCTCCAACAATCGACCCCAACAACGTTGACGCTCCTCCATCGACTTCGTGAAGAAATTCTTCAGGGGCGTTAGTCCTCACTTTTCATCCCTTTTGTTCCTTTGATGACAAAGGGGGAGAAATTTGAGTTAGTCTCCAAGCGGGTCTATATATATGGGCGTTTTTTGTTAAGTTGCAACTCTCGCTCTTCTGAAGCTTTTGTTGTATGAGTTGTAAACTTAAGTCCGATGGTGACCTGATACTTGTTGCTTTGTTTTCTGCATGCTATTTCCTCATTAATGTTATGCACGCATGCTGAATTACATCGGTCACCATATTTCATCATGCATTTCAAATTCTTCATTCCATATGTTAAATGTGTGTATGAATTACAAGATATAGGGGGAGATCTCCATGATTCTACTCTTCTAATGTGCATTGCTTCAAAAGCAAATTCCTCACTATGCACATCTTCAGGGGGAGTTCTTCTATATCTTGTGATCAAATTCCTCAATATTGAGTACTTTAAATTCATATGTTCATCCACGTTGAAAACTTAACCTATATTGTCATCAATCACCAAAAAGTGGGAGACTGTAAGTCCATCTAGTGCCCCTTAGTGATTTTGGTGTATTGAAGACTTATAGGTTAAGGGACTAATATGTTTGTAAGTGTACACAGGCTCTATAAGTCAATGAGGAGCTTGATATTTACAGTGAAAGTCGACCCCTAAAAATGAATGTCTTCGGCTGAAGACTTTGGTTCTCCTGAAGACTTTGAAAGTGAAGAAACTGGTGTGATCTGAAGACTTCGATATTCATGCGAGGAATCTGAAGCATGAAGACTTTTGTTTTCGTAGTTTCATTTTCTTCTTCTTGAGTCATATGAAACACCGTACTGTTAAAGGGGGTCGAGGTAATACTAAGGAAACTAATTTCCAAGTGATGCTCATCTCAAAATCTACACCTATCCAATCCTTCGAGTGAAGCCATTGGAAATCTCATATCAGTTCAGTCAATTTCTTCAGTGACAGAGACGAAGATCTTCTGATCTCTGAGGAATTTGTTCTGACTGAGGAGTTAGGAATTCGCCAGTGCGGATTGCCTATACAGTGAGGAACATGATAGCCTTGAGAAATTCGAACCTCAAATATCCGACCGTTGCTGAGCCGCGCGCCAGCCTGTCCAAAATATCCTACCACCTAACGGTCATATCAGACAAGGGCATTTATGTCTTATCATGTCGGGCTGCTCCCTAGGCTATAAATAGCTGCCCCCTACAACCACTAGCTAGTTGGCTGCTCCGAGAGAAACTGACACTTGTCATTTGAGAGCATCCCATCCTCCGAGGACTTTGAGCGAAAATCATCAAGTGAGGAAAACCCAAACTAACAAACCGCAAAGTGATTGAGCATCACTGAAGAGATTGTTCCTGTGTGGAACTGACGCTTGTTACCTTTGAGGACTGCGTATCCTCCAGACGGTTAGGCGTCATGGTCTGAGCATCCAAGAGGAATTGTGGATTGCCGAGTGACCAAGTCTTTGAAGGTTTGGAAGTCACCTGTGAAGACTTACCACTACTGTTGGGTGAGGTCTGTGTGATCTTAGCTCAAGGAGATTACGGTGAGGACTGTGTGTCCTCGAGTTTAAATACTCAGCCGCTCCAACTAGACGTACAATTGTCACAACAATTGGAACTGGTCTACCAAATTGTTGTCTTCACCAAGCCAACTGGTTCTATTTCCTTAACCCTTTCATTTCCTCATTTATGTGTTGATGAACCTGATCATTACTGTTTGAAGACTTCGACTGAAGACTTTCTCTAATTCCTCGATCCTATTTCTTCAGTCAGTTTGTCTTCATCCTGCTTATCCTGTGTTTATGCTTTCTATACTTTGTGTTTGTCTTTCATTTCATCATGACTATGTTGTTACTCTGTTTTGCTTATACCTGAGTACTTATTCTGCTGCAAGTAGTTCTTCACTTAGGAATTTCCTCACCCTAAAATTCCTCAGTGAAGAAATCATAGAAATTGCCTATTCATCTCCCCTCTAGTCGACGTAACGCACTTTCACACACGCGCATCAATGTTTTTGTTTAGGACAGAGTTCTTCGCCATATTTGATTCATGAGTTGATGTACTTGGCTTGTTTCTCTTCGGTTCTTGCTCGGCAGCATCAGGGGTTTATCTGCTTGGTTTGTGGTAGATGGTCCCTCCTGGGTTCCTTTTGAAACTGTAGCAGCCCTCTTCATGTTCCCGTTTGCTTCCCACATAGTTACATCCTTACCAGTTGCATCCGGATCCTCATGGTCCTGGTTGTAGGGGGCACCATTCTATGATCTTGCTCGTCCTCCACCTCTGCCAGCATGGCCTCTGCCTCGTCCACCTCTGGACCCGCTGCCTTCTCCCGGCCCACTACCAGGTCCTCTGAACCAAGATGATTTGAGGTCTTTAAAGACTAGTGCTTTAGGAGGGTGAACTCCATCACCACATTCCTTAAAAAGATGGCCTAGATACCCGCAGACAGTGCACCAGTCAGGTAGCCTTTCATACTTAACTCTGAAGATTACTCGTTCGAGGATTTCCTTCCTCTTGACCACCAATGAAACAGCGTTCTTCAGGGGCTTAGTGACATCGATTTTCACCCGAACACGTGCAAAGTTGCCTTCAAAATCATGTGATTTGGGTTCAGCATATATGAACTCACCAACAGTAGCTGACAGGGCTTTGATTTTGGAGTAGAAACCATCCGGGAGATCATGAATCTGCACCCAAATATCAATTTTGTTGAGCTCGGCTTGGTGAATCCATCATAGGGCGACATGACCACAGCTTTCCCTTTAAAGTTCCAGGGACCTTCATCCATCACTCTTTCCCAGACGCCAAGTGTCGGTGTCAAAACCGGCGGATCTCGGGTAGGGGGTCCCGAACTGTGCGTCTAGGCGGATGGTAACAGGAGACAAGGGACACGATGTTTTTACCCAGGTTCGGTCCCTCTCGATGGAGGTAAAACCCTACTCCTGCTTGATTGATATTGATGATATGGGTAGTACAAGTGTGGATCTACCACGAGATCAAGGAGGCTAAACCCTAGAAGCTAGCCTATGGTATGATTGTTGTAATGGTTGTTCGTCCTACGGACTAAAACCCTCCGGTTTATATAGACACCAGAGAGGGCTAGGGTTACACAGAGTCGGTTACAATGGTAGGAGATCTACATATCCGTATCGCCAAGCTTGCCTTCCACGCCAAGAAAAGTCCCATCCGGACACGGGACAAAGTCTTCAATCTTGTATCTTCATAGTCTTGGAGTCCGGCCGATGATGATAGTTCGGCTATCCGGACACCCCCTAGTCCAGGACTCCCTCAGTAGCCCTCGAACCAGGCTTCAATGACGACAAGTCCAGCGCATATATAGTCTTCGGCGTTGCAAGGCGGGTTCCCCTCCAAATTCCATGTGCTTGCCGAATAGTGTCCGGCTCCCTTACAAATGTTGCGCTCCTTGGCTTCCACGCCCAATAATGGCCCTCTTCCACGCGTCGCACGAATGCGAAAAGCCAGGGTATCTTTTATGTTTTACCCCCTAGCTGCGCAAATAATCTGCCTATAAGAGAGATAAGAATCCAGATCCAAATCACACCATCCTCCTTCCGCGAGTACTCATCGGAGCGCTTCTGACCTAAAACCCATTCTATCATGGACCGTCGACGCGGCTCCTCCTCTCGCGCTCCCAGCCCTCCGCCAGGAGATTGGAGGAGATGTTCAGTTCCGCACAATGAGCTGGTGAAGCTTCAAGCGGAGGGATATCTTCCTCCGGCCTTCATGGTCCCGGTTCGAAGGTGGGAAGCAAGCGGAGGCCACCCCTAGCCCCTCCAAAGGAGAGCGGGTGTGTTTCGTCCCCTATCTAATAAGGGGGCTTGGATTTCCCATTCATCCGTTCCTCCGCGGGCTTCTGGAGTTCTACGGACTCCAGCTCCATCACCTCACGCCCGCCTCTATTCTGCACATCGCAGGTTTCGTAGCTCTTTGCGAGCTATTCCTAGGCATCGAGCCCCATTTTGCACTGTGGAAGAGGCTATTCTGCCTCGTACCCCGTTCTCACGAGGGGTCAATATATCAAGTGGGCGGTGCCGAAATATGGCGCATCGCCAGGACCGGATATCCATCCGGAACCCCAAAGAAGGCGTTCGAAGACTGGCGTTCGGAACGGTTCTATGTAGAAGACGCTCCACTGCTGGACCCAGTTCGGATCGGCCTCCCAGAGTTCAGTAGGGCTCCTCTGAAGAAACGCCTAAGTTGGCGCCCACGGAGCCCTCAACTGGAGGAAGACAAGGGCGTCCATTATTTGATGGGCCGGATAAGATTGCTGGCCCATTCCGGATTGACCATGATTGGAGTCATGGCCACGTGCATAATGCGGGGGGTGCAGCTGCTGCAATATAGGGGCCACCCCATGTGGGATTTCAACGGGGAAAATGATGCCACCCGTCATGGCCGCAAAGGGCCGGAGTCGGCCGAAGATCTGGTGAAGATTCTGTTCGGCCTGTACAAGGGGGAGAAGGAGGACTTCCTCCAGACGAGCCCATTGAATGGGTTCTCCATGAATAACCCTCGGCGCTGGGTAAGCGGACATTTTATTTATCTGACCCATGCTTTCAAAGTTTAAGTACCTTACTTTACGATTTCGACGCAGGAGCTGCGTCGGGATGTGGAGGGCATACATAGTCCGGCTCCACAACCCGAGGATCCAGGAAGATCCCTTGATCCGGCCTCCGAAGAGGATCCGGACATAAAGGTGGAGCTAATCGACGGGGTTTTCCACCAACTCAGCATGGACAACGCTCTAGTTGCCATTACGGCTGACTACCCCGGCTTGTTACCGGCTTCCCAGGTACTTATGACCGAAGTCCTGACACCATTATTTCGTCCTTGCTCATTCCTGACCATCGTATACGACGGTGTCTTGCAGGAGGTGCCTTCAGGGCAGGAAGCCGAACCCGCAGCAGCTGATCAACAAGGGTCAGTCTGACCCCGCAGGCGGAAGAGGGGTGCGGTGCGGATCGAAACGTCACCGCAACGGTATAGCTCACGACCGTTATTTAGGAAAAGATTCCTAGGGGGCGTATTAACGCTCATGACTTTTTCAGGAGAAAGAGCGCTCGCCAGACTGTGCCCGGCGAGGTTGCCACCCAAGCCTCCGCCAGCCAGGCTCCACCACCTGGTCCGGAGGGGGAGGCGAGCGCAAGGCGCGAGCCGGATACTCCTCCAACGGAGGATGCCGACAGGCTGTCCGCCACCAGGTCTGAGGTGGAGAGCGCCATGAACCATAGGCGCCGCCGGACAGTTTTTCGTGACGCGTGTCTCTCCCCTGAGGCGTTGAATGCCTTTAACGCGGGAGACGCGCACCTTCGTGCTGCTCAAGATGGTTTGACCAGAGCCACGGAGCAGTATGTAAAAGACATACGGGGATTATAATAGCGGTATGCGCCAGTAGCCTCCGAGACTTAAAGTAGTTAAAATAACTGATTTAAGGATCTTTGAATGTGCAGGATCTTACAGAGAAGAATACCCAACTGTCCCAGGAGCTACAAGAGTGCAAGGCCCAATTTGAGGCCGCACTTTCTGCCGCAGGAGGAGATGCAGAGACCCCTCCTGGTAACACATTATTTCAAAAAGATAAGCGGTGTGCAGCGTGCATGTAAGTCTGACAATGATATTGCAGATGGTGCCGGACTGGATCTGGACAAGCAACACCTACTGCGCCAGCTGAAGGCCGGCGAGAGGGTGCTTATGAAGGTGCAGCAGGAGAGGAACAAACTCCAGGATGCCCACACCCAGCTTGGGGAAGAGCTGAAAGGTGTTCGGGCCGAGCTGTCTGGCTCCATGAAGGAGAATCAGCGGCTTCGTCGCGGCATCTATGGTAAGTGCTTGAGCGAATTCTTTTGAAAAGAAGAGTTCGGCGAGGAAGCCTATTTGACAGAAATTTGTCTGTAGGTGCGCTCACAGGTCGCCCTGCGGAGGAAATGCCCGGTTCGACGGGTGATCAACTTCCCGAGCTGGTGCAACTGCTCGAACGTGTTCGGCAGGCGATGAGTGGCGTCGTCCAGGCCCTATGGCCATCCATCTCCCTGCCCGAGGGCCTTGGAGAGCTTGCGGAGAAGCTTCAGGGAGCGCGGCAGCGCTTCCGTTTATGGAAGATATCTGCCTGCCATCAAGGTGCCAGGGAGGCCTGGGCCATGGTGAAGACGCGGTACAAGAAGGCGGATCCAAACCACATGGACGAGGTCGGACCAGTGGGGCCCGATGGGAAGGAGATCCCTGTGAGCTTAGTGTACGGTCAAGTAGAGTTGGCCGCTAAGCATTCCCAACGGGACTGTAAATTAGACAGCCTGTTAGACGGGATTGAGGAGGAGTACAGTCAGTCAATTTGACGATGTATTTAAAATGACATGTGAAATGCCTTCTAGCCGGATTGTAGATCGTTTGTCTTTGCCGACCTTTTCGCTTCGACCTCGGGACCCTAGAGTCCGGAATGTGTCTGAATACCTTCTCGGTTATGACAAAACTGGGCATGCATGGAGACCAGGCGTAGGGGTCATTAGTGCTTTATCAGACAAGTGCCCAACTAGTTATGTTATATTACATGGTTAGTAAGAAACATCTTCCAGGGAGAATAGTTCCGTTAAGGGTTCCTTTCCCTGGGAGGCATGCCCTAAAGTGCATGTCCGGACTGCGAAAAAAGCAGGAAAACATCTGGGGGCAGATAGATAAATGTGTAAAAAATCGTCTTTCAAGTCACCGACCAAATATTCTCTTAAGAACGCTAGCTTTCGGCTTCACCCAGTCTGAGGTACACATCCGGCTGACCCGGCAGTAACAATCGCAGAGGTGCTCCCTTTACCTCCTAGCCGAACAATCGGGAATGTAGAGGGGTAAGCATAGGAGCCAGGCAACCCAACTTGGCCAAAACTTAAGTCATATCGATGCATATAATGGTGAATAAAAGGTACATGTGGAAGTTTGACACATGTGCTGGGCATGAAGCCCTTATAAGTAAGCTTCTGTTAGAGAAGCCCCCAGGTATAATGAGTGCAGATAGCACATCAGGTGTGTGCGAACAATGCGCAAATAGGCCCTCAAGGGCTTTTATAAAAAAGGTAGGAGAAGGGAGAGAAACAAAAGACAGCTGAATTGTGAAAATGTGGAGGAAGGGGACGAACTCTTAGTCCGGCGCTAGGCGTAGAATCTTCGGAGGCGGGCTGCGTTCCATGGTTTCGGCTCAAGTCGGTTATCCGATGCATTCCGCAGACGGTATGCTCCGCCGGTCAAGACTTGGTCGATGATGAAGGGACCTTCCCATTTGGGCTTGAGTTTGTCCTTTTTCTTGTCCGGCGGGCGTAGAACTAGTTCGCCAACATTGTAAGTTTTAGCCCGTACTTCTTTGCTTTGATATCTTCGAGCATGCTGCTGATAGAATGCGGAATGGGCCTTTGCCACGTCGCGTTCCTCCTCCAATGCGTCCAAGCTGTCCTGCCGATCCAGCTCGACTTCTCTTTCTTCGTACATGCGCACTCGAGGTGAGTCATGAATTATGTCGCAGGGCAAAACTGCCTCTACGCCATATACCATGAAGAATGGTGTGAAACTGGTAGTACGGTTTGGCGTGGTCCGCAGCCCCCAGAGCACGGACTCAAGATCCTCTACCTAGTGCGTGTTAGATTCCGTAAGGGACCGCACTAGTCTGGGCTTGATGCCGCTCATTATCAGACCATTTGCTCGCTCAACTTGACCGTTGGTTTGAGGGTGATAGACTGAAGCGTAATCGAGCTTGATGCCCATATTTTTGCACCAGAGTTTGACCTCGTCGGCCGTGAAGTTCGTGCCGTTGTCGGTGATGACGCTATGGGGGACGCCATAACGGTGTACTACCCCGGATATGAAGTCTATCACTGGTCCGGACTCTGCCGTTTTAACTGGCTTGGCCTCTATCCATTTGGTGAATTTGTCCACCATGACCAATAGGTACCTTTGCTTGTGGGTTCCCCCTTTAAGGGGTCCAACCATGTCAAGCCCCCAAACCGCGAACGGCCAGGTAATGGGTATAGTTTTGAGGGCGATGGGTGGCATATGGCTCTGATTAGCAAAGAGCTGACAACCAACGCATCTTTGGACTAAGTCCTGAGCATCTGCCCGGGCCGTCGGCCAATAAAATCCTATACGGAATGCCTTGCCTACCAGGGCCCAAGCTGCGGCGTGGTGTCCGCCTAGTCCGGCATGAATTTCAGCCAGAAGGTTTCGCCCTTCCTCTTCGGAGATACACCTTTGAAGGACTCCGGTTGTGCTTTTCTTATAAAGTTCTCCCTCGTGGACCTTGTAGGCTTTAGATTGCCGAACTATGCAGCGGGCCTCATTTTGGTCTTCGGGAAGTTCCTGCCTAATTAAGTAGGCTAGGAATGGCTCTGTCCACGGGACGATTACTGCCATTATTTCGTGGGCTGAAGGTGTTATTTCATCGGCTGAGCCGCCGATTATGTCAGATTGTTCTGTGTTGGGTGGTGCGGCTGCTTCCGGGTTGTTATTTCCGGACTCCTCTTCCCATAGTAGGAATGGCTTAAAGAGCCGTTCCAGGAAGATGTTTGGAGGGATAGCGTCGCGTTTCGCGCCGATGTCTGCCAATACGTCGGCTGCTTGGTTATTATCCCGGGCTACGTGGTGGAATTCGAGTCCTTCGAACCGAGCTGACATTTTGAGGACAGTGTTACGATAGGCTGCCATTTTCGGATCCTTGGCGTCAAAGTCTCCATTTACTTGGGATATTGCAAGGTTTGAATCCCCGCTTACCTCTAGGCGTTGAATGCCCATGGAGATTGCCATCCGGAGGCCATGTAGGAGGGCCTCGTATTCGGCTGCATTGTTGGAGTCCGTGTACATTATCTGAAGTACGTATTGGACTGTGTCCCCGGTTGGGGACGTCAATACGACGCCAGCCCCCAAGCCGGCCAAAATTTTGGAGCCGTCGAAATGCATAATCCAATTGGAGTATGCGCCGTACTCTTTAGGGAGTTCGGCTTCAGTCCATTCAGCGACGAAGTCAGCCAAGACTTGCGACTTTATAGCTCGCCGAGGTTTGTAAGTTATATCGAATGGTAAGAGCTTAATGGCCCATTTTGCAATCCTGCCCGTCGCGTCGTGGTTGTTTATAATGTCGTTGAGGGGCACTTCGGAGGCCACTGTTATCGAACACTCTTGAAAGTAGTGTCGGAGCTTCCGGGATGCCATGAACACCGCATACGCTATCTTTTGATAGTGCGGGTAACGGGACTTGCAGGGAGTTAAGACAGTGGATACGTAGTACACTGGTTTTTGAAGAGGGAATTTATGCCCTTCTGTTTCTCGTTCAACGACGAGCACCGCGCTTACAACTTGATGTGTTGCCGTGATATATAACAACATTGGTTCGCCCAGGTTAGGCGCAGCCAGGACCGGATTTGTTACCAATATGGCTTTTATTTCTTCGAGTCCGGCAGTGGCAGCATCCGTCCACTCAAAGTGTTCGGTGCGCCTGAGGAGGCGATAGGGGGCAATGCCTTTTCTCCCAAACGGGAGATGAAGCGGCTTAGAGCCGCCACGCATCCAGTCAATTTTTGTATTTGTTTGAGGTCTTTTGGAATATCCAGCTATGACAGAGCTCGGATCTTGGCTGGGTTTGCTTCAATTCCTCTACTGGATACGATGAAGCCCAAGAGCTTTCCGGCTGGCACGCCAAAAACGCATTTTTCCGGATTCAGCTTGATGTCATATGCTCGGAGGTTGTCGAATGTGAGCCTCAAATCGTCTACTAGAGTTTCGACGTGTTTGGTTTTGACGACTACGTCGTCTACGTATGCCTCTACTGTTTTGCCGATTTGGGTAGCCAGACATGTCTGAATCATGCGCTGATATGTTGCGCCGGCGTTTTTGAGTCCGAAGGGCATCGTGTTGAAGCAGAATGGTCCATATGGAGTAATGAATGCCGTTGCGGCTTGGTCCGCCTCCGCCATCTTAATTTGATGGTAGCCAGAGTATGCGTCAAGGAAGCACAATGAATCGTGCCCTGCAGTAGCATCGATTATTTGGTCAATGTGGGGAAGGGGGAAGGGATCCTTTGGGCAGGCCTTGTTGAGGTCTTTAAAATCGATACATAGGCGCCAGGATTTATCCTTCTTTGGTACCATTACCAGGTTTGCTAGCCAGTCCGGATGCTTGATGTCTCTGATGAATCCGGTTTCCAGTAGTTTGGCTAGCTCTTCTCCCATTGCCTGTCTTTTGGGTTCGGAAAATCGCCGAAGAGCCTGTTTGACTGGCTTGAATCCTTTTAGGATATTTAGGCTGTGTTCTGCCAATCTGCGTGGGATTCCTGGCATATCTGAAGGGTGCCAGGCGAAGATGTTCCAATTTTCCCGAAGGAATTCTCGTAGTGCGGCGTCTACATCAGGGTTCAACTATGCCCCGATGGAGGCCGTCTTTGTTGGGTCCGTTGGATGGACCTGGAATTTGACTATTTCGTCAGCTGGTTTAAAGGAGGTGGACTTGGATCTCTTATCGAGTATCACATCATCCCTATTCACCGTAGAGCGCAGCGCAGTGAGTTCCTCTGCAGCTAGGGCTTCGGATAGTGCCTCCAGGGCTAATGCGGCTGTCTTGTTTTCGGCGCGGAGTGCTGTGTCCGGATCACTAACGAGTGATTATTCCGCCGGGCCCGGGCATCTTAAGCTTCATGTACCCGTAATGGGGTATGGCTTGAAAAATTGTGAATGCTTCCCGTCCTAATATAGCGTGATATCCGCTGCTGAACGGGGCCACTTGGAACGTGACCTCTTCGGACCTGTAATTGTCCAGCGAGCCGAACACCACATCAAATGTGATTTTTCATGTGCAGCGCGCTTCCCGGCTAGAGATTATTCCTCTAAAGGTTGTGCTGCTTCGCTCAATGCGTCTCCAGTCTATTTCCATATTTTGAAGAGTTTCCTCGTAGATGAGGTTTAATCCGCTGCCGCCATCCATGAGTACCTTTGTAAGGCGAAAGTCGTCCACTATTGGACTGAGGACCAATGCGGCTGGTGCTCGGGCTGTTCAGAATTTAGGTTCGTCGCTGGCGTTGAAGGTGATGGCCGTGTCGCTCCATGGATTTGTTGTTGCTACTTGGTAGACTTCGGCGAGGCTGCGGATTGTTCGTTTTCGCATATTATTTGATGCGAAAGTCTCGAAGACTGTTGACACCGTACCGGCACTGTTGGAGTGGCTCTCCGGGGCTAGAAGCTCTTCGCCACTTTTGGCCACCTGCCGCAGTATTCAACATGCTCGAAGGCTATGTGTTGGAGTGGTGCCTTCTGTGCTGTGAATTTTACAGGGTCCGCTGAGCCATCCCTCCAGTACGGTTCCGTGCCCTTTATGGGGTTTTTGATTTTTGGTTTTTGTACCTGGTGCCTGAGTGTGATGCACCCTTTTGTTACGGATTGGGGTTGTATTCGGGGCCGGATTGTCCCAAAACTTAGTTTCGGTTTTCCGGAAACTCTCCATCGCACAGTACTTTCGTACTATGAACGCCAGATCGGCGAAGCGTGTAATTTCACGGCGACTGGCGGCGTTCAAGATTCCCTCGTTCGTGCAATTATTGCAGAAAATTGAAATTGCGTTTTCCTCTCGGCAGTCCTTTATCCTGTCCATAACCAGGAGGAATCTGGCCCAGTAATGATGTACTGTTTCAGCGGGCTCTTGCCGGATTTGAGATAGATCGCATATGTCTGGGTGGGTGGGTGGAATTGAGTCCGGAACCCTACCCCTCTCGAGGCTCAAGGGCCGAAAAGTTTCTGAATTTGGAAGCTTGGATTGCTGGACGTTGTCCAACGAGTCCGGCCCGATGCCTGACTTTAGGTTCAGTGCTTTATCGAAGTCCTTCCCTCCGCGGGAATCCGGCATGGAGGGTTCGGGAGTCCGGACATGACTAGTTTTCAATACAGGAGAAGAGTCGCCGCATTGTTCCTCTACCACCGCAACGTGGTGGGTAACCTAGGGAGAGTTAATCTCTCTCAGATCGGTTTTAAGCCCAATCTGATTGTAGTCTGTAGCGACTCCCAGGGCGGCGATGCGATCCAAGAGCTTGTTTATGGACGAGAGCTCTATTGGATCCAACTGCTCGGCGAATTCCGAGTTGACGTGAAGATTGCTTTTGATGACTCGAGAGGTCATTGTCGAAGCGGTGGCCGAACAGGCGGTCATGAGAAAACCACCCAGCCGGATAGTTTGGCCGGCAGCCAAGGCTCCTTTGGCGAAGATACCGTCTTTAAAGACGGGAAGAGGCATCCTTCCTATCAGCGACGGCACAGAGGAACTCTCAATGAAAGCACCAATGTCGGTGTCAAAACCGGCGGATCTCGAGTAGGGGGTCCCGAACTGTGCGTCTAGGCGGATGGTAACAGGAGACAAGGGACACGATGTTTTTACCCAGGTTCGGGCCCTCTCGATGGAGGTAAAACCCTACTCCTGCTTGATTGATATTGATGATATGGGTAGTACAAGAGTGGATCTACCACGAGATCAAGGAGGCTAAACCCTAGAAGCTAGCCTATGGTATGATTATTGTAATGGTTGTTCGTCCTACGGACTAAAACCCTCCGGTTTATATAGACACCGGAGAGGGCTAGGGTTACACAGAGTTGGTTACAATGGTAGGAGATCTACATATCCGTATCGCCAAGCTTGCCTTCCACGCCAAGGAAAGTCCCATCCGGACACGGGACGAAGTCTTCAATCTTGTATCTTCATAGTCTTGGAGTCTGGCCGATGATGATAGTCCGGCTATCCGGACACCCCCTAGTCCAGGACTCCCTCACCAAGACAAGAGAATTGCATAGAGTGCAGATTATCCTCGAGAGGCCGGATCTTCACCTCTTCCACCAGATCCCAAGCCACCCTCATATTCCGATAGAACCAGTATTTGCTGTAGGGTTTGTCAGTATGAACCCTAGCCAGCGCTATCCAACGGGTTGTTTCTGTTGGCAGCTCACTATCATCCACCACCACGTCCTGGAGATCGTCCTCCTTCAAGCCTAGTTCCTCCATCAGTGCTTCGAGATCGGAGGTAGCCGATCCTGAACTCGACATTGCCTTAGCCATGATTCTCTAGCCCGAGGTTTTGTGATCCGCAAGCGGTATGGTCCCGATCAAAACCCTAAACCCCGCACTGCCACCGAGGCCCACCAGCCCCGGCGGTCACCGGCGAAGAAGGGAAAAGCCAGAGAGAAAGCCGATCTCTACGGGTGGGCGTCGCCGTCGCCGAGAGGAGTGAAAAAACCCTAAGGCCAACTCCACCGCGCGACCCCAAACGGACGTCCGGTTTGGCCGATTTTCGTCCCTTTGGGGCGGCAATGGGTTCGTCCATGTCCGCTTCTGTCCGTTGGGTCGTGGGTGCGCCCAACGCGCGGCCGCACCCCGAATCATGTCCGGGTTGGACGTGATTAAAAACAGATAAACTAAAATAAAATGCAAAACAAGTAAATAAACGCAAATATAAAAACATAAAATATAAGTTAACCATCATGGCCACAAAACAGCCCAGTTTCTTGTTTCACATTGCCATAATTAACATAAAAAACAAAATAAAAACCGCCGCGCGCGCTCCTGCCCGTGCCCGTCGATGTCATGGCCGTCGTCGTCTTCAGTGGTCGTCGTTGTCGTCGTCGTCGCTGACGAGGTCGACGTAGTACAGCGGCGTGTAGAGGTGGGATGGTGGTACGTGGTACATGGGGGCGGGCTGGAAGGCGGGAGGTGTCTGCACCACCTCCTCCCGTGGCGCCGCCTCCCGCTCTGGTGACCGCGGCGGCGTGGGGAACCAATTCACGCCCCCAACGGCGTCGGCCATCTCTGAAGCCGTGCACGACCAGCTCCACTGCTGGCCCACCAGGCCCGGGTGGAACGCGGTCACCGGCTCCTCCTCCATCACCTCCTCCGCCCTTACCATCTCCAGCTCGGGGATGGCAACGTCGCTGGTCGCAGAGAGGGCCATCATCTCCTCGAGGCCCTCCCATTGGCGCTCATCGTGCGTCTTCATGGAGTCCTCCATGACACGCTGCATGAGCCGGGCCTCCTCCTCCGCTTTCATGCGAGGAGGTGGTGGTGGCGACGGAGATGGTGAAGGCGAAGGCGTGGGCGTGAGGCCGCGCACCTGCATACGCCCGCGCACCTGGGGAGCAGGCGTTGCGCGCTCTCGATGTGGCCGCCGCGGCCCCGAGGCCATGCCAGCGAAGAAAGAGGCGTGCCGCATGTCGTGCTCGTCCCTTAGCCAGGTGTCCCAGAGCACGGAGTCGGGGCGTACCTGTCGTCGTAGTACAGGTCGTTGGGGAGGAGGCAGCGGCGGCGCTCGATCTCCCCGCGGCGCGCACGGCCGCTCAACGGGACCGGCAGGATCGGCACCCGGTCGGCGAAGAGGTGCCAGTTATTGGGGAGGTGGACGTCGCTCCACGGGAGCGGCATCCTCGTCTCCCAATAACGCCGGCATACATCCACGTGGATGTAGTGCCAGTCGCGCTCACCAGCGGACGTGGGGGCGATGGAGAATGCGGCCGGCACGGGGGCCCGACGCGGTGGTGATGCAGGCTCCTCTTTCACACCGCGGCGGCGGCGGCCGAGGACGAGCCAGCCTCGAGGTCGTGCTTCCCCTTCCGGCCGGTGTTCTAGAGCCCCATGGCTGCGAGGCGGCCGGCCGACGAGATCGAGGACGGGGAGAGGGAGAGCTAGGGTTTCGGGCGTGTCGGGTTTCGAGGGGGCAGATAGGGTTGGAGTGGGGAGTGTGGACGACGACCGGTCCACGGCTTCCCATTTAAGAAGGACGGCGGCCGTTCGCTGGCCGGATGACAGGTGGGGCTACCCGCGCGTGCACATTGATGTTGGCGGGTGGAAGGTAGATGGCCGCCTGCCACGCGGCCCCGGTGCGGACGAGCGATGCATCCGTTAGCTGTCCGTTACGACCCAAACCCCGCGCATGTTTGCGCTCGAGATGGGTCGGTCCGGACACAAAACGGACCAGATGGGTTCAGGCCGTCGCGCGCTGAGCCATCTGATTTGTCCCTTTTATTTCAAACGGACGGTGCCGGTCGCGCGGTGGAGTTGGCCTAACGAGAGGGGAGAAAAGCCCTGGCTCGTACGTGCAAGGACCAGGTAGAAGACTGGGCATTCACCGAACCCAACCAACTTGTGGCACTGGACTGGCCGGCCCAAAGCAGAACAAGGTGCCCCATTCGTCCTCGGCCGAGCAGCCGCACAGTTTGTTCCTAGTAGACGTGAAAAGTTTTTGCTCAAAAAAAAAAAAGAGTAGACGTGAACAATTGAGCCACCGCGAAACAAAGAGGTGGGCAGCAGGTATGACAGCATCGAGTTGCTCTAAAAAGAAGGAAAACGTTTACAACCGGGGCACCGGCCGAAACTTCGGCCGGTCCACTCGCTCACCCCGCGCGTAGCGCTAAAGCAGGAGAGACACGTCATCCCACGAGGGTCCGCACACCGCTCTGCTTCCTTATCCTTTCCAGCGCGGCTGCTGTCCACACACACCACATTTCCTTCCTTTCTTGCCTGGATTTCCCACGCCGCTGCTTCTGCCTATCTATTTTTTCTCAGACGCCATTGCTGTAGAGTTGCTGCACGGGGCGCCCTCACCCACGAAGCGTGGCGCCGCGGGAGTTGTTGCTGCTGCAAGGGATGCCATCGCCATGGCCGAACGCGACGGGGCTGAGCACCGGCGCTATTACGACAGGGGGCCATGGTCTGCGAGCTCACAGGCCAGGGCGGCCATGGCTACGAGCTCGAGGCATGTTACTACAACTCCAGATTTGCTTCCATGTTTGCTTTTGCTGGAACCAGTGTACTAATTTGTTACCATCGTCTTTTTTTTTTGCTGGAACTAACCAAATTTTGCTGCCATGTCTTTTTGCTGGAATCATTTTTGTACCACTTTTTTGCTACAACAGTTTTGGTTTTTTGCTACTACCGGCACTGTCGTTTGTTACATCCTTTTTCATGAGATTGTCGAGACCCTGTGCTTGTGTGTTTTGCTACAACCTTGTACTGTTTTTGCTACAACCTTCTACATTTTTTGCTACTACTGGAGAAGCCCCTAGCTGGACCACAAGTTATTTTTGCTACAACCGTTTTGTGGTTTGCTGCAACCAATGTCAATTTTTGCTACCACCGACTTCTTTGATTTTTCTGGAACCAGCGCTCGATTTTTTATTTTTGCTACCACTAGCGTTTCGATTTGCTGGAACAAGCTTCAATTTTTGCTACCATCAGGTTTTTGGTTTGTTGGAGTGTCGTCAAATTTTTCTAATTTTGCTACCAACGTTTTATTATTTGCTGGAACCGTCAAGAATTTTTGCTACGGCCGGTGGAATTTTTTGCTGCGACTGGCAAATTAAGGATGAGGAACAACACGAGCTCTACAACGGGTGCTGCGGCCGGTGACGTGAGGCTCCGCGAGCCGCGGGGGGCCTCGCCGGAGATGCGCCGCGGGGGCGTTGCTGGAGCTGGGCCTCGCCGGAGATGCGCCGCGGGGCTGGAGCTAGGCCTCACCGGAGATGTGCCGCGGGGGCCTTTGCTGGAGCTGCGCGGTGCTGCGAGCCGCGGGGGATCTCACCGGAGATGCGCCGTGCTGCGAGCCGCAGGGGATCTCGCCGGAGATGCGCCACGGGGCCCGAGGAAGAAGAAGCTGGGGCGATTTTTTATTTTTTATTTTTGGCTCCAGATCCAACCGCCGCGCGGCTCGCATCGAGCGGCTATGGCTGGACCGGCCGAAAGTTTCGGCCGGTGCGCCGGCGTCTAGTGGTGCCCTAAAAAGAAGGCCAAATCGAGCGCCTGAGGTATCCCCGTCGCCTTCACTCGTCAGTCACTCAAAGGAATCCAGCAAAGCAACAGGTCACCCGGCGTCCGCAGCGCCACAACCCGGCAGCACCGGCGCCTCCGGCCACGACCGACCAATCCATCCCTCCTCTTCCGGGAATAAAATCTGGTCTCCATGCGCACGGCGTGGGTGGGGCGGCCGCCGGTCGGTTGGCACGCACTCGCCGTCAGCTGGCCGACCCTGCCGCCATCTCGCACATACGCACACAGCAGCTGATGCGGGCAGACTCAGACGTCACAGACGATACAAGGGAAAGTAAACACATCCGCGTACCTCTTCCGCAACGCAGAAACCGGCCTGACTCATCGCTCAACGTCAGTGCCAACCTAGCGTTCAGCAAGAGCACGCACACTTGCACCTTTATGTAAAGCAAAACCCGACGCCGTCACCAGCTTTGGTTTCTTCTCTTCCCATTGCTCACATACCTCGGCAGAGAGTATTCTCACCTCCCAGCTCAGCCTTCACTTCCCTCTCCTCTCCTTCCTCCACCCACTCCACTCAGAGCTCCAGAAGCTCCGATGGCGGCCCAGGTACGCAGACGTTGGCTCAGGCTCTTTCTTCGGTTAATACCTTCGATTGCTCGCGCCTGAACCTCGGATTGTATGTATGTTCGCAGAAGGTGGTGCTGAGGGTCCCGACCATGACCGACGACAAGGTGAAGCAGAAGGCTATTGAAGCGGTCGCGGACATCTACGGTAATACTCTGCACCTCCCACCTCTGCTGCTTGTTTGGCCGTTGGACTTGGAAGTTTTGATCTGGTATTTCCATCGAAGAAGACAGTAGGCCTGATAGTTGCAGAAGCTGGCATAGAAATTCTTGCATCATTTGTTTTCCATTCAATCTGTGGTTCATGTATCTGAAAGCATTTGAACAGATTTTAGGTGGATGCTTGAGAGCAGAAACCATGTTAGGTGGAATTATTCTCTTGCACACATTGACATAAAGATGGGTGACAGTTCAATAGTGCATCGCATATCTCAAATCGTTGCCATCGGCTTTAGGAGGAAGCTTGAGAGGAAAAATCGTGTTAGGTGGAATCGTCTTGTCATGCATAGTATTAACATGAAGCACCATTCAACAGAGCCACATCGTATAGCTACGCATGTGAAATGTTATTTAACTTACAGTCTTACACTATCAATGTTCATTGCTAATGCCATGAGGAAAAGTTTGTTTTCGGCCATATAGCAGTTATAATCTTCAAAGAGGTATTTTTCCTTTCTAGTTCTATGAGCACCATATATTAACTCATATAAGGAAAGATGAATGAATATACTGATGGGAAGAGCTGTGACGTATTAACTAATAGTAATATTATACCAGCAAGAAAATGATGCAATACACACCTCATTTTGTGCGCAGGTATTGATTCCATAGTTGCAGATCTGAAGGACAATAAGATGATCATCATAGGCGAGATGGACACTGTGGCAATCGCAAAGAAATTAAAGAAGGTTGGGAAGATTGACATTGTGTCTGTTGGACCTGCAAAAGAAGAAAAGAAAGAAGAGAAGAAAGAAGAAAAGAAAGAGGAGAAGAAAGAGGAAAAGAAAGAAGAGAAGAAAGAGGAGAAGAAAGAAGAGAAGAAATGATTCAGCATACAACACCATCCCATGGCCTTTCTCCTGTGTGCACTTGCAATAGCTTTGACTACAGATTGATGTTTCTAAGAGATATGACTTTGTACCATTTATATATAAAGTACGTACATATTAGTGACGTTTCTTTACAGAAAAGAATACACTTTGTTCTTCCATTTCTTAGCATCTATACGCCTACCTCATCGAATTATCTTCACTTCCTCATCCATGCCCAGCGTTGGGACACCAACACCAAATTGGCAACTCATAAATAAAACCTATGGATATTATGCTGAATCATTGAAGGCATGCACCTACCAGATTAATTTTGAAAATTTTATTATAAGAAACAGAGGACCAGACCTACAGAAGGTTGACATTGACTAGAACGATATTAAAAATTAAACTGCCATGCTGCAGCTATTGTTGACCCTTAAAAACATGATATAATAAGCTAAAAGAGAACCACTGAGCAAAATAAAGGTTAGCCTTTAAGGTCTTGGTGCTAACAGATAATGCACAATCCATCTACAGTTTTTTCTGATTTGTGACATGTAATCCACTAACCCTATACTAGGGTTGGCAGAAATGAAACTAGGGAGTTTTGAGTGCTTTCTGTGCTAGCCAATCGAAGGACAAATAAATTTGAAGGCATTTTACTTACCATTTAACATTTATATGTTCTGTCGTCATTGAGTAAAACCATATGCTCCATCTTGTACCGTGGATGAATAGCTGACACTACAAACAATATTGATGACTAGTGCCCACCATCTGGTTCAGCACTAAAATTAGGAGCAAAACTACTGTGAATAGAGCTCAACAAAAGGAAAACTTTTTTTGTGTGTAGGAATTAGGACTATTGAAGCAGTGTTAGTTCACTACTCACTAGTCATGACTTTTTTTTTGAACAAGCAAAGGCACCTAAGTGCCAAATTCATTCAGCTCATAGAGAAAGTACAAAGAGAATTACATAGATCTGCTGAAGATATAGAGAGGAGTAGCAGTATCTAGAAAAGAGAGCTGAAGAAAGACCCTATATGAGGCAAAGTGGAAATGACCACTACACCATGATCAACATGGTCAGAACTAGCAGAGGAACACTCTGAATCTGAAACTAGGAACAGCTGTTGCCTTTTGCTTCAATACTGATCGGCCATCTTTCTTGAAGCAAGCATGTCAAGGTCCTGTAGAAACAGCAAAATACATCTGCAACCAAGATGAAACTCCAGCTTCGCGTTATAGCATCAAACTCCAGAGATTTGCAAACGAATAAAAAACCAAGCACAACACATAGTACAGAGAGAAGGCAGAGCTCAAGAAGTAACAAAGAACATGCCCAGGCTTCCATCTATAACTGAGATAAAAACTTGCCACACCAAAACCTACAGGGAGAAAATTAATAACAGTGAACTGTATGAATTCTAAAGCCCTGAATCTGAAAATTTTCAAGAAGAGGCAGTATTGGGCAAAGACCATGAGTGTGTCTTGCAGCAAAACAAGAGAGCCGAGTGTCGCCAATAGCACGGAAAACTTGTTGAGCAAGATTATGAGCAATACCATTGATCTCCCTAGAAATGTGAAACACCTTTGGCTGCAGCTGATAAGTAGTCTTAAAAAAACTAGCCAAAGATTTCCTGATACTCCATGGAGTTTCAGAAGTGGAGACATTACCTAGAGCAGCAGGCCCCGCTAAAACCAAGCAGTCCGTCAGAAAAGTAGGCCGAGCAATGTTGAGTTGAGATGCAAAATAAGCAGCAAAATTTAGTGCAAGAGCCTCCGCTTGCAGAGGAGTAGAAGTTGGAGGAGCTGAAGCTTGCACTTGCACATTGATCTCTCCTCGATTAGAGGGTAAGGAGCTGAAGCTTGCACTTGCACATTGATCTCTCCTCGATTAGAGGGTAAGGAAATAAAGACCCCCACACCTGTGCCAACCTGTCCTTGCAACAAACCTGGAATTTTCTTGGTCCTAAAAGCTGCATCCGAATAGATTTTAGCCCCATCAACCAACAAATCAGACCTAAGGGTTCTGCCAGGCAAAGGAATTTGATTAGAAGAGAACTGAGTTGGAGTTGGAGCCTGATTCAAGAGAAGGGCATTGTCATACACATTAGAGGTTAACGCAAGAGCAGCAATGTGAACTTGATGAGGAAGAGATTTCGCCCTATCAAAGAGAAAATCATTCCTTGCTTTCCAGAGACACCAAAGAAATGTAAAAATGTTAGAAAGAGAACCATATGGATGCCTCATGCAAAGAAAATCAAGAAGAACAGAATGCAAGGTGGAATGCCCCTGGACTAAAGCATCCGAACGAACAAACCAAGGAGAGGAAAACCAAGCCGCACGAGAAAAAGAGCACATGAAAAACCGATGGACCTCATCCTCTTGTTGACCACATCGGCAACAATTTTTTGAAATGTGAATGGAAAATCTACTGGCCCTCAACCCTGTATGAAGAGCCCTCCTAAGCAGTCTCCACGCAAAAGTCATGACTAGTGCCCACCATCCTGTCCAATTTTATTCTTGCATAAAACAGTTATGGTATACAACATACATTTGTGCACTTCGCTAATAAGTATCCCCACACAAAATGTGACACACAAAGTATATAACGATTATAGTGCAATTGGCTACACGGGATACTCCCTTATGACCTCTCTTTCTGAACAGGAAACAACCAAATTACAAGCAACTCTGCATTTTACTATAGGCCCTCTCAGCTCAGCATCTTCTATATCCCCCAAACCTCGACAACAAATGAAGATATTGGCCCTTCTTTGTCATGTACTTAATAACATGATTAGCTTCAGAATCCTTTCCAGCATTTCGCAACCTACACACTAAAGTACTGTACACTGAGAAGTTTGGTGTGCATCCATGCAAGTCCATATCCTTCAGCATAGAGCAAGCTTTATCAAACTCACCTACTATGCAAAGCCCACGTATCATTGAATTGTATGTGTACACATTTGGAAGCTTCCCTCTCACTAACATATCATCAAACAACTTCTGGGCTTCCTCAAATTCTGCGGCTGCCACATAGCCTGTAATCATAACAGTGTAGCAGACAGCATCCGGTTCACACCCTTTCTTCACCATCTCGTCAAAGAAATACCTGCAAGCTTCTAGGTTACCAGCACGGCTAAGACCATCTATCAAGTTTGTGAAATGGAGCACACTAGGCACACAACCAACATCACTCATATAGTTCAGTAAATTGAGAGCTGCAAGCGGTTTGTCTCCTTTACCAAGCACATGAAGCAAGAGATTGTAAGTATGAAGGTCAGGTGTAAGCCCATTCTTTCCCATCTCATCAAGCAATCTATGGAACTGATCCAATTTTCCGAGCAAATACTTTGCACGCATGACCACGTTGTATGTCAATACATCAGGAGTGTGCCCCTCTGTTACCATTTTCTGGTGAACCCATTCGATCAAAGAGTACTGTTTTATTGTCAGGAGCGTGTGCAATATCGCATTGAACGAACTCCTGAACGGGCGGTAGTTGAAACTACTTGACTTGATGAACCTTTCCACCAGCCTCCGCCTCAACCCAGCCTGCCCACATGTGCATATCAAAATGTGGAATGTACGAGCAGAGACAGGCAGCCCAATCTCCGTCATCTCCTCAAGCAGCCGCCACATCGCCTTAACCTCCCCGCACTCGGCAAAGACCTTCATAACGAGGTTGTACATGCCCGTGTTATGGCGGTACCTCTCCTGCTGCCCTGCCCACACGAAGAACTTGTATGCCAGCCTCGGGTACCTTTCACGGTTGACACTATCGACAGACACAACAAACTTGAACATCACCTGTCTGACCAGCTCGTTGGTCACCTTCAGGTTCATTTCGTCGAGCGCCTTGCGGGCGCTGAACCCCGGGCCATCCTGCAGCAGGACCTTGAGAATCCTATCTGTCAGCCTCAATTCCTCACGGGGCCTCCGCCTGGAACCGGAACCAGAGGACAAATTTTCGGCATCATAGTCGCCGCTCTCCGGCTGGCCGGGCAGGGGCGGCGGCGGCGGCATGCGGAGGAGCACTTCGGGCGTAACGGTCGCCGGATCTAGGCTCGCCTCGCCCTCTCTCTCCAGAATGCGGCCATCATCCTGCTGCCCAGTGCCGGGCACCTCGACACCGGTTCTTGAATCGACGCCGCATAGGCGGCGGGAAGGCAAGAACAGCCGGGCTACTCGGAGGGGAGGTGCGCGAGCGCCCCGTATCATAAGGAGGTGCCACTCAGGAGCTCGCGCAAACGCATCTCCCGCGAGCGGCTGTGGGAAACATGGCGCCGAGCTTTGGCTCGTGGGATGGTGACGACCGCAATGGCGGGGAGCGGGGCTTTGGCTCGAGATGGTTTGAGTTGCAGTGTGTGGGGAAGAGGAGGCGGGAGCGGCGGCGCCAAGAGGAGGAAACGCGACCGTCGAGGTGTTGCCGCCGATACACGCTCGTGCCAGATTAGGCCATACGGCCCATGTTGGTCCTAGTCCAAGCCCACTTTAGAGCAACTCTAACCCATCCTAAGGGCTCCTTTGATTTTTCATAGGAATTTTTAAGGATTAGAACCATTAAGATTTTTTTCCCACGTTGGTTATTTGATTCATAGGATTGAATTCTATAAAAAAACTATTTTTTTACTACCTCACACGGGATTTCTATCATCCACTCAAACCTTGTTGAACTAGTCCTTTGTTTTTTCTATGATACAATCAAACAAATCAAAATCTTGTATGATTGAAATAATCCTTTGTTTTTTCCTATGCTACAATCAAACGAACCAAAATCTTGTAGGATTGAGATTAACATGACATTTCAATCCTGTGTTTTTCTTATTCCCGCGTTTTTAGTATCCCGTGAATCAAAGAGGCCCTAAAACTTTTTTAGCTCCCGAAAACTCACTCTCAAATCAAAGAGGCCGTTGACTGGCGCGCGCATGGGCCGTCCCATCTCGCTCCCCTTTCATCGAGTCAGAAGCTAGACTCGCCGAATGCTAGATATAGGGGCGTCCGGGCAGGAAAATCCAGCTCCACCTTAATACAGAGGAGGTGTTGGGTTGTTTTCAAGATGTTGGGGGTTGTTTTTCTGTTGGCCCAATTTCTCCAATGTCGGAAAGACTAGCACAATGCTCGTGCGTTGCAACGGGAGAAACATATTCATAGTCTCACAATGGGAGGGACAATTGTCTCGCTATAAACAAACACCCGCACAACCCCCTCCTATCAGCACCTGCAGTCAATGACTTAATCCCCTTTGTCATCACAAAACCTCTTCTATCACAACATAGTAGTTAAGTTATGTCACCACGTTGTCGTGCCTAGTCCAAATCCATCAAGCATGTCGCCGCGGATTCATTCTACTCTGGCCTGGCCTCCGGAGCAGCCTACCGGATCTAGTCATGAAGTTTTGTTGTTTTGAGGCTAAATTATTTGATTTCTTTCGTAGCCTGCACATCATCATATAGTATTTAATGAATTCTACGTATTTCTGCAGAACAACTATACCGAGGGGGGGAATCAATTGTCTTAGAATTTTTAAATATCCTTTTCAAATGAAATAAAGTTCTAGGCTCCCTATATCCACGGAGCCAAATTGCCTCACTTAGTGTTTGATCCGGTATTACACATTTGAGGGTGTTTATCAGACCAAAAAATATCCCTTTATTCATGCAAAATAACTTTTATTACGCATGTACATCACATATCTTTATCTCTGGTTAACGAAAAACATATTGAATATGACACCATAAAATATGTTAGTCTGATAATATTTTCATGAGAGAAACTATTAAGTCACTTCTCACATGTATTTCAATGAGTTCCTTGTTGGAAACAAAAATACTATAATACTCGCAATTGGGTCAACTATTAGAGAACAAAGCACGAGCTCTTCATAAGAGTAGAGCGCAAACAAAGCATTTATTATTTCAAACAATGAAAACCAGTCGCCTCCATCAATAAAAAACAGATGATCTCACAAGAAGATTTTACACTAAATAACAGATAGAGTAAAGGAAGTAAAGCTTGATTTCGAAGTCGAAGTACTACTTCACAAGACCAGCTATCCAAGTGGCTAATTTTTTAAATAAATAAAAAGTCCCTTTAACTCAGTGGTAGAGTAATGCCATGTCAATAAAGGGCTTTTAAATTAGTGGTAGAGACTGGGAAAGATATATTTAATTATACATGACTCCATAATCGTTATATATCACAATATTGGTGAATGGAATAAACGACGGCTTAAAAAATAGAGGCCAAATGCCTGCTCTGAAAGCAAAAAATATGCTTCAGGAGAAACGCAAACCACAAGAAATGTTGATGTACGGCGGAACCCTAGGGGCCGATCTTTCACGTTTGGAGAGGATCCCTACGAGGAACACGAAGAATGCGCGAAAGGAAACAAGGGAAATCACGGGGAATCACAAGAGAAAACACTCAGCCAACACGAATATGATCACACATGTGCTAGATCCAAGAAACACAAAGAGATACACGGTCCAAATCCAACAAAGGACGATACAAGTGGCGGTAGTTCATCTCCGAGAGGAGGTCTTGAATCCACGAGGGATCTTCCCGTAAAGGGGTCTTGAATCCAGGTAGATCTTCTCCGAAGAGGCCGCGGTCTCTCACGAGGAGGAGATCCGTATGGATGAGCAAAGCTCTATCTCAAATGAGCTAATCCTTTGCTAACCCTAACTAGGAGGAGGTGGGAGAGTATATATAGTGCTAGCCCACGAAGGGGTAAGTGAGAGGGGGATACATGGGCCCTTGGCCCGTTCTCTGCGCACAGGCAGGTGCTGGATGTCCGGGGCTTTGCGACGGGCCGGATGTCCGGGCTGGGAGGTCGAATGTCCGGGCTGGCCTGGGTGCCCTACGGTTGCTCTCTGGACAGGCGGGGTCCGGATGTCCGGGCTGGGGGCGGGATGTCCGGGCTGGCGAGGTCCAGCTTCTGGACGCGTTCTGTGATGGGCGCTAGATGTTCGGGCTGTGGCCGGATGTCCGGGCTTGCGAGAAGGGCCGGATGTCCAGGTTGGGGCCGGATGTCCGGGGCCTGTAGCAGCTGTCTCTTCTTCCTTCTCCTCTTCCATGCTTGGCCTTGGTCCTTTGATTCTCCATGGTCATCTCGGTTGTACCTAAGTATAGGCAAGGTCCATGCATGAGGTAGTAGCCATGTCTCACATGTGGAAAGTGACGGTTCGAAGAGGAGTGAATTCACCTTGTGTCCAATGGCGTATGTTTGAGGTCTCGTCATATGTCCTCTTGGGGCTTGGAGAGTAGTCGGAGTGTACATGGGGATGAACGTGGGATGCTCCGCATCATCTCCCCGCCCCTTGGGAAAGATCCGACCTCGGATCATGATCCTCATCACCATGGAAACGGTTGTCATGGACGAACTTGTAGTTGGACGGAGTTGAAGGCATGACGCAATCCAAGTACCCCAAGGTGTCTCCGGTATGTGGTACATGCAAAAGGAGCAAACACAAGCGACACTCGGAAATACAATGGTTAGCGCACACAAAATGTCCATCATGTAAGAATGAGTCCGTGCGACAAGGTAGTGTGTGGCAAGGCACAAGATGCTTATCCAAAAGATGTAGGATGAGATGTAAAGCATTCATGTGAACAAATTCATTCGAGGCATGCACAAAGGTGTTGTGAATATGATGAATGTGACCATTGTGCAAAATGATGTCATAATGGGATGGTGCATCAAAAGCATGAACATGGCAATGGACGCTCAATATGTATATGTTATCATGCAATTGATGGTGGAAAATATGATCATGATGTATGAATATGCCATCAAGGTAGATCAAAGCAAATTTGCTAAGGAAGTGCACAAGCTCAAATATCATGGATGACATGGAAAGAGATGCAACAAGGCAATCATAATGTGAGTCAGTCCATGCATGGGGTGCAAACTTGTGTTAAGTATGATATGTCCATCGAGCATGACATGTATGAGCACAATCAACAAATATGGAGGTGTTGGTGTACCAATGCTCGATGTTGTGGCAAGAGTGGAGTTCCGAAGGTGCATCCAATAAGTGTGAGTGCTCCTCAATGTGAAGGTCCATAGAGCCAATCATCAATGCCGCTCCTCCATCCAATAGATGTAACATGTACACAACAAGAAGGAAACAACAATGAAAGAGTGACCCATCCAATATGCGCAATTGAGGAAGGCTCAAAGGGAAGGAGTTCACCTTTATGAGAATGTCGAAAATGTTGGTGTCACACATCGTGTATGCCTTCACATGACCAAGTTGTCTCATCATGGTACCACCTTGTGAATCCTTCAAAACGAAAGAACATGGCAAACACACGGAAAAACAAATGAGGTTAGTGCAAATGCAACACCTATCATTCGTGAGGTAAGATACCCAACAAGTGTATGCATCATGCTCATCATAAGAAAGGACAAGGGAGCTTTTCATAGTATGGAGGCATATGATGCAAGAACAACCAAATACAAGAGGCTTAATCAAACAAGCATGCATCACAAGTAATATGTCAAAGTCTCCAAGAGCAATAACCATAGTATGGTTGCACTCAATACAAGTGGATGTGAGAGAGGCAACTAATTGAGACAAGAGACAATGATCAAGATATATCATGTGAGAGGCATGAGCATATATGTCATCAACCCAAGAAAGCAAGTAATAGTGGAACATGGGTGATGCAACATAGCAAGCAATCATAGCGATCAAGTCAAGCAAGCTAGTAGTGCGAAGATGCAACATACTAGGAGGAATCATGGCAAGCATGTCATTGGTGCAAATAGTGGGCATGAATAATTCACATGTCATAGCATAAGCATGAAAGCAAGATATGGGGAAAGTATCATCATTGTATTGGCAAGACGTCCTATTTAAATAGCAATGGAACATCATGACTCTCCCAACACAAGAATCAACAATAGCATGTGGCACATGGTAAACATGGCAATAGCAACAAGTATATCCACCAAGCATGCAAATACACATAGTAGTAGCATAATGGTGAATCATGGGTAGATGAAAGCAAGGGTCACAATTGCATGGCAAAGGCATCGGAGCAAGCATAACATGCAAAGTGAACACAATAGTATGGGCATAAAGGGACAAGTGATATATAGCCCATAGCCGTGTGAGAGCCAAGTAAAAGAGATGCGCATAGTCCTTGTGCAAAGAGAATGGTGGTAATAGTAGTCCCCGGGTGAAAGGACCACCATGTCTCCTAGAGGGGGGGTGAATAGGCGTTCTAAAATCTTTTGTGGATTTGGCTATATCCTAATGCGGAAATAAACTAAGCGGATACTTTTCAAGCACAAATCCTAAATATACTAGGCTCACTAAGTGCACCAACAACTTAGCATAAACAAAATGGGAACAATGAGGATATGAGTAAGCACAAGTACGTCACACAAACTTACTCAATGTATATCACGAGATATTGAATGATACAAGCAAACTCAAGTTACACAAACTTACTTGAGCAATATCGCAATATATGGAAGTGTATGACACAAGTTAGCAATTCACATTAATCACAAAGTATATCAATAGTAGCAGTATGAATTGTGGAATGTGAAGTGTAGGCCTAAATAATCTCTACAAGGAAATGACAAACACAATATAATGAACCACCACAATATAATGAGGACAACAAGATATAGGGAATGCACGGTCAAATGACCACAGTAAACCACAAGTAAGGAGTTAGGGTTAGGGATAACCAAAGTCACGGAGACGAGGATGTATCCCGATGTTCACTTCCTTGGAGGGAAGCTAGTCACCATTAGAGAGGTGGATGTTACCATGAAGGCACACCAACACCACGAAGGCTCACCCTGTTCTCCTTGAGATATCACCACGAAGGTGATTCCCAACCACTAGTGGTAGACCTTGAGGCGGCCTCCAAACCTTAGCAAACTTTCCGGGGGACAAATCACAAGTCGATTCCTCATCGGAGCACTCCTACCGCCTAGGAGTCTCCAACCTCCAAGAGTAACAAGATCAAGGGGGAAATGCTCAAGACTTGCTCAAATCACAAATTGCTTTGATCAAAAGAGAGAGGAGGAGTGGTTGTATGCTTGGATGAAATCTCTCTCAAGAACTCTCACAAATCTCTTCGGGGTGTAGCACGAGAAGGCTCAAATCCCTCTCTCTCAAATCCCGCCAAAAGCAACTAATGCTAAGGAGGGATGGGAGAGGAGAGGAACAACGGAGGAGGTCAACCAATGAACCCTAGATTCATGGGGTAGTTTTCCCCGAAATGGATTGGAGTTTTGAGGCTTGGGGGAGCAGGATAGAGCTCAAAAGAATGGGGAAATCTCAGATCCAAAAGCTCTGCCTCGATGGGGAAGAAGGGTGCCTTATATAGTGCCCCACCAAATCTGCCCGTTACGCACAAAAAAACGCAGCCCGGAACTTATGGGCAAGCCCGGAACTTCCGGGCCCCCTATTGTACACATATGTGCAAACTCTCTGGTTAACCCGGAACTTGCCCGGAACTTCCGGGCTGCCTGGAACTTCCGTCCCCGCAGAAAACAACCAGCATACCGAAAGTAAAACATGCATAACTTTTTCATACGAACTCCAATTTTGATGATCTTGGGCTCATTTTGAAGCTAGAGAAAAACCTGAGGTCCTAACATAGGAACCATCCAAGATCAACCAAAATTGAGGATGCCAAATATGCAAAGGTGTTATCATATATTTGGGAAACCTATTTGGCTTTGGATTTTGTTTGGTATATAGGATAGGAGTGGAATTGTGTAAATAAGATGTTGACTTGAGCAAATCCATCACGAAACCCTTTGATCCCCTCTTAATAGTGCGGGATCCCTATAAATCAAGAATCATAAAAGAGCTATACTACATAGCTATCGAGAATCCATTCTTGAGTGTATGTGTTTCTTCGGTGGTCATCATTCCACAACACTAACGTCAAAGGAACTAATATCTTTGACTCGAGCCTTTCACTTGAGCTTGATGTTGATGTTTCTTCTTGTCTCAAGTTGAAGGCAAGACATTGGTGAAGTCTTCAAGTAGCTCCCCCATACACACTGCGGTAAGCTTTGCTTTGTATTCATCTTCACGTGTCCATCACATGATCATCTGCAAGCTTCAAGCATGTAATTCTCCAGACTGCCTATCTTGAACTTGCCCTTGTAAACCATGATCATCATCACTTGATGTCATCCTCTCATGGGCACTTGAAATCTTTCTCTTGATGTAAGTCCATGAGAATCACCTTTGACTCGAGCCTTTCACTTGAGCTTGATGTTGATGTTTCTTCTTGGCTCAAGTTGAAGGCAAGACATTGGTGAAGTCTTCAAGTAGCTCCCCCATACACACTGCGGGAAGCTTTGCTTTGTATTCATCTTCACGTGTCCATCACATGATATCTGCAAGCTTCAAGCATGTAATTCTCCAGACTGCCTATCTTGAACTTGCCCTTGTAAACCATGATCATCATCACTTGATGTCATCCTCTCATGGGCACTTGAAATCTTTCTCTTGATGTAAGTCCATGAGAATCACGTAACCCACACAGACATAGAAAACACATATAATGGGTTAGTACACAAAGCGCAGTTGACAAATTCTAGCCATACCACAAGACCTCACGTGGCACATGATTTGCGCTTGTGTGTTGACCATCTTTGAATTCAATCTTCGATCTTCATTTTGGTCAACATTTATCTTTGCTCCATGATTAATCTTGATGCACAACTATATGTATATGGCATTCACTCTGAATCCATTCAATCTCCTTGCATTACCCATGGAACAAACCTTCCTATATAACTTTATTTCATTGTTTCTTCATAGGAATTGTCATTCATTATCAAGTACCAATGCATATATTTATGTTGATGGATTTCATCCATTAATTTGTCCAATATTCTTCATGCATTGCAAATGGAACTTTCCTTCAAATGTATATCTCAATGCAAACATTAGTCCATTAGGATTGTCATTTAATTGCCAATACATGGGGACTATATGTACTTTCACCGGGATCCCAAGTCATCATTGCTCTCAAGAGCTCGTTTCGTCAACTATTGGGATTGAGATGTTGATGAGTATACATGAGTACCTACACAAAACAAAAACAAAGGGAAAATTGTGTGTGCGTGATATATGTACACATCATCCATCATGATGCGCACGTGCATGTGTCGGTTAGCACAAAATGTCAAATGCTCAAATAAATGAGATGCGTGATATAGAAACATGTCATCCATCATGAGAGGTTTGTTATTATGTACGGCATAATGGAGACTCAAAGGATGTAATGCATCATGAGAAATAGCTAGAGCGTTGTTATTCATGGAATGCATATGGTGCACGCAAGTATGGGAATCATGCAAAGTATGGAATGCATCAAAATATCCTAATATGTATGAGGAAACTATGGGGGTCTCCTCATGAGCATTAATGGAAACATCACATGGAGAATATTGACAATATCCAAAACAAATCATATTTGGAACAATTTGATCATGGCATGGCATAGTAGATGAATTGCGCAAATCGTGTAAAGGAAGCATGGCAATATCATCACATGAAAAACAAAAGCCAATGACCATCATCTCGTCATCTATGCCATAAGTGCAAATAGGATTTATTTTAATGGGGCATGCATAGTTACTATGTTGAGATTGAAATGATGCAATATGGGAGATCTCACTCATAGCATATGACAAGTTCAAAGGATTGTCAAACATGAAGTGACCAATACAATTTTCACATGATATCCTATGAAGCATAGCATCACAACTAGGCAACTCAACATGCTCATCATCATATTCACCATAAATAGGTAAGTCATGACATGAGGAAGTCGCACTAGCATGAAGCATGGGAATAGGTGGGTTAACATCATGCAAGCAATCAATGTCAAGAGAGTCCACTAGTGGGACAAGAGAAGCACCATCACCTATGTTACCTTTGGAGCGTCGCTCATGTGTTGTAGGTGAGGTGTTGAAGATGCACTCGTTGCCATCTTCATCTTGATGGAACCATGTGGGGGTGCAACATTGTCCACCATGGCCATCGCCGTCTCCATTGGAGGGGTGGACTCGTCGAGGATAGGCATGTCTTCATGTAGGAGACCTAGCACCAAAGAAGAAAACACACTAGGAGTAGAGTTTAAGTCGTTAGAAATCATAGTGGCCTCACATGCCATCTCAACTACCTCACTCACTACATGTTGTGGCTCACTCACTCCCTCAAGGATGCTCTCACTCATATGGTTGGTGGAGTCACTCAAATGGCGCTCAACCTCACATAGGATGTGTGGAATACTCTCATGTGTGGAGCTAGTGGTGGTCACACTCATTCTCTCATAGGAAATGCTCTCAATGTCATATATGGTGGAGTCACTCATCTCTCTCATGGGGTGGTGGCTCTCCTCACATGACAAATGGGCATCTCAACATATGTGGATGTCGGAGAGATGTTGGTGCCAGTCTCCATGTGCGGTCGCGTATCTTGACTTGGAGTATGAGTCCAATATGGGCGCCTTCTTCATGTTGTTGAAGAGGTTCGTGCTCGTCGCCGTGGTTGAAGGGGATGGCCCTTGCTCGACCGTTTTGTCACCGTCTTGGTGTGGGAGGCCCATATGATGTGGCACCTCGTAGCTCGTCTCCATGACCGAAGGGAATTTCCCATGCTCGGCCATCTTCCTTGAGGGGCTTCCGAAGATGGAAGTGTCGCCCTCGCTTGTAGGTGGTCGCCTTGGACTTGATGAAGTCATTGTAGGTGTACTCGTGGGAAGTAGGCGAAGATGTCGTACGTCCAAAGGCGAAGATGCCTTGATAGCACTTGGCAAAGATGCCGAAGTGGTGGTGGTAGCCGTAGCTCCGTCTTGGTGGTGCTTGTCTCGCGGTCTTCTCTTTTGCTCATGAAGCTTGGACTTGGCGTGAAGTAGGGCTTGTTGGGACTTGTGCATTTTCACTTCTGGAGCATCTTCATGATGATGATGTCGTTGTCGTGCTTGAGCTCGTAGGCGTTCGTCGTCGCCGTGCACATGATGCTTGGAGGTGACTTGCCCTTCATGACGATGTTGATCACGATTGTGACGGTGGTCATCACGAAGATGTGGACGTGGACGAATTGCGCTTGCATCATTTTTGCGCTCCGAAGACTTGTGGCTTAAATGTCGCAGCCTTGAAGACGACGAAGGGGAAGAAGACTTGATCAAGGCTCTAATCTCCTCCATCCTTGCATCTTGCTCCTCTTTTTGTGCGGAAAGCTTCTTGTCGATGTAGTCCCTTTTCCTTGCTTCGTAGTGACGAATGTCGTTGGAGATGTTCTCGATGCGCTCTCGCAATCGTGATTGTGTGTCTTGCATTTGTCGTTGTAGATCGAAGATGGACGCTTTGGTCTTGTAGTTGTTTACGCCATCGTGGTTGTTGAGGACCGGAGAGGAAATGCCTTGCCTATCCATCACAAGACTCGAGCAAATATGAGTGGGAGAAAGATAAGAACTCTACCAAATGTACCTTGACCAATGTTGAAGATGGATCAATGATCACTCAAATGTGTAACAAGGAAATAGCACAATTGGTATCAATTCTTGTCGGTTCTCACACCTACACAAGTAAGGCTTATGGTGGAGCTCGGTGAGGATAGTGGCACAAAAATTTGATGCAAAATGTTAGCAACAGTCAATAATGTTGAAAGAGATTCACAAATTCGCAAGTGAAACAAATGGACCAATAGCAATATGGATGGCACACGGAAATGCACACACGGATAGATAAATGGGGTCGTGCAACCAAGGAATGAGCACAAAATATGGAATCCATGGAAAATGCTCGTGTTGCACAACTCAAGAGAGACGCTAGCACGATTGCTCTATAGGCGGATGCGACACTTGTGCACAACCTATAAGATGCAAAATGGATAAACTTTCTATCCAAAGTATGCTATGTATGTATGGTCCCCGGTGTTTCTCTCAAGATGATCCAAGATGATCGGATATGACAATCTTATATGCAATGTGGTATGATACTATGGCACTTGCTTACAAGCTCTTTGCTCTTTCTCTTTTGCTTAAAATCTTTATTCTCTTTTTTTATGTATGACCACTTTGGCACAATGCACAAACCAAGATAGCAATTGTGTATATGCGGGAACAAACTTGTGACACAAGATATGATACCAATATATGCACCACGATGATATGGTATATATGTTATGGGAAGTATGATCACTAATGTGCACAAGTCACGTTGCCGTCAATACTCAAATGGCTAGTCTCGATAGGAAAGTAACGCAAAATGGGCTAGGGGTTAACAATGCAATGGCAAGGGGAATATATAATGGAGGGATACCACGATACCAAGAAGATATGGAGGTTACTGTTGAGGGTTTCTCGTATGTATGCCATGGACGGATGATGGAGAAGTGGTAAAAGTCGATGACAACCTCGGGGCGATGATGAGAGGCGGTGTTGACGACGTCGACTCATTCCTAGTTAGCCGAAACACCCTAGGAAATGGAAAAACTGCAAACTCAAAATCTCAAACGTCAAATGTCAAAATGGTGGTAGCGGAAAGCGGTGGTGGTTTGCACTTGGCAATGCGGATGTGGAATGATGGGCTATACACGTTTCTAAGTTGAAGTTGTCGTCCCTAAGTAGCCGAAACACCTTAGGAGACACAAGCCACAACTCAAACAAGCTCAAACAAAATTGGGTTAAGTTGGGTTATCGAAAGTGTATGGTGGGCAAGGTTATGCGGAAATGGTGGTGGTGGTTGATGAAGAAGCAATCATCCCTAAGTAGCCGAAACACCTTAGGAGACTCGAATCACTACTCAAACAACCTCAAATGCAATGGGGTGCAATATGAGTTAGGTTGTGGAAGTCGGTGGTGGTTATGCGGGATGATGTGGTGGGAGCCCTAGGCAAACTTGCCAAATTTTGGAAACTTTGATGGATTCAAATGGTTTTTCAACCTATCTAGATGGATGGGGGGTGTCAATAGCTACTCAACGAGCTAAAGAACGCGAAAATCGAACTCCGGATGTGAAAGATATGGTCAAAACGGTGAAACACTGGAGGCTGAAATGCCACGGGGCGGACATCCGAGGGTTTGGCCGGATGTCCGGGACCTGATGTCCAGAACCACGTGCAAAAATGCGCTCCAGGAGCCGGATGTCCGGGCTAATGGCCGGATGTCCGGGGTGGCCGGATGTCCAGGGGTCGGGGCGGATGTCCGGGCTCCAAATCCGAGGATAAACTCGAGGAACTCGATTTTGGGGCGGAAATTGATGATTTCGGGGGTAAAATTTGATGGATTTCGTGGATGGAAGGTGGGGAAACTTGGGGAGATGCTAGATCCACTCGAAACCAAGCAAATCCACGGATCAAAATCAACAAAACATCATCAAAACCAACAAATCACAAAAAATTTGGGGGCTATTTTTGGTGGGGATTTTTGGATTTAGGACGAAATCAACAAAATCAAGCTAGAAAACAAAGGGCAGGGGCTCCAAAAACATGATCAACGTGGCTCATGATACCAAGATGATGTAGGGCGGAACCCTAGGGGCCGATCTTTCACGTTTGGAGAGGATCCCTACGAGGAACACAAAGAACGCGCGGAAGGAAACGAGGAAAATCACGGGGAATCACAAGAGAAAACACTCAACCAACACGAATATGATCACACATGTGCTAGATCCAAGAAACACAAAGAGATACACGGTCCAAATCCAACAAAGGATGATACAAGTGGCGGTAGTTCATCTCCGAGAGGAGGTCTTGAATCCACGAGGGATCTTCCCGTAAAGGGGTCTTGAATCCAGGTGGATCTTCTCCAAAGAGGCCGCGGTCTCTCACGAGGAGGAGATCCGTATGGATGAGGAAAGCTCTATCTCAAATGAGCTAATCCTTTGCTAACCCTAACTAGGAGGAGGTGGGAGAGTATATATAGTGCTAGCCCATGAAGGGGTAACTGAGAGGGGGATACATGGGCCCTTGGCCCGTTCTCTGTGCACAGGCAGGTGCCAGATGTCCGGGCTGGGGCCGGATGTCCGGGGCTTCGCGACGGGCCGGATATCCGGTCTGGCCTGGGTGCCCTACGGTTGCTCTCTGGACAAGCGGGGTCCAAATGTCCGGGCTGGGGGCCAGATGTCCGGCGGCTCGGGAAGAGCCGGATGTCCGTGCTGGCGAGGTCCAGCTTCTGGACGCGTTCTGTGATGGGCACCGGATGTCCCGGCTGTGGCCGGATGTCCGGCCTTGCGGGAAGGGCCGGATGTTCGGGGCCTGTAGCAGCTGGCTCTTCTTCCTTCTCCTCTTCCATGCTTTTCCTTGGTCCTTTGATTCTCCATGGTCATCTCGGTTGTACCTGAGTATAGGCAAGGTCCATGGATGAGGTAGTAGCCATGTCTCACATATGGAAAGTGACGGTTCGAAGAGGAGTGAATTCAGCTTGTGTCCAATGGCGTATGTTTGAGGTCTCGTCATATGTCCACTTGGGGCTTGAAGAGTAGTCGGAGTGTACATGGGGATGAACGTGGGATGCTCCGCATCAAATGTGCTCCTTACTAGTAGTAGGTGTAGGTAATGTTGCCGAGGATGAGCAGCACATAGTCAGGGGCAGTGGTGGGAGGGGGCTCCTGTAGCAGGGAATGGAGGAGGCATGAGGGGCTTTGTTGGGCACGAACGCCGCCAGAGGCAAAGTTGTATTGCACAGGTCGCCGGTGGAGGAGGCGTGTGATCGAACGGAGGAAGGAAGAGAGCGGGAGAGACGAAGGGAGAGTCGCGGTAGTGGTGGGAGATAGGGTGGAGAGGAGGGTCGGGCAGTGCCGTCAACAATCTTCATGATTGATCGGTTCTAACACTGTCGACTGTTGCCTGTTTGTACGGAGCTTTTTCTGTGATGTGGCTAGTCGGGAGAGATATGGGTTATCTAAAAATATCAGCACGACAAGGGTTGTCTAAAAATATCTACCTTAGTGCGAACGCCTCCCCTGTCTAAAAATATCCACCTTAGTGTGGGCGCCTTTGTGCAAAATCGCCACCGTTATGGCCTCCTAACCGTTAGATGCAAAAACAAAGTCAACGATGATGTTGGCAACTACTCTCAGACTAGGAAGGGGCTTCGCCAAGGGGACCCTGCTTCCCCTATTTTGTTCAACATTGTAGCTGATATGTTAGCTATCCTTGTTGAGCGGGCTAAGGTGGCCGGTGTCGTGGTTCTAAGCCTGACAGTAGAGTGGGGGGTAGGTATGGAGAGGCAAGGTCCTAGCTATGGAGAGGTTGTAAACACAAGGGATGTACGAGTTCAGGCCCTTCTCGGAAGAAGTAATAGCCCTACGTCTCGGAGCCCGGAGGCGGTCGAGTGGATTATGAGTATATGAGTTACAAGGTGCCGAACCCCTCTACCTGTGGAGGGGGGCGGCTTATATAGAGTGCACCGGGACCCCAGTCAGCCCACGTAGGAGAGGGTTTAAGGTGAGTTAAGTCCGGGGCGTTACTGATAACGCCCCACATAAAGTGTCTTTACTACCATAAAGTCTACTTAATTACAGGACGTTGCAGTGTAGAGTGTTTCTTGACCTTCTGGTGGTCGAGTGAGTCTTCATGGGCGAGTCCTTCAAGTCAGTCGAGTGAGTCCCTCGTTGGTCGACTGGAAGGCGACCTCTGCTAAGGGTGTCCTTGGGTAAGGTACTTAGATCAGGTCCATGACCCTACCCTAGGTACATGACCCCATCATTAGCCCCCGAATGGATTGAGGCTTCGAGTGAGGAAGGAGTTGATGTCGTTTCCGATTAACCTTTGCACTCTAGTCGTGCGTTGTTCTGGACCAAAGAATCTCTTCGTCGATGGTGAGCAACTTGTCTTCAGTCGACTCGATCCATTCTCTTCTTTCGTCGAGTGATCTTTCGGGCTTCGACGATCCCCGAGCGACGGATCGCGAGAAACCCCGCGTCTGACAGACTGATCTGCCGTTCACGGATTCCGCGGGATGAGAAATTTGGGGACACGCGCGAAGCGGAGCGGACCGCGGCGTTCGGATGGGACGGGACATAGACGCCTCGATCTCCGCGCCGCTTTCTTCGCCACGTATCCCGTCTGCATAACTGTTCCTGGATATGATTAGATCGACCGGGCCCACCTGTCATCCACTCGGAAGGGACCTTATAAATGCGCCCGGCGAGGATTTTTGTACTGTGCCTCGGCATTCTCTCTCTCTGCTCCCTTCATCTCCGTCCAGCGCGCTCGCTCTTGCCCCCGCACAACTTCCCCTCGCGCATCTCGCCGGCAACCATGGCCAAGGAGAAGACGGCGGCGCTGGAACGTGCGAAGAAGGCGTCGGCGTCGGAGAAGGCGAAGGGGAGATCTACCAGCCGCGGCGGGTCTTCGTCCAGATCCCGCCTGCCGAAGGGTTGGGTCCAAGGAGACTGGATCCAGTCGACCATCACAGAAAAAGATCTCCTCGACATGGCCAACGAGGGCTTGATCCCTCATGGAGCTGCGAGGCTTCCGGGGAAGGAATGGCAGCCCCAGCCAGAAGAGGGTGAGTGTGTGCTCTTGGCCACCCATGTTGATCGTGGATTTTCTTTGCCGCCGAGTATTTTCTTCCGTGGCTTCTTGAACTTCTTTGGAGCACAGCTCCACCACTTTACCCCAAATTCTATCGCCTATCTTGCCGCGTTCGTGTCCATGTGTGAGGGTTTCCTGGGCTGTCGACCGCACTGGGGTTTGTTCAAGCATATATTCACGTGTCGCTCTCAGACCGTGAAGAAGGCGAGCCCAGGCGATGAAAGAACCCGAGTCGTCCAAATGTGTGGGGGTCTGGGGATCCAGGTGAGGAACAAGAGCACCTTCCCGCCCATGACCTTTCCCGAGTCAGTCAGAGGCTGGCAGTCGACCTGGTTCTACTGCCAGGACCAGTCGACGCCGGGGCAGTCGAGTGGACTCCCTCAGTTTACCATGGACCGAGTGAACAAGCCCTCCTCTCTGAAGTTGATTCCGGAGGAGAAAGCTGACGTGAAGATGTTGATGGAGCGCGTGGTGCAGTTGGTTCGGGAGGGAGTGATGGGCATGGATCTCCTGGAGGTCTTCCTTAGGCGTCGCATCCAGCCCCTTCAGTTCCGGAGCCACTGCATGTGGTTGTACTGTGGGACTGAAGACGAGACTCGAGTCCATCCAAAAGCGGTCGACGATGTCACTCTGGAAAGATGGATGGTAGCCATTACCGGAAACAAGGATAACCCACGCGGAGCCAGAAGGATTCCTCCACTCGACCACAACAGCGATCCAAACAAGGTACGCTTGCTCTGCTCTCCACTGTGTTCTTGTCACATTCATTTCTGTTTATCCTGCGGACTGGTCGATTGATCCTTGTCTTGATATCTGCTAGGCCCTCACCGAGCTATACTCGATGCCCAATGGGGCACAAGCTCCGACTGAGGAGGGTGAGGCGAGTGGGGGCGAGAGCCAGGAAGAGGAGGAATGGGACTCGGACGTTGCAGAGGATGATGATGACGATGACGATGATGACGGTGATGAAGATGACGTTGAAGACGAGGAAGAAGAGGAGGAGGAGGTCGTACCACCGCGCTCGGAAAGGCGGTCGAAGCTTGTCCACGACCCTTCGACTGAACGTGGTAAGGGGGTTGCGACCGCCGCTCAGTCGACCAAACGCCCTCGGACCACCTCTCCAGTGCCGACTGAAAAGGCGCCGAAGCAGCCCAGGGCAGCCTCGTCGAAGCCGATCAAGCTCCTGCCGAAGATGAAGGTGTCCATCCCTACCATATCAGGGTAATCGTGCTGCTTAAGTCTTCTTATTTTGTGTGAACTTTGTCTCTGGTTGACGCTGAAGTTAGTCGACTGATTCTTTGGAGTTGCAGTGCTGCTACTTCTGAGACCTCAGCCCGGGCTGATGACCATGAGATGGAGGACGCAGCAACTTCAAAACCAGGTACTATATTCTTAACGCCGTTTTTAGTCGACTGACTCGCGATCTCTGATCCTGATTCTTCTCCGTAGCTCCACCCAACGCTGTTATCAATCTCCCTGATGATGATGAGGACGAGGAACCGCTGAAGCGCAGAAGGAGTAGGAAAGCGTCTGCCAGCAAGGTGCCCCAGGATGTGACGGCGCCTGAGATTCTGATTGCAGAGGAAGAGAACACCACTCGACACACGGTGTCCTTCACAGATCCATTGACGAGTGCTCAGCAGCCCTCCCTCTTCATGACGCACCACGTCCCAGAGGACCAAGCTGGCGCGGCGAAGGAGGCAATACGCCAGGCGGGAATCATGATGGAGCAGTTGAAGACCATCCGGGATGCGAGCCAGGCAGCTTATGACGCCAGTTCTGCCCTCCAAAGCAATGTTCAGGTCAGTCGACCACCGTTTGTTCTGTTGGATATGCTACCAAAAACTTTTCCTTTCCGGAGTTTATAGTAGTCACCCACTGGGTGTGTCGATTAAACTCCGTGTTAGCGGGGGGCACGCTGAGTGCACCCGCTGGGTGTAGTCCCCAAGGCTAAGGTCGACTGCTGGCAGTCGACCTTAGGCTTTATGATGTCAATCTTTCTGTCAGTCGACTATGCCGAGTGTGTCGATTAAACTCCGTGTTAGCGGGGGCACGCTGAGTGCACCCGCTGGGTGTAGTCCCCAAGGCTAAGGTCGACTGCTGGCAGTCGGCCTTAGGCTTTATGATGTCAATCTTTCTGTTAGTCGACTATGTCGACTGGATTTCACAAACCGGTGGGGGCACGCTAAGTGCACCCACTGGGTGTAGTCCCCGAGACTGTGGTCGACTGCTTGAAGTTGATTACAGTCTTAAAGAATACATCTCTCTCTCTCTCTTTTGTTTTTTTTTGAGGTCGACTGGTCGACTTTGTCTTCAACAGGATTAGTGGGGGCACGCTGAGTGCACCCACTGGGTGTAGTCCCCAAGACTACGGTCGAATGCTTGTATTCGGCTGTAGTCTTAGAAACGTGTGATTTTTCCTTTTTCACTCGGAAGTGAATTATATTTGACATTTAGTCGATTGGTTCTTCGCAGAACTCCTGTGATATTGTGGCTCGCTACTCTGAGCTGGAAAACAAGCACACTCAACTCGAGCTGAGCTTGAAGCTGGTTCAGGAGAAGCTGACGAAGGCAAAGGAGGAGACCGAAGGTATGTTTGGTGAGACCCTGACGACTGCTTTTCCCCTTGCTTGTTTTAAAATCTGATCTTGCTGTAACTTGCAGGTAAGGTAAGGGAGGCCCAACAGAAGAAAGACCTCGAACTAGCTGAGAAGATCAAGCTTGCTGACGAGAAGTTAGCTTCAGTCACCAAGCTTGAACAAGACAATACCAATCTGAAAGCTGCTCTTGGGATCGCCAACAAGGAGGTCAGTCGACTAAAAACTGATAAAGCTGCCCTGACCGACCAAGTCAGTAAGTTGACTGGGAAGAAAAATGATTTGGAGGCCTTCCTGAGTGGTCTTGCCAAGAAGCTGTTTCTTATGCTTGAAGGTAAACCTCTATGCTCGGCAAACATTTCCAATTGTGGTTTTTCCATTCGACCATCCCCTTGACTTAGTGATCATCCTTGCAGAATTTTGTCAAAACTTTGAAGAAGAAACTAGCCGGCTGGAGCCAAACCTCGACCCCGTCAATTCTCCGGTGAACGACGAAGTTGCCATGGATGTTTTCCGACTGGAGTCTCGTGTTGCAGCTGTCGTGGACTATCTCGCAAGGCTGAAGGCTGCCACATCTCGCATCGACTCGACGCTCTGGCCTGAGGAGACACTTCAGAATGACCTTGAGTCGCTGATGGCCCGCTTGAACACGATCCCTGGTCGAGTGCAGGAATGGAAGAAGTCCTCGGCTCAGTGTGGTGCAGATGTTGCACTGTGTCTGGCCCGAGTCCACTGTAAAGATGCGCGAGAAGAGAAGCTGGCGGCCCTTCGGGTGGCCAACACCAAGAAACACGACTTCAGGTCCTTTATGGAAACTTTCCTTGCGGCCGCCACTCGGATCGCCGACGGAATTGACCTTGATGAATTCGTTGCACCTTCCAGCCCTCCACAGGAAGGGTAAAAAACTTCTTCTGGCTCGACGCTTTAAATTTGCCTCGGTATGCTGAGTGAAATTGTAATCGATAAACCTTAACAGGCTTAACGCCTGAGCACTTTCGGTTCTTTTAGATATCGATTCAAACTTGAATTTGGTGCTTGAATACGATTGCTTTTGGCTCGAAATGTCTTTTGCAGGTTCCAAGCAAGGCGCCTTTACTGCAATCGACTTATTCTTTAGTCCACTTAGGCGAGCACTGGGCTGCGGCTAAGCCTCCGAGTGGAAGCCCGGCTTACCACTCGGTAGGATTTCTATAACTTAGGCGAGCATTGGGCTGCAGCTAAGCCTCCGAGTGAGGGGTTTACTCCTCACTCGGTAGGATTTTTATAACTTAGGCGAGTGCTTGGACTGCAGCTAAGCCTCCGAGTGAGAGGGTTGCTCTTCACTCGGTAGGATTTTTTACAACTTAGGCGAGCACAGGGCTGCAGCTAAGCCCCCGAGTGAAAGTCTGGCTTACCACTCGGTAGGATTTTGATAACTTAGGCTAGCACTGGGCTGCAGCTAAGCCTCCGAGTGAGAGGTTTGCTCTTCACTCGGTAGGATTTTTATAACTTAGGCGAGTGCTTGGACTGCAGCTAAGCCTCCGAGTGAGAGGATTGCTCGCCACTCGGCGTGATTTTTTAAACTTAGGCGAGCACAGGGCCGCAACTAAGGCGAGTGCTTGCACTGCAACTAAGCCTCCGAGTGAGAGGGTTGCTCTTCACTCGGTAGGGTTTTTGTAACTTAGGCGAGTCCTTGGACTGCAGCTAAGCCCCCGAGTGAGAGGATTGCTCGCCACTCGGCGTGATTTTTTAAACTTAGGCGAGCACAGGGTCGCAGCTAAGGCGAGTGCTTGCACTGCAACTAAGCCTCCGAGTGAGAGGGTTGCTCTTCACTCGGTAGGGTTTTTGTAACTTAGGCGAGTCCTTGGACTGCAGCTAAGCCCCCGAGTGAGAGGTTTGCTCTTCACTCGGTAGGATTTTTAAAACTTAGGCGAGTGCTTGGACTGCAGCTAAGCCCCCGAGTGAGAGGTTTGCTCACCACTCGGTAGGATTTTTACAAACTTAGGCGAAACGGATTCGCGGCTAAGTCACCCACTGAGGGGGAATTTTATTGGACAAAAATAAAAAGTGACAGAAATTATGGAGGAACTATGACACTATTATTTTGAGGTCCATGAACTACAGAAGTACTTTATTGCAACTCATCCGAGTGATAAAACTTAAGTATAAAATGGGCGGAGTAGTTCCGCGTTCCAAGCTCGGGGCTCGTCGATATTATGCTCGACGTTGTAAAGACGGTACGCCCCGTTGTGGAGAACCTTGGTGACGATGAAGGGACCTTCCCAAGAAGGAGCAAGCTTGTGTGGTTTGTGCTGATCCACTCGGAGAACTAAATCTCCTTCCTGGAAGGCTCGACCTCTCACATTTCTGGCGTGGAAACGACGCAAATCTTGTTGGTAGATGGTCGACCAGATCAGAGCCATCTCCCTTTCTTCCTCTAAAAGGTCGACTGCGTCCTGCCGCGCTTGTTCAGCCTCTGCTTCGTTGTAGATTTCAACTCGAGGAGCATTGTGGAGAAGATCACTCGGCAAGACTGCTTCAGCTCCGTAGACCAAGAAGAATGGAGTTCTTCCGGTCGACCGATTAGGTGTGGTCCGCAGCCCCCAAAGCATTGAGGGAAGTTCGTCGACCCAAGCTCCAGCCGCGTGTTTGAGATCACGCATCAGTCGGGGCTTCAATCCCTTAAGAATCAGTCCATTAGCTCGCTCTGCTTGTCCATTCGACTGCGGATGGGCGACTGAAGCGTAGTCGACCCGTGTGCCTTGGGAGTTGCAGAAATCTCTGAATTCCGCCGAGTCAAAGTTCGACCCATTATCCGTAATGATGCTGTGCGGGACTCCATATCTGAATATTAGTTCCCTGATGAAGCTAACAGCAGTACCGGTGTCAAGGTTCTTGATTGGTTTAGCCTCGATCCACTTGGTGAACTTGTCGACTGCCACCAGTACATGCGTGAAGCCACTTCGTCCTGTTCTCAAAGGACCGACCATGTCCAGTCCCCATACTGCGAAAGGCCAGACGAGTGGGATGGTCTTCAGAGCCGACGCAGGCTTGTGCGACATATTCGAGTAGAATTGACATCCCTCGCACTTATCCACTATCTCTTTTGCCATCTCATTCGCCTTTGGCCAGTAAAATCCGGCTCGGTATGCTTTGGCCACGATGGTCCGAGAGGACGCATGATGACCACAGGTTCCCGAGTGGATATCATTGAGGATGAGTCGACCTTCTTCTGGTGTTATGCACTTCTAACCAACTCCAGTCGCGCTTTCTCTGTATAATTGTCCTTTGATTACGGTAAAGGCCTTAGATCGACGGACGATCTGTCGAGCCTCTTCCTCATCCTCCGGAAGCTCTTTTCTCAGGATATACGCGACATATGGAACTATCCAGTCGGGAATGACCACCAAGACCTCCATGATCAAGTCGACCACCGCTGGGACCTCAATCTCAGTCGGATCTGTGGCACTCTTGGGCTGTGGAGTTTCTTCGGTGAAAGGATCTTCTTTGACTGACGGAGTGTGTATATGCTCCAAGAACACACCACTCGGAACGACTTCTCTCTTGGAACCTATCTTTGCTAGATCATCAGCTGCTTGATTTTTCAGTCGGGGTATATGATGGAGCTCCAACCCCTCGAACTTCTTTTCCAGCTTCCTCACTGCACTGCAGTATCCAGTCATGGCTGGGCTTCTCATGTCCCACTCTTTCATCACCTGGTTGACCACTAAATCCGAGTCACCATAGACCATCAGGCGACGGACGCCGAGTGAAATGGCCATGCGCAACCCATATAAGAGGGCCTCATATTCTGCCTCATTGTTGGAGGAATCAAAGTGAATCTGGAGCACATATCTGAGCTTATCTCCTCTGGGGGAAACCAGGACAACCCCAGCACCAGAACCATTCAACATCTTAGAGCCATCAAAGAACATGGTCCAATGCTCCGAGTGAACTTCAGTCGGCTGCTGTTGTTCAATTCACTCGGCGAGGAAATCTGCTATTGCCTGGGACTTAATGGCTTTCTTTGCCTCAAACTTGATATCAAGGGGGAGAAGTTCAATCGCCCATTTGGCCACTCGACCAGTTGCATCTCTGTTGTGCAAAATCTCTGATAGTGGAGCGTCGCTGACGACTTGTGATGGAATGATCAGAAAAATAATGAGCAACCTTCTTTGTGGTCATGTATATTCCATACACAAGCTTCTGATAATGAGGATATCTCTGCTTGGATGGAGTCAAGACTTCAGACAAATAATACACTGGGCGCTGAACTTTGAGGGCTTTTCCTTCTTCTTCCCGCTCGACCGTAAGCACAGTACTGACGACTTGTCCTGTGGCTGCGATATAGAGCAACAGAGGCTCTTTGCTGATTGGAGCAGCAAGCACCGGCTGGGTGGAGAGCAGAGCTTTTAGCTCGGCAAATGCTGCATCAGCTTCTGGAGTCCACTCGAACTTGTCTGTCTTCTTCATCAGTCAGTAAAGAGGCAATGCCTTTTCACCGAGTCGTGAGATGAATCGACTTAATGCGGCCAAGCATCCAGTAAGCTTCTGGACATCGTGCACTCGCACAGGGCGTTTCATTCGGAGAATAGTGCCAATCTTCTCTGGGTTAGCGTCGATTCCCCGTTCGGAAACGAGAAAACCGAGTAACTTGCCACCAGGAACTCCAAATGTGCACTTTGATGGATTGAGCTTGATATCATATCTTCTGAGGTTGGCAAATGTTTCGGCGAGATCAGCGAGCAGGTCGGAACCTTTTCGTGACTTGACAACGATATCATCCATATATGCTTCCACATTCCGACTGATTTGAGTGAGTAGACACTTCTGAATCATTCGCATAAATGTGGCTCCGGCATTCTTGAGGCCGAATGGCATGGTGATATAGCAGAAGCACCCGAATGGAGTGATGAAAGCTGTTTTTACCTCGTCGGGTCCGTACAGACGGATCTGGTGGTACCCGGAGTAGGCATCTAAAAAAGACAGCCTCTCGCATCCCGCGGTCGAGTCAACAATTTGATCTATGCGAGGGAGAGGAAAATGATCTTTCGGGCAGGCTCGTTTGATGTGCTTGAAATCAATGCACATTCGGAGCGACTTGTCCTTCTTAGGAACCATGACGACATTAGCGAGCCACTCGGAATGGTATATCTCTCGGATAAATCCTGCCGCCAACAGTCGAGCCACTTCCTCACCAATGGCTTTTCTCTTCTGGACGGCGGGCCGCCGAAGATGCTCTTTGACTGGTTTTGCAGACGAGTCGACTCTTAGGCGATGCTCAGCCAGTCCCCTGGGAACACCTGGCATGTCAGCGGGCTTCCATGCAAAAATGTCCCAGTTCTCACGGAGGAACTGGATGAGCGCTTCTTCCTATTTTGGGTCGAGTGTTGTGGAGATGCGGGTCGGAGCTGCATCGGGGTCGGTCGGGTGAATGTGAACAGGCTTCGTCTCACCGGACGACTGGAATGCAGACTCTGTGGCGGGTTTCTTTGATCGCAGCAAGTCACTCGGATCTGCATTTTGCTTGTATTCCTCGAACTCGACCGCTGTCACCTGGGAATCGGCAATCTTTGAGCCCTTCTGAAAGCACTCTTCTGCCTTTTTCCGATCACCGGTGACAGTGATCACTCCTTTGGGGCCGGGCATCTTCAATTTGAGGTACACGTAACATGGTCGAGCCATGAACCGTGCGTAAGCTGGTCTCCCCAAAATGGCATGATATGCACTCTGAAAATCCACGACCTCAAACGTCAACTTTTCTTTGCGAAAATGTTTCGAATCACCAAACACCACGTCCAAAGCTATTTGGCCGAGTGACTCGGCTTTCTTCCCTGGTATAACTCCATGAAAGCTCATGTTACTAGTGCTCAGTCGGGACATCGGAATGCCCATTCCTTTCAGTGTGTCTGCATACAACAAATTCAGCCCGCTTCCACCGTCCATCAGCACTTTTGTCAGTCGAGTGCCTTCGACAACTGGATCGACCACCAAAGCTTGCCTCCCAGGGGTGGCAATATGAGTCGGGTGATCAGATTGGTCGGATGTGATGGGTATTTGAGACCATTTCAGATAATTTGCTTTTGCTGGGGCAACCATGTTCACCTCTCGGTTAATGACTTTCAGTCGACTCCTGCTTTCCACATCTGCAAAGATCATCAGAGTGGAGTTGATATGCGGATATCCTTCCTCACTGTCCTCCTTGTCTTCAGCCTTGTCCGACTCCTTCTCCTTGTCCTTAGACTGTTTTCCCTGAAACTGCTGGATCAGGAGTCGACATTGGCGAGTGGTGTGCTTCGGGTAGATGATATTCCCCTCTTCGTCTTTCTTCGTGTGGATGTGACATGGCATATCCATTACGTCGTTCCCTTCTTTATCCTTTACCTTCTTGGGGTTCCAGGATCCTTTTGGTTTCCCCTTAAACTTTCCCTGAGTCACGGCCAGAGCCTCTCCAGGAGCTGCCGGTTCGGCCTTCCGCTTCTGTTTCCGACTGGTGTTTCCTTTTTCCGACTGACTCGGCTTGTGCTTGCCGCTTCGGAGTCGGTCTTCTTCTTCGCCGTTGGCGTACTTGGTAGCAATCTCCATCATCCGACTCAAGGTCATGTCACCGGTTCGACCAAACTTCAAACTCAGTTCTTTGTTCTTGACGCCATCTTTGAAGGCGCAGACTGCCTGATGATCAGACACATTCTCCACAGTGTGGTGCAAAGTGATCCATCTCTGAATATACTCTCTGAGAGTCTCATTGGTCTTCTGCATGCAGACTTGCAACTCTGTCAGTCCAGCTGGTCGCTTGCAAGTTCCTTCAAACGTTCTAATGAACACTCGGGATAAATCTTCCCAAGTGTAAATGCTGCTAGGCGGTAATTGAGTTAACCATGCCCTGGCAGAACCTTCCAGCATGAGGGGTAAATGCTTCATGGCCACCTCGTCGTTCCCACCACCAATCTGAACTGCCACTCGGTAGTCCTCAAGCCAAGTTTCAGGCTTAGACTCACCAGTGAACTTGCTGACTCCTGTTGCCAACCTGAAATTGGGAGGGATAACTGCGGCTCTGATAGCTCTGCTGAAACATTCAGGACCAGAAACATGCACTCGACTGCTTGTGGGTGCATCTCTGTCGAGTCCGCCTCGATGGGCTCTGTTCCGGTCGACCAAACCTTGCACGATAATGGATCGCGCGTCGAAGCCTGGTTCTCTGGGGTCGACTGGAACCCTTCGCCCTGTACTGTACTGACGCCTGTCATCTTGCTGCCGAGGAGCGTAAGACCCACCCCTCGGAGGGGAATTGGGCACTCGACACCTATCATCTCGGTCGAGTCGGTCGCCATATTGATCTCGCCGATTCTCGCGCCCTTCACGCCGCGGAGGCGATCTGGGGCTGTGAGCCGACTGAACCGTATTCGCAGTGACGGATCGACTGTGAATTCTGTTGCGCGACTGAGACACGGCTGAATTCTGATCTCCTGCTGCTCGGAGCAGATCCCTGATCTGCAGCAAACCTCTGCCAGCTTCCGACTGCGAAGGCTGGATGGACTCTGCTATACGGGTCGCAGCTGCTAAATTCTGGATTGGGGTTCGATATACCTGAGTCGGCGGGAAAAGTTGACGTCGACTGGTGTTGGGAACTCGTTGCCGCGCGCGCTCGTCGAGTGCTCGCTGAAGATTCTCCAGTCGAGTGCGTTCGGCCAAATTGGCCAGACGTGCCTCCTCCAAGGCACGAGCCTCGGGGGTTTCTCCTGCGATGGGAGTACGCAGGGCATCCACGTTCCTGCGGCGAAGTTCCTCTCTTTGCAGAGAGTCGAGTGGCTCGGGCTGGTACTCTTCGTGACCTCGTGCGGGGTCGCCTCCGTCACCTGCTCCACCATCACGGGCGAAGCCAGGGGGACTTCGGGGCCCGTCGACCATCAAGATTTCCGCCGCTGGATCACTGCTACCGCACTCGGAGCCATAGAGAGATTCGTCGGGCTCGATTGCCGCAACTTGGGTGGTGGCCGATTGGCGAGCCACCGCGTGCCTCACCCATCGCTGAAGCCTCGACCGGCCCGAGCGCTTGCGCTGGCGGGAGACCGGGAGGGTGGACGATGGAGGAGTCGTCCGATACGGGGTCGACGGTTGCCGCAGCAGAACGCCGCGGACACATGCGTGAAAATGCGTCGCACCGCGGACGGGGAGCGCATCAACGTCGAGTGGAGCCTCCTGGAGCCAGGCGGAGTCGTCGGCGATGAAGGTGAGAGTGCCGAGACAGATCTCTCGACCTTCGACCAAAACTCCAGCAGACACCATGATGAAAGTACTCGGAAGAATCGCAACTTCTCCACAAAATCGCTAAAACACCTGCCCCATGGTGGGCGCCAACTGTCGTGGTTCTAAGCCTGACAGTAGAGTGGGGGGTAGGTATGGAGAGGCAAGGTCCTAGCTATGGAGAGGTTGTAAACACAAGGGATGTACGAGTTCAGGCCCTTCTCGGAAGAAGTAATAGCCCTACGTCTCGGAGCCCGGAGGCGGTCGAGTGGATTATGAGTATATGAGTTACAAGGTGCCGAACCCCTCTACCTGTGGAGGGGGCGGCTTATATAGAGTGCGCCGGGACCCCAGTCAGCCCACGTAGGAGAGGGTTTAAGGTGAGTTAAGTCCGGGGCGTTACTGATAACACCCCACATAAAGTGTCTTTACTACCATAAAGTCTACTTAATTACAGGCCGTTGTAGTGTAGAGTGTTTCTTGACCTTCTGGTGGTCGAGTGAGTCTTCGTGGTCGAGTCCTTCAAGTCAGTCGAGTGAGTCCCTCGTTGGTCGACTAGAAGGCGACCTCTACTAAGGGTGTCCTTGGGTAAGGTACTTAGATCAGGTCCATGACCCTACCCTAGGTACATGACCCCATCAGCCGGTCAATTTAGCGGCGTGATTCCTCATCTAGTAGAAGAAGATCGGTCTATTCTACAATATGCGGATGACACTATACTTTTTCTAGATCATGACCTAGATAAAGCTAGAAACCTCAAATTACTTTTATGTGCATTTGAGGAGCTCTCTTGTCTCAAAATTAACTTCCATAAGAGCGAGCTTTTCTGCTTCGGCGATGCTGCAGAGTCCGCATCTGAGTATGCTGAGATTTTCGGCTGTCAGCTCGGCCAGTTCCCGATTAGGTATCTAGGTATTCCTATTCACTATCGGCGTTTAACTATCGCTGAGTGGAAGCAAGTGGAAGAAAGACTTGAGAAACGCCTAGCCAGCTGGAAGGCCAAACTCTTGTCGTATGGGGGACAGTTGATTCTGATTAATTCCGTCCTCAGCAACATGGTTCTATACATGTTGTCATTCTTCCACTTACCTAAAGGGGTTCTACAACGTCTTGATTATTTTAGATCCAGATTTTTTTGGCAGTGTGATAATGAATCCAAGAAATATCGGCTGGCTAGGTGGAGTATATTATGCCGACCTAAAAGTCAAGGGGGCCTTGGAATTCAGGATCTTGAGATTAAAAACATCGCTCTCTTGAGTAAATGGGTATACAAACTACTCACTGAGAATGGAGTATGGCTGGAAATCATTCATAACAAATACGTGGGGTCTAAAGCCATTTCTCAAGTTTATTGGAAACCCGGTGATTCACATTTTTGGAGTGGCGTGATGAAGGCCAAGGAATTCTTTTTTCAATTTGGTACTTTCTCGGTTAGGGATGGCTCTTAGGTTCGATTCTGGGAAGACACCTGGCTGGGGGCCACTCCTCTTATGGTGCAATACCCTAGCTGGTATAGGATCGTCAGACATAAATTAGTCACGATCAAACGAGTATTGGGACAAGAAAACACTGATATTTCTTTTCGTAGGGACCTTATTAGGCCTCGTCTGGTAGCATGGAATGAATTACTCAATCGTCTGGAGGCTATTCAGCTGTTAGGCGAACCAGACAAGTTTTGATGGAATTTGCATCAGAATGGTACCTTTTCAGTCAAATCCTTGTATGATGCAATGACCCACACTGATGTACCGGTTGATAACAAGAAATTATGGAAGCTCAAAATTCCCCTAAGAGCGAAGATATTCCTCTGGTTTTTAAACTGAGGGGTCATCTTAACTAGAGATAACTTGGCACGACGCAACTGGCAAGGTAGCAAGACATGTGTCTTTTGCCAACATGACGAGTCCATCAAACACTTATTTTTTGAGTGTAAGTTTACTCGTGTAGTCTGGGTCATAGTTCTAGTAGCTTCAAATCTATATCCTCCATGTACTGCGCGTAACATGTTCGGCTATTTGTTGCGGGGTATCGATAAACAATTTTCTGCACATCTACTCGTGGGAGCAGTTGCCTTATGTTGGGCACTGTGGCTCACCAGAAATGATGTGATTTTTAACAATAAATGTGTTTCATCTCCTGTGCAGGTTATCCATGCGTGTACGTGATGGCTCCGTATGTGGTCTATCCTGCAGAGGTCGGAGGACAGAGACATTTTTATGATGCGTCTACGGCTGGAGCATACAGCCAGTGAGGTTTTCTCCTAACATGGATGGCGGTGTAGTCTCCGGATAGGCGTTGCCCCATCCTAGGCTGGACTGATTTACTTTTGTTGTAAAATGATATTTATTTTTAGGCTTGTTGGACATGTTAGCTGTGTGCATCACGCTATGCAGAGGCCGGGCATTCTTCAATACGGTTGTATCACCTCGATATATAAAATGTTCTTTATCGAAAAAACCGTTAGATGCAGATCCGATAATAAAAATGCCAAAAACACCAGCGCCACCAACTCAGATTTTTACAGAAGTAGAGATTATTGTGGAAAGGTAAGAAAAAAGTTGTTGGCTATGCTCTAAACTGAGGGCTTGTTTGGTTTCAATAAGTCACCCGATTTATAAGTCAGGTGACTTAAAACCAGTGACTTATAAGTCACGCCCGTTTGGTTGTCACCTGACTTATAAGTCATCTGACACACCTACCCACACCAATCAACATCATGCATTGGTAGGACCCACGCAAAAAGGGTACTTATAAATTTTAAGATGGGGTGGAGCAACTTATAATTTATAAATTGGGATGACTTATAAGTCGGGTCTGTTTGGCAAAATAAGACTTATAAGTTGGTGACTTATTTGGAACCAAACAGGGCCTGAACTTCCCAATTTGGTGTAGTACAATGCTGCTGAAGAAGTTCAGCGTTAGCTGATCAGAGCGAGCACACGTCATTTGGAAACGACGAGCACAACAAAACAGACGAAGAAACATCGTGTTTGAACTTTGAACACACAGATTACACAGGAAGGAAGTTCAGAAGAACTTAAAAGACAAAGACAGAAACATGTACATACACACGCGTATCGTACATGATTTACAGACACACAGAACGTGTGAAACTTACACGAACACTTCTGGAACAGAAGCCCAAAATACATACACGAACGATAAACCAGCTAAGCCCCAGATCCAAACTCCAGTTGTGTACACCTGAACCAGCCAGGCGACTTATTCCAGCGATCCCACGACCCCGGCGCACTGATCACACGCTGCGGCACTTCACATCACATTCGTGTTGGTCCTCGGAGCCTCGCCGTGAAGCACCGGCCCCTCCGCCGCGACGCCCTCCCCGATGTTCCCCTCTGCAGCAACAAGAACAAGAACCCGTCGTCATCAGCTCAGTTGCGAACGCCGAAATTTTGTTTGCGGTTAAGGGTGACCGGGCGTGTCGTGCGTACCTGTGGTGGGCTGCACGGTCTCCGAGACGCGGTTCCCGCCGGTGAGCGACGTGACGGCGCCGCGCGCCCTGGTCACCGCCTGTGCCGGGACCTCGCGCGCCTTGGCCACCGTGCTCCCGACCCCCTCCTTGCGCTGCTGCACGGCGCCGGTGATGGCCTCGCTCAGGGAGCGCTCCTCGTCGCCCGGGCGCAGCTTCTCGGCGATGTAGGCTGTCACGCCGGTCACCCCCTTGTCCTGCCCGTTCCCCGGCCCACCCGCGCCAGGGGTGGCCGTCGCCCTGGTGGTGGCGCCGTCCTGCGCACCGATGCCTGGGGTGGCCGTCGCAGTGGTGGTGGCGCCGTCCTGCGCGCCGACGCCAGGGGTGGATTGTGTCACCTGCTGCGCCTTGCTCGCCACGGCCGTTCCCACGCCGGCGACCTTCTCGTACACCGTGCTCGCCAGTTTCTTGCCGTACTCCGTGGTGCCCGCCGCCGCGGACATGATCTTGTCGGTGTACGTCGCGCCAGGCGCGGCCTCCGTCGTCGCGTCCGTGGCCGCGTTCTTCAGCCCCGCCGTGCCTGTCGCGTCCGTGGCCGCGTCCTTCAGCCTCTCCGTGCCCGTCGCGTCCGTGGCCGCGTTCTTCAGCCCCGCCGTGCCTGTCGCGTCCGTGGCCGCGTCCTTCAGCCTCTCCGTGCCCGTCGCGTCCGTGGCCGCGTTCTTCAGTCCCTCCGAGCCGGTGAACGACGCCGGCGTTCCCTCTTTCGGCAAGTCTACGTCCCTCTTCCCGGCACCTGCGGTCATCGATCCAGGGGCGGCAGTTGCGCTGGAGTCGTCCTGCGCGTTCCCGCCAGCGCCGAAGCCGGGGGTGACCTGCTGCGCCTTGCTCGCCACGACCGTGCCGACGCCGGCGACCTTCTCATACACCGTGCTCGCCAGCTTTCTGCCGTACTCTGTCGTGCCAGCCGCCGTGTTCTTGAGCCTGTCCGTGTAGCTCCCGGTGTACTCGGCGTCCGTGGGTGCGTCGTTCCATTCCTCGCCGGTGCCGTCCGACACCGGCATTGCCTCATACTCTTTGCTCACGTCGACTTTCTTGGGGTCGTCTGACACGGTCATCGCCTCGAAGTCACGGACGACGCCCGTGGTGCCGATGTCCTCGCCACCTCGCGGCATGGGCGTCCTCGAGTTCGGCGCGGCCGGGTCCTCGACGACGGAGCCGCCGAGATCGCCGAGCCGCACCCCCTGGGTGTCGTCGCGCTTCACCTCCTTCGCCGACGCCGGGCCGCCCAAGTGGCCGAGCCGCTCCCCCGCGACGTCGTCGCGTTTCACCTCATGCGCCGCTGCCGGGCCGCCGAAGTCGCCGGGCCGCACCCCCTGGGTGTCGTCGCGCTTCACCTCCTTCGCCGACGCTGGGCCGCCGAAGTCGCCGAGCCGCTCCCCCGCGGCGTCGTCGCGTTTCACCCCATGCGCCGCTGCCAGGCCGCCAATGTCACCCAGCCGCACCCCCGGAGCGTCGTTGTGCTTCACCTCTTTCGCCGCCGCTGGGATCCTCTCCGAGTCGTACACTGCAACGGATTATCACGAGCGATACAAGCCTTGAGCACCGACACAACACATGCACACACACACGAGGGACATGGACAGAACATAGCGAGCATCTACTTACTGGGTGCGCCGTGCAGCTCGGGGCTGGAGTCCGTGAAGATGGGCTTGTCCTCGACGTCTTGCTGGTACCCGCCCTTCTCCACCTCTGCTTCCCTCATCGCCACATCCTCCTCGTCCTCGTCGGTGCTGTTGCTACCACCGGTGTCCTGCTCGTGATCGTGATCGTGGCCGTGGCCGTTGCCGTTGCCGTGGCCATGGCCGACGATGGTGTTCTTGATCTTCTTCACCTTGTCCTTGACCTTCTTGAGCACCGGCTTGTGCTGCTTCTCGTCCCGGTGCATCTGTTGCTGCCCGCCCTCCTCTGCTGCAGCCACACACATTTGCAAGTAAATCAACAACGAACTCATAACGGATGTATGAATGACGACGCCGTGCGTGCAGGGAATCCAGGAGCCAGATTCGGCGTGGCACTACTCACCGGCGATGTTCTCGGGGACGTGGTTGCGCGTGAGCATGGCCGGCGCGTCCATCGTCGCACGTACGTCGGTGCAGCTACTAGGCAATCTCAAAATCTTTGATCACTGTGAGTGTGACGAATTGGCTTGTTGCTCGATCGCTAAATGCTGTGTGTGGGATGGTGAAAGCCTTGGTCGACTGATGGGATATAAGCGGAGCAGAACGGGGAGGCGAGCGCCACCTCGACGCACACGTGGGGCGGGTGGAGAAGGGGAGGGACGCGTGGCACTGCTGCTGCGTGCCGTGACGGGGTTTAGGCCCTTCCCAGTGCTTCATCGTGGACAGGTGCTAAGTATGCCACATAAGAAAAAAGGTGACATGGCACAACATTTAAGGAGGGGAGAAAGTACTTTGGTGACTTCAGAAAGAACCAATGCCAAGCGCGAGAACCTAGGCAAACCACTTAAATGAAACAATTTGGGCAATGCATGAAAGACTTTAGGTGCTAACTCATTAAATAAAGTGTGCTTAGCAATAGCAAATTAAGCACCTATGCATTGGAGACTTGAGTTGCTAAGGTATTTAATGCACTTAGCACTTCATCTAAGCACCTTTGCATTGGAAGAGGTCTTAGTTTGGGGGATGGAAGCGACTGGAAGGTCCAGCTATCCCTGATTGGCCGGAGTGATCATGGAGCGGTTCCGCGTTTACGACGAGGTGGAATGGAGGCCGACGAGCCGTCTCGTCATGTGGCGTCCGCCTTTTGGCCGGGGATGCGTCGCGTCCGGTTTTGCCTCTTTGGTCGGTGTTTTGAAAAGAATTTAGGAAACCAGTTTCGATGGGCAACAAGACACATTTCTGTAAGGACAGCGACCAAATAGTTGGAGGGTGTCAGGTTACTCTTAACAGTTTACTAAAGTCTTCTCTAGATGAGAATTTCTTTTAATTAAAAGAAGGGCTGCCTCCTCGATTTTCTTTAAGAAAGACACAAGGTTCAGAAGAATAAAAGAGAAAACACTACACAACTACCGGACCACCTCAAATAAAGGGTTCAAACTCATGTCAGCCAAACACCAACGAGTAGGGCGTCTTGATGACCGAGCTCCATGAAGCCCTTTATTTTTTAAAAATTTAAAATTCATACTTTTCGACTTCAAAAAATTCTGAAAAAAAATATGGAACTATACAAGAATGAAATGTATGTACGTGTAAGAATTCAAGATGAAATACTTTGAAATGCGACCTATATAAAAAAGACAAATTTCTGGACTTTGAGGATGAATAGTATCTTGTGTTAAAAAGCTTCAGATTTGTCTTTTTTGCACACCCTTCATTTCAACGTATTTCATCCTAAAAATTTACATACATGTGTGTCATGCCTCCATGTATATCTGTATTTTTTTCAGTTTTTTTTGAATTGTAAAAATTATGAATTTTCATGAATTTTATGTTTTTCAAAAACCGGCCTCCATGGAGGTCGAGCTCCAAAAAGCATTTTCGAACACCAACAAGCTATATAAGGACATCTTCAAGGTCGACCCTCAAACCACCCGTCTACGTCCGGACCACACTATCTGAATGTGTTGCGTCATCTAACGTGGGCTTGTATTGGTTCGCAGGGCGGTCCGGACTTACTTACTCCCGCAAAATCAGAGACAAATATGGGGGCTTTGCGAACGTGCAGATCGCTGGCACGCCCGCGTCTGACTTAGCCCGCAAAAATTCCCACCCGCCTCTCCTGCGCTTTATATCGAATGCCTGCGCCGCTTGCAGCTGCATTGATGCCGGTCCAGAGCATGCAGCGGTCATCATTGATGCTCGCGATTTGACCGGACGGGTGGGCGGAACAGACGGACGCGCCCTCTCACTGCCGTCATTGAAGCGAACGCTGGCCAAGAGAGCGCTGCCCGCTGCTCGCCTAGCTGGACACGCCTCCTTGCCGCATTAAACGACGGCATACTGCTTGCCTTCCTCCATTAAAACCCGCGTGTGTGCCAAGAAACCTACTCCAGCCACACGTCTGTTCGCGACGCCCATTATTAAACACAACACCTATTGGCTCCGGCCGCCCCCTGCTATTGAAATGATGCCAGACGCCGGGCAAAAATCACACCACACTCCGCTCCCATCTCTTGCTTGCACACCATTTTCTCCACAATCTTCATGGCATTCGGTGAGCAGGAAGACGAGTTCTCCAGCATAAAGCCGAATGGGTGGCCCGTCGAGCCCGTTAGAATGAGCCAAACAATTCTCTGTTGCACCTCCATCGGCGGTCCAAGCCACTGCAGCCCAGCTCGTGGAAGCAAAAGCTCCAAGCCGGCGTGTCGTTCAGCAACTCGCCGCTCCAAGCCAGCTTGCCGAGGAGTTAAAGTGTCCAAAATGTCAAATGCAATGAATTTCTGCTGGTTTATATGAATCTACCGTGTTTGCATGAATTTCCTCCGGTTAGTTCCAGCAATTGTTAAAATGTATGCGGACAGCGTTGGATGGCCGACTCTCGAATCAGTGTCGACAGACTGGTCGCCCTAGTCCGCAGACAACTATCGGAGCAAATTTGCGGGTCAGTGTTATAGATGCCCTAACAAACTAAAAAAGAAGAAAGACGAACAAACTAAGTCGAGGCATCGTGTGCCCATAGCTCGTAGCAGCAGTAACAGTGAGACATCTTCCATAAAGAGCAGCTTCTGAGCCCTCAAGCCTTAGCACACTATTAACGCGTTTGGTAGCCTGCATTAGGCCCATCTAGGCCTATGCTGGTTGTTTTTGTTGCAAATATGCCCTAGAGGCAATAATAAAATGGTTATTATTATATTTCCTTGTTCATGATAATTGTCTGTTGTTCATGCTATAATTGTATTAAATGGAAATCGCAATACATGTGTGAATACATAGACCACAACATGTCCCTAGTGAGCCTCTAGTTAACTAGCTCATTGATCAATAGATGGTCATAGTTTCCTAACCATGGGCATTGGATGTCATTGATAATGGGATCACATCATTACGAGAATGATGTGATGGACAAGACTCAATCCTAAGCATAGCACAAGATCGTGTAGTTCGTTTGCTAAGAGCTTTTCTAATGTCAAGTATCATTTCCTTAGACCATGAGATTGTGCAACTCCCGGATACCGTAGGAATGCTTTGGGTGTACCAAACGTCACAACGTAACTGGGTGGATATAAAGGTACACTACGGGTATCTCCGAAAGTGTTTGTTGGGTTGGCATGAATCGAGACTGGATTTGTCACTCCGTATGACGGAGAGGTATCTCTGGGCCCACTCGGTAATGCATCATCGTAATGAGCTCATAGTAACTAAGAAGTTAGTCACGGGATCATGCATTACGGAACGAGTAAAGAGACTTGCCGGTAACGAGATTGAACAAGGTATTGGGATACCGACGATCGAATCTCGGGCAAGTAACATACCGATGGACAAAGAGAATTGTATACGGGATTGATTGAATCCCTGACATCGTGGTTCATCCGATGAGATCATCGTGGAACACGTGGGAGCCAACATGGGTATCCAGATCCCGCTGTTGGTTATTGGCCAGAGAGCTGTCTCACTCATGTCTGCGTGATTCCCGAACCCGTAAGGTCTACACACTTAAGGTTCGGTGATGCTAGAGTTGTTATGGGAATTAGTATGCGGTTACCGAATGTTGTTCGGAGTCGGATGAGATCCCGGACGTCACGAGGAGTTCCAGAATGGTCCGGAGATAAAGATTTATATATGGGAAGTCCTTATTCGGTCGCCGAAAGTGTTCGGGGGTTTATCGGTATTGTACCGGGACCACTGAAAGGGTTCCGGGGGTCCACCGGGAGGGTCCACCTGCCCCGGAGGTCCCTATGGGCTGAATATGGAGGGGAACCAGCCCCTAGGTGTGCTGGGCGACAACCCGCCCTAGGGCCCATGCGCCTAGGGTTGGGGGGGGGACCCTAAAGGGGGCGTCCCCTTGGCTTGGGGGGCAAGCCTCCCCCCTTGGACGCCCCCTCTAGATCCATCTGGAGGGGCCCGGCCCCCCTCTCCCTTGCCCCTATAAATAGAGGGGAGGTGGGAGGGCTGCTGCACCCTTCCCCTGGCGCAGCCCTCTCCCTCCCAAACACCTCCTCCTCCTCCGTAGTGCTTGGCGAAGCCCTACCGGAAAACTGCAAGCTCCTCCACCACGCCGTCATGCTGCCAGAGCTCTCCCTCAACTTCTCCTCTCCCCTTGCTGGATCAATAAGGAGGAGACGTCCCCGAGCTGTACCTGTGTTGATCTCGGAGGCGCCGTCCGTTCGGTGTTAGATCGGATCTTCCGCGATTTGAATCGCCGCGAGTACGACTCCATTATCCGCGTTCTAGTAACGCTTCCGCTTAGCGATCTTCAAAGGTATGAAGATGCTCATCCTCTCTCTCTCTCTCTCTCTTGTTTCTAGAATCTCCTAGATGGATCTTGGTGATGCGTAGAATTTTTTTGAATTATTGCTACATTGCCCAATAGTGGCATCATGAGCTAGGTCTATGCGTAGATTCTATGCACGAGTAGAACACAAGTAGTTGTGGGTGTTGGTTTGTTCAATTTTCTTACCGTTACTAGTCCTATCTTGTTTCGGCGGTATTGTGGGATGAAGCGGCCCGGACCGACCTTACACGTACGCTTACGTGAGACAGGTTCCACCGACTGACATGCACTTGTTGCATAAGGTGGCTAGCGAGTGTCTGTCTCTCCCACTTTAGTCGGATCGGATTCGATGAAAAGGGTCCTTATGAAGGGTAAATAGCAATTGGCATATCACCGTTGTGGCTTTTGCGTAGGTAAGAAACGTTCTTGCTAGAAACCCATAGCAGCCACGTAAAACATGCAACAACAATTAGAGGACGTCTAACTTGTTTTTGCAGGGTATGCTATGTGATGTGATATGGCCAAAAGAATGTGATGAATGATATATGTGATGTATGAGATTGATCATGTTCTTGTAATAGGAATCATGACTTGCATGTCGATGAGTATGACAACCGGCAGGAGCCATAGGAGTTGTCTTAATTTATTGTATGACCTGCGTGTCATTGAAAACGCCATGTAATTACTTTTACTTTATTGCTAACCATTAGCCATAGTAGTAGAAGTAATAGTTGGCGAGACAACTTCATGAAGACATGATGATGGAGATCATGGTGTCATGCCGGTGACGAAGGTGATCATGCCGCGCCTCAAAGATGAAGATCAAAGGCGCAAAATGATATTGGCCATATCATGTCACTTTATGATTTGCATGTGATGTTTGTCATGCTTACATCTTATTTGCTTAGAACGATGGTAGCATAAATAAGATGATCCCTCATTAAAAATTTCAAGAAAGTGTTCCCCCTAACTGTGCACCATTGCGAAAGTTCGCTGTTTCGAAGCACCACGTGATGATCGGGTGTGATAGATTCTAATGTTCGCATACAACGGGTGTAAGCCAGATTTACACATGCAAAACACTTAGGTTGACTTGACGAGCCTAGCATGTACAAACATGGCCTCGGAACACAAGAGACCAAAAGGTCGAACATGAGTCGTATAGTAGATACGATCAACATGAAGATGTTCACCGATGATGACTAGTCCGTCTCACGTGATGATCGGACACGGCCTAGTTGACTCGGATCATGTATCACTTAGATGACTAGAGGGATGTCTATCTGAGTGGGAGTTCATTAAATAATTTGATTAGATGAACTTAGTTATCATGAACATAGTCTAAAATATATTTGCAATATCTCTTGTAGATAAAATGGCCCACGCTAATGTTACCCTCAACTTCAACGCGTTCCTAGAGAAAACCAAGCTGAAAGACGATGGTAGCAACTATACGGACTGGGTCCGGAACTTGAGGATCATCCTCATAGCTGCCAAGAAAGCATATGTCCTAGAAGCACCGCTAGGTGAAGCACCCATTTTCCCAGCAACTCAAGACGTTATGAACGCCTGGCAGTCGTGTAGTGATGATTACTCCCTGGTTCAGTGCGGCATGCTTTACAGCTTAGAACCGGGGCTCCAAAAGCGTTTTGAGCAGCACGAAGCATATGAGATGTTCCAAGAGCTGAAAGTGGTTTTCCAAGCTCATGCCCGGGTCGAGAGATATGAAGTCTCTGACAAGTTCTATAGTTGTAAGATGGAGGAAAACAGTTCTGTCAGCGAGCATATACTCACTATGTCCGGGTTACACAACCGTTTGTCTTAGTTGGGAGTTAATCTTCCAGATTACTCGGTCATTGACAGGATCCTCCAGTCGCTCCCACCTAGCTACAAGAGCTTTGTGATGAACTACAATATGCAAGGGATGGAGAAGTCCATTCCTGAGTTATATTCAATGCTGAAATCAGCGTAGGTGGAAATCAAAAAGGAACATCAAGTGTTGATGGTGAATCAGACCACTAGTTTCAAGAAAGGCAAGGGTAAAAAGAACTTCAAGAAGGAAGGCGAGGGAGTTGCCACGCCCGGTAAATCAGTTGTCGGGAAGAAGCCAAACAATGGACCCAAGCCCGAGACTCAGTGCTTTTATTGCAAGAGAAATGGTCACTGGAAGCGGAACTACCCCAAGTACTTAGCGGACAAGAAGGCCGGCAACACCAAAGGTATATGTGATATACATGTTATTGATGTGTACCTTACCAGTACTCGTAGTAGCTTCTGGGTATTTGATACTGGTGTGGTTGCTCATATTTGTAACTCAAAACAGGAGCTGCGGAATAAGCGGAGACTGGCGAAGGACGAGGTGACGATGCGCGTCGGGAATGGTTCCAAGGTCGATGTGATCGCCGTCGGGACGCTACCTCTACATTTACCTACGGGATTAGTTTTAAACCTCAATAATTGTTATTTAGTGCCAGCTTTGAGCATGAACATTATATCTGGATCTTGTTTAATGCGAGATGGCTACTCATTTAAATCTGAGAATAATGGTTGTTCTATTTATATGAGAGATATGTTTTATGGTCATGCTCCGCTGGTCAATGGTTTATTCTTATTAAATCTCGAACGTGATGTTACACATATTCATAGTGTGAATACCAAAAGATGTAAGGTTAATAATGATAGTCCCACATACTTGTGGCACTGCCGCCTTGGTCACATTGGTGTCAAATGCATGAAGAAACTCCATGCAAATGGACTTTTGGAGTCTCTTGATTATGAATCATTTGCCACGTGCGAACTATGCCTCATGGGCAAGATGACCAAGACTCCGTTCTCCGGAACAATGGAGCGAGCAACCAACTTGTTGGAAATCATACATACTGATGTGTGCGCTCCAATGAGCGTTGAGGCTCGCGGTGGCTATTGTTATGTTCTCACCCTCACTGATGACTTAAGTAGATATTGGTATGTCTACTTAATGAAACACAAGTCTGATACCTTTGAAAAGTTCAAGGAATTTTAGAGTGAGGTGGAGAATCAACGTGACAGGAAAATAAAGTTCTTACGATCAAATCGTGGAGAAGAATATTTGAGTCACGAGTTTGGTACACACTTAAGGAAATGTGGAGTTATTTCACAACTCACGCTGCCTGGAACACCTCAGTGTAATGGAGTGTCCGAACGTCGTAATCGCACTCTATTGGATATGGTGCGATCTATGATGTCTCTTACCGATTTACCGCTATCATTTTGGGGTTATGCTTTAGAGACAGCCACATTCACTTTACATAGGGCACCATCTAAATCCGTTGAGACGACACCGTATGAATTATGGTTTGGGAAGAAACCTAAGCTGTCGTTTCTAAAAGTTTGGGGATGCGATGCTTATGTCAAGAAACTTCAACCTGAAAAGCTCGAACCCAAGTCGGAAAAATGCGTCTTCATAGGATACCCTAAGGAAACCATTGGGTATACCTTCTACCTCAGATCCGAAGGCAAGATCTTTGTTGCCAAGAACGGATCCTTTCTGGAGAAAGAGTTTCTCTCGAAAGAAGTAAGTGGGAGAAAAGTAGAACTTGATGAAGTACTGCCTCTTGAACCGGAAAGTAGCGCAGCTCAGGAAAATGTTTCTGTGGTGCCTGCACCGACTAGAGAGGAAGTTAATGATGATGATCAAGGAACTTCGTATCAAGTTGCTACTGAACTTTGTAGGTCCACAAGGACACGTTCCACACCAGAATGGTATGGCAACCCTGTCCTGGAAATCATGTTGTTAGACAACGGTGAACCTTCGAACTATGAAGAAGCGATGGCGGGCCCAGATTCCAACAAATGGCTTGAAGCCATGAAATCCGAGATAGGATCCATGTATGAAAACAAAGTATGGAATTTGACAAACTTGCCCGATGATCGGCGAGCCATAGAAAATAAATGGATCTTTAAGAAGAAGGCTGACGCAGATGGTAATGTGACCATCTATAAAGCTCGGCTTGTCGCTAAGGGTTATCAACAAGTTCAAGGGGTTGACTACGATGAGACCTTCTCACCCGTAGTGAAGATGAAGTCCGTCCGGATCATGTTAGCAATTGCCGCATTCTATGATTATGAGATATGGCAAATGGACGTCAAAACGACATTCCTTAACGGTTTCCTTAAGGAAGAAATGTATATGATGCAGCCGGAAGGTTTTGTCAATCCTAAGAATGCTAACAAGGTGTGCAAGCTCTAGCGCTCCATCTATGGACTGGTGCAAGCATCTCGGAGTTGGAACATTCGCTTTGAGGAAATTATTAAAGCGTTTGGGTTTATGCAGACTTATGGAGAAGCCTGCATTTACAAGAAAGAGAGTGGGAGCTCTGTAGCATTTGTCATATTATATGTGGATGAGATACTATTGATGGGAAATGATATAGAGCTTTTGGAAAGCAAAAAGGCCTACGTGAATAAGTGTTTTTCAATGAAGGACCTTGGAGAAGCTACTTACATATTAGGCATCAAGATCTATAGAGATAGATCAAGACGCCTCATCGGTCTTTCATAAAGCACATACCTTGATAAGATATTGAAGAAGTTCAATATGGATCAGTCAAGAAGGGGTTCTTGCCTGTTTTTCAAGGTGTGAAATTGAGCACGGCTCAATGCCCGACCTCGACAGAAGATAGAGAAAAGATGAGTGCCATCCCGTATGCCTCAGCCATAGGGTCTATTATGTATGCCATGATGTGTACCAGACCTGATGTAAACCTTGCCGTAAGTTTGGTAGGGAGGTACCAAAGTAATCCAGGCATGGAACACTGGAAAACGGTCAAGAATATCCTGAAGTACCTAAAAAGGACTAAGGATATGTTTCTTGTTTATGGAGGTGACGAAGAGCTCATCGTAAAGGGTTACGTCGATGCTAGCTTTGATACAGATCTGGATGACTCCAAGTCACAAACCAGATACGTGTATATTTTGAATGGTGGGGCAGTCAGCTGGTGTAGTTGCAAGCAAAGCGTCGTGGCGGGATCTACATGTGAAGCGGAATACATGGCAGCCTCGGAGGCAGCACAAGAAGCAATTTGGATGAAGTTCATTACTGACCTACACTACAAAAAAATACACTTCCGTGATGATACGTGTTTGTCACAGTAGGTCACATTTTTTGTCATGCATGTACATCCATGACGATTTTATGACAGAAGCAAGATAGTCATACCTGTGCTGTCGTAGAAGTGTTCCATGACATTAACAAAATTATCATCACGAAAGTGTCCACTTCCATGACGATAAATCACGCGTCACAGAAGTGCTTTCGTCAAGGGTGATCGACATGTGGCATCCAACGTAAAGGAATGCCGTTAAGCTATCGGGTCGGGTTTTGGATCCGATAACCCGTTAACAACCCCGACCAATGGGAAATTTCCACGTGTAAAATTCTTATTGGCCGGACGAAACACGTGTCAGCTCGTCAGTCGGTCAGATAGGCACCTATGATATGTCGACACATGCCACGGCCCACCTCTGGCCCATTTAGCTTACAAAGCCGACCCGTTGGACTTGGTCAAAAGTAAACGGGCTGGCCCATGAAAAGCCTGTTAATGGTCTCTTCGCAAATAGCTCATTTTACGGCCCGATAACTCATGACCCGTTAGGCCCTAAAGGAAATCTGCCCAACAATGTCATGTGGGCCGTTGAATATAACACCAGCCCATTTCACTTTCGGCCCATGTATGACCCACGACGTCTTTCGGCCCATATGAGGCCTTCGTATATTTTTGCCCTTTACAGGCACACGGGGACTCTAGCCCATAATGAACAATAATTTTCTTTTTACCCGTTAACGGCCCGCGATTTACATGTGCCATTTCCAGCCCGTGTTAGCTTTCGGCCTATTGACGACCCATACGTTCTTGGGCTCCTTTTCGGCCCTCGATTACTTCCGGCCCGTTACTGGCCTGTTCCCCTAATGGGCCAAATCCGGCCTATGGCAAGAGTCGGCCCGTACTGGCCTGTTCCTCTAATGGGTTAAATTTGGCCCATGGCAAGAGTCGGCCCATTTCTGGCCTGTTAACCCGTTGTGTCGTTTCCAGCCCGTCCTATATTCTGGCCCATTAACGACCCGTTATGCCTGTGACAGAATTAAGCCTTTGCTGTCCTACGGCCTGTTAACGGCCCGTTACCGTGCTGGGCCGATACCAATTACGCCCGTTTACGGCCCATGTAGACCCATTTATCCGACGGCCTGAGGCACACCAATTCTACGGCCCTGTTGGAGGCCCATTTATCGACGACCCGTAGGAGACCCATGGATCCTACGGCCCGTAGGAGAACCATGGATCCTACGGCCCGTATATGGCCCATGGTTGTTGCGGCCACTAGCAAACCAGGGAAAAAGAAGACTAGGAAATAAATAAGGCCAAAACTAACTCTAGGCTATTAAGGCGATTGCACAAAATTACATCCACTCGGCATCAAAGATCACCACCAGTGCAAATATAGGGAACACCCTACACTATACAAAAATGGTTTGCTGTTTTCTTCAGCCGATGGCTGCACGTTAAGAATAAATTTTGTATCGCACCAAATCAAATTACAACTATATAACAAAAGGAAGGTTGGCATAAAACTTAACAGTCTAGCAGATAAATGCACCACCAGAAGTTCAGAAGCTCAGTTCATTTTACCTGACAGTTATGTTTTCATGTTGTATTGTCTAATGGAGCACCATAACCCTCGCCTTCATTTCCCCTAGGCTCCTGAACAACATAGCAAATGTTTGATAGTCTGGTCTCAAAACCATGCATATCTTGACGACATCGAACAATGTCTCTGCTTGTTTCACAAAGGTTCTCTGTTAGGGAATGGACTTGTGTTTGGAGCGTAGATACAACATTGCTTTGAGCTTGCATATCTTGATCATGAGGCAGTTTGGACGATATTGCCTTAACAACCAACCTAGTATTACGCAGGAACGTGCTTTTGGCACTGTTATTGGATAGGTACTCACCCACTGCAGCAAGAGCTGACATTGCGGTTATAGTTGCCTCGCCACCTTCAGAAGGTGGCGGTTCCACCATTTTTCCATAGCTCGCTGAAAAGTTGAGGTTTTACATTAGTATTACTAGAACAGAAGATATTAAGGAGGCAGCAAAACCAAACAAAATAGCTTTGGTCCATATACAGAACTTATTCTGGTGAACCCATGTAAAATATTAGTTGTATTTTATTGCAAAGTACACACTAAAACCAGGTTCCAAACATATGACCATGTACCATCGCTAATGTATTGTCTATTTCTTCACATTGTATTGAGGGCTAAGGATAAAGAGACGACATTTATAATATGGTAAGCATAGTATGACATCATTCATATCACAAAACAACTGAGAACAGACAAACATGCAATTGTAACGTTGTGTGGGCAAGTCCAGCACGGAACTAGATTACGGGTCAAGATCAAAGGAACATCACTCCTCTCTTTTAAACCTTGTAAGGTGCAATGATACGCTAAGACAATTGTGTATAAAATTGAAAAGAGTAATAGACATTGGCTGCAAACCATGCAGCTCAAGGCACAAGTCAGAGTAAGTAGTAGTTAAAAGGCATGAGGGTTAAGGACTTACAACATCGGCTTTGACTGGTGTAGTCATGCCCTTCTTCTTGCTGGTGTGACAGTCCTTGAAGATTTCCACAACATTTGGTTCAGGTACTTTTTGGTCCTTGCAGGCTTTCCTCTGCATTTCGAACAAGTCAATATAGATATGATAATATGGTACAACGAAAAGAGTGAAACAACAGCTAATTACAAGAGCCTCGCAGTGTGCAATATAGCTACGAGATCCTGTCGTCTGTTGGAATTTCACTTTCGTACGGTTGACATTGTTCTTTGAACAGTTCACCTATAAGAAGATAGATTTGTGTGGCACATGCGTAAATAGGACTTCAACATGTGATCTGATCACATATACCTGATACTTCGGATCAGACCAGTGTTTAACAAGGCCCCTTCAGTCTTCATTCGATATATTTTCCACTGGAGATGTTTGGGAAAGTTCACTGTTAGCCTTGCCTTCAAAGTGAGTTTTCCTCAAGTTATACCGATACTGTCGCAGAGCAGACCTGAAAACATGGGTGCAAGCTTGTCTGGTTTCATCATCTTGGCTATCCAACTTAAACCTCATCTGTTGAAAATTATGGGAGTCTCATTATCAGCAACCTAGAAAGTATGGGACATAGCAAGACGATATTACTAGTTTCCATACATAACCATACTTACAGATAAATGGTCGAGGAAGGTGTTGAACTGGGTTTCGTCTTTGTCATTCCTGTACTGAATCCATGTTGGGAAGATACGTACATGACACCTAACGGCAACCGCTGCCTCTGATACTAAGTTGGCTGACTCTGTAGCATCACGTGGCCTTTTTAAACCTGCCTCAGAACGGATCTCCATTGTTCCTCCTCTAGATTTAGTTAACCTATCGAGCATTATCCCTGATGTTTGTTTCCTCTTGCGCCTAGGTGCTAGTCCAACAACGAACATAGGAAGTGTTAGTGTACATCAAACTATGAGACTACATATAAAGAAGCATGCAACTGTAACTTGACTCCAGCAACTACCTTCTTGCTGTTGAAGCTCACAAGGTTCACCTGATATTGCCAACTCGTCTTGTGTCAAGAGTGCTTGGGAAGTAGTGTTAGGTGGCAAGGGAGCTTGGGAACGTGCTGCTAGCTCAGTTGACGCACGAGTAACTCGTGCAGCTGGTAGTACTGTGGTAGGTATTGCAAGAACTAGGGCTGTCTCTACTTGTTTGGTGGCAACTATTTGTTTCTGCTTGGCTTTTTTTGCAGCTCGTGTAGCATGGGATGCCGTGTTTGTAGAATTTTCCGCTGGACTTTGACCTTCTATTGCACCATTAGTACCGGCAGAATCTGCATGATTCATCCGCTTCTCATTCCCTACCATTATGTGTTTCTTCCTCTTTCTCTGTGCCATGTTAAGTCAAGCTGACAAGAAAAATGAATAACAATTTAGTTCTTCAGAACAAATTGATGTGTGATGCAGACAAACTAAACTTTGATGTTAGACAACCACATGATAGGAGGATGTAATATGTATGAAAAACAAGACGGAAGAGATAACCAGAACTATGATGTGTAAACTAAGAAGAAGACATTTCACCAAATTAGAAGCAATTCAATTGAAGGTAGACACCATATGAAAGATGCTACAAATATCGCTCTGCCAAGTTAACAATGTCTCATCATAAATGGCGTTTAAAAAAATGTGAAGCAGTACAAGAAAATAAATCATATGCAAGATGCAAACAACATCACACTACCATGTTAGAGGTCTCTCGTCATTAGTGCCATTGCATATTCACAACATTGCATATTCACAGCTTAGAAGGCATTTCAACAAATTAGAAGCAATGAAAGCTAGACACCATATGAAAGATGCAACGAATATCACTCTACCAAGTTAAAACTGTCTCGTCATAAGTGCCATTTCAACAAATTAGTAGTACAAGCTAGAAAAGAATGCGAGATGTAACCTATATCACACTCGAAGTCAAACGTGTCTTATGATAAGTGATTGTTGCAGGTTACACAACAGTAGTAATTTGATGTAAGAACATGGTGTGATAGACAGATATTGTATCTTCTAGAAATAGGAACACGTGTCTTATTCAAGTATAATGTGTAAAGTAAGCAGATGGAATTCAACAAAATTAGAAGAAATACAAGCTAGACATCACACATAACATGCAACCACATATAACAGTGCCAAGTTAGAGGGAGCACCGATGATGGTGCACTAGGGGAGACGTGCTCATCATAAACACAACTTTGTTGAGTGTCTATGCATGTGTTGTCTTGGAAATCATCTTGGGGGTGTGGAGGAGTAGAAACTGTAGAGGCCCTCCGTTCAGAAGGAGCACCTTTATCCGCTGCCTTGCTAACTTCCTTGCACTTTATTGATTTTGAATTGTCAAGTAAAACCGACAAGAAAAAGCAATAAAATTCTCTCTTCAGAACTCATTCATGCATGATACTGACAATCACTACTTTGATGTAAGGCAAACACATGATACCAGGATGGAATATGTACGAAAAACAGGACGACATGGCATGTTCACAACTGTTTGTGTAAACTAAGCGGAAACCATTCCAACAAATAAGAAGCAATGCAAGCTAGACACCACATGAAAGATGCAACCAATATGACTCTGCCAAGTTAAAAGCGTCCCATCATAAATGGAATTTCAACAAATTAGAAGCAGCGCATGCTATAAATCATATGAAAGATGCAACTAATATCGCACTGCATATACTAAAGGTGTCTCGTCATATTGATTGATACGGGATACAAAAAAACAATAGTTTTATGTAAGGACATGCTTAATAGATAGATGTACTATGTACTAAATACAGGAAGGCATGTCACATTAACAGGTATAATGTATAAGCTAAGCAGACTAGCACATGCAGCTTAACCAGATTGGAAGAATTACAATCTAGACACCATATGCAACATGCAACCACATATCACGCTGCCAAGTTAGAGCAAGCACCTATGATGCTAGTGTAGGGGAAATGCTGTAATCAACTACAGAGCTACGTTCTCTATCTTCATCTAGCATTTTTGTTTCTTGAGAATCATGTCGGGAGGCTAACGTTGCATTCTTTAAATAACGAGTAGTACCCTTGCCTGCCTGCCTCATCATAAGTGATTGATGAGGGATACACAAGAACATTAGTTTGATGTAAGAACATGGTTAATACACAGATGTACTAGTATGTACCAAAAACAGAAAGGCATGTCATATTCAAAGGTATAATGTGTAAGCTAAGCAGATGCAGTTTAACCAAATTGGAAGCAATACAAGCTAGACATCCGGCTGGAGTGGTGAGCATGATCATCTAGGACCTGAGAGCCTGGTGGGAGGCGGGCTGCTTCGCCACCATCGCAACTTTTTAGTTGGCTTCCAGCTGATGCCTATCTTTGCTGGGCTTGTCACTGGCTCGGCCAGTGCTCTGACTGGATATTTGTCTTCTGGTGCTCACGGGATGGTGGTTCATATAAAAAATATCTTTCCTTATCTTAATAAAGACCGACTTCGGCCTTTCGAATACAAGCTAGACACCATATGGAACATGCAACCACATATGACACCATGAAGTTAAAGCAAGCACCTGGATGGTGGTTCATTGCGAGCGAGGTCATCAACTCCAGAGCTACGTTTACCGGCTCCATCTGCTGACACTGCACCCTTTATAGCGATGTAACGTGTCGTGCCTAACCGCGAAGAAAGCTGGGTCAACTTCTCTCTTATCTTTTTTGCTTCTCTCGAGGCAGACTCTGAAATACCCTTGCATAAAAACACAATAGTGAGAGTATGGGTGAAGTGTGTGCAGAACTAGTGCACTGTAAAAGTAGCAGATAGCAGGTGGCTGAAAAATAAATGACAGGAGACATATGATAGCTCTACAACATTGCATGGCAAACAAAATTAGATTCTACCCCGTATGATTTTGTAATATATGAGCACATGAAATGCAGATACTCCTCCAGCACACCACCACATGTGGTCATATCTAAGATAACAGCCGACTGAAAATAAATAGGTCAGTCGATTTTTTTAATGAACCGTCCGATCTATAAGGAACGGGCAGATGGCCTTCGTCTACCTCCCGCCAGTCACCGTTGACGATCTTTCTCGAACCACCAGCGACCACCAGCCCAGACCCCTGCCTCCGCCGCCCCACCCTCCCCTCGACCTCACACCACTGCCGTGCTTGGCAGCGCCCCCAGGCCATCCCTTTAATCCTGGCCGACCTCCAGATCGGGCGCCAGTAGCTCTAGGCCGCACACGCCCCTAAGATAAACACCAAGGTGCCGCTTCCTCGGTGTAATAGGCGTACTAGCGCCTATTACACCGGGGAATGCTTCCGTTAATTGGGAATCAACTGGCCAAAAATTGAAATTCAGGGGGGCGACGGACCTCTAGCTAAGGTGAAATAGTATATGAGGAGAAACCTTGTGCATCGTGAGTTACTAGGAACATCTAGTATGAAGAAGTGGTCAACTAGTGTCTTCTGTGGGATGAATACTGTGCAAGCAGACACGTAAGATTTGCACGAATAAGGGAAGAGGAGTATCGTTATCGGTTGCCAATGTGGTGCCGGTATGTCGCGGCGATCTTCTTGTTTTTGCCGGGGGAACCGATGTTTTGGAGAGCCGTGGATCCTTGGAAAAACCCATGGCCAAATTGTTGACTGTGTTGCCATGGCCGTATATCAGTGAAGGGGAAGCAGATCCAAGGCGGCGAAGGACGGCGTAGCAGGAACAGCTCCGGTGCGGTGGACGGTGGCGAAGTTGGAGCGGCAGCGGTGAGGCACAGGACGACGTGGTTGAACTGGCTCGGGTGCGGGCGGCTCGTCCTCGGCTTCAACTACTATCCGTGGAGGGCGTTGCAGTTGAGGTTGCGGTGGACGACGACGTCGGGGTATCGGCTCTAGCGTGATGGAGGAGGGCGGCGGTTGATGGGTGGGATGGGGTGGCGGACGGAGGACGCCGGGGTTTCGCGGCTGGTGGAGAGGTAGTTTTGGCGCCCATGGATTACGAATGGGGAATCGGACGGGTGGTGGGGACCATGTTTCGGTCTGGGACGCACTTGTTTTTGGTTTTTTGAACAGAAGATGGGACGCAGTTGTTTGAAATTTGGGGAAAGTACAAACTTTGTCCCCTCTTAAATTTCAGACCTACTGCGGGTCGGGGGTAGGATGGTAATCCCAGGTGTCGCAAATAGTGGGCGGGAGCGATTTTGGCCACGCGCATGTGTGCTTAGGCGGCCATTGTGTATGAATGTTTTTCGGAGGCGGTTGCGTGGCATCTAGATGAAGCTACAAACCTACCCCAGTTTAGACCTTTGGACGTCAGGCCGGTTGGTTTCACGGGTCGGAGTTATTAGAAAAGTAATTTCCTTGTACTACCAAACATTGGTCTCACGCGGTTTCGGGTGAGTAGAGGCTCTTTTGGCGTTTCGTTCGAAATTTTGAAACACAAGCATTCACATTTAGAGTACTCTTGAACTATGAGGATTGACCTAAATAGACAATGTTATATTTGACCTTGTATGTTTGAAACCTCATTAAATTATCCGCTTCTTTTTGAATTTTTGACACTTGAAAATCCTATAACTACGATTATTTTGGAATGGAGGAGCTAAATTTGAATCTGTTTTGTACACGACTACATATGCTATTATGTACAAAATCAGAGCAAAGATTGGTGCCCCCATAATTTAGGTATGATTTACAAATGCCATGATATCAAATTCAAATAATTGAATGGACTTCATGTTGAATTCGATTTTTTTAAACCACCTTAAGTTGAATTCAAATGTATTCTAGTTCATAGGTAGCTATTTATAATGTTCATTGTGTAACTTTTGTATGTATAATGTGCTTTACACACACAACATGAACTATACTCACGTTTATATTCGATTGCTAAAGCGATGCATTGTCTGGAGTTCAAAATACGAACTATGTGGATCAATTGTGTCGAATAATAACATAGACATGCTCAAATTTGATAGAATCTAGATGTCTGATGGATCAGTGACCACTCCTTATGCGAATTGCAAATATCATGATCCCATCCTAATATTTGGATACAATTTATATCTTTAATCAATGTGTACATCAGTTTTTTATGTGTAGTTTCACTCTCTATCGGTGGTCTCTCACACATGCTCACACACTCTCTCCCGAGGTGTCTTTCTCGCACACATGCTCTAGATATAACCCTCCCTCCCTCTCGTAACCATTTACAACTGTTTTCACTAACCTTTATCACAAGCACTCTTCCTCTCGCAAGCATACACACACACAATCCCCATCGACCCTTTCTATATACATGGACCTGCCTACGTGTCTCATGTAGGCACATTATCTTTAGGCCTGTCTCTCACGCATTGCCTCACACCTCTCTTCCTAATCAACGAGTATGATTCTAGCAGAGCATTCTGTAGGATGACCCTTAAAGTTAGGTTGGATGAATAGTAATATCAGAGATAAAGGGGTTACCTTAGTCCGAGAACCTAGGGTTACAAATCCTAGCCGGCTTTGTTAGTGGACATAGAGTCCTTCACAATTCTGCTATCTTTGTCTTGTACGACTAGTCATCCATGGGTCTTCCTAAATGCGTCACGGGCCGACCAATGTGGCACAGGACGGAACCAAACGAAGGGCCTCACCTTGACCCACCGGACCTCACGCGGTGACACACCCTCTGCCCCCACGTCTCATTATCTTCTCACAACCACACATACCAACACAAACACCACACACAATTTTTTTTCTCCTGGTGCCTCTATTCCCTCCCCCTTGCATATACACACTCAAGGGAATGGAATCTCTCGTCGTGACGTCATATTCGTCTCTCTCTCTAGACCACTCTCATTTCTCCTGCTATCTCTCCCACGCCCCCCATCGGCCCCTCTATCCATGCCTCTCTTGAATACGTAATACACACACATACCTCTCTAGGCCCCGCCAAATGCATCAACTACACATTCACACATGTTACATCACGTACCCCATTGATCTAAAAAGCCCTCTCTTCACGTTTATTTCGCATACAACATTCCTTTTGAAAGTGTGGCCAAATAATTATTTTAGAGTTTCTACATATATACAACATTACAAAGTTATATGGAGGAGTACGAACGCTAATTTGCATTGCATGGTGCCCACAATGATATTTATTCCGCACTGTGAATTTGTATATTTTTATACTATATACAAAGTTAGTCATAATAAAGAGAAATGAAGAGCATCTCTCTCTCCATCGCATAGCCCCCTGTACGCCCCTTTCACGTATGCACACAAAACTATCTCTAGGTCCTCTAAAAGTAAGCCCCCAGAAAATTAACGCATGTTTCATCTTTCTCTCGCGATATATGCAATGACGATCATTGTATTTCAAGCGAAAGCACGATACATACATTGGACTTCAGAATCCACTCATTACGGTCACCATTTACGTTTAGTGGTTATTATACAGTCATGAGCTCACCGTACAACTCTGTATTTGCTCATAACATGACTAGTTGACCAGTTAAACGCTCCACGTGGCACCTCTAGTGTTGCATCACATTATCTCACTACCATCGTGCCCACCTGTCGGCTTGTATCTACTCTACATCTAAACTCTTATAAAATACATACAATACACTCTTATAAAAAATAGAGTTGGTGATGATGGTGTGCCTACCATCCTGCAATATAGGCCGTCCGATTTATATCTGACGGATAGGAAAGAAACTATGGCAATTTTGCAAAAAGGTACCCACACACCTCTCCACATTTGCAAATAAGGCCTTCCCTCGTTCATCCTTTTCTCTCACAAGATAAACTAGTCATACAAATGCATCTTGATGTTACGTGCAATGCACGGGCATCTTGCTAGTAAGAATGAAAACAAATGACAAAAAATTATTTGGACGGTGGTTCGAGGTCATGACCGCGGGCACAACGGACAAGGTGGCCTTGTATTGGTATCCTGAGCCGTCTGTTTTAACATACAGGAGCTGGTGTGGTGATTATACACATACGCACGCATGCACACGAACTGCATGCACGCAACACTCACACAAACACATGCACCCACGCACGCACGCAACACTCACATGTACACACGCAGCCACGCACACACGCAACACTCACATGCACACACGCACGCATGCATGCACACACCAGTACACCACACGGCCAACACACACTCTCACGCTCAAGTGCTCAACCTACACGTGCATGCGCACACATCAGGCCCTGACAGACACATACACAACCAGGTGATTCCCGTGCACGGGTTGGAGTCTTGTCGTGCCTGCGTAAATTTGTGTTTATCTGACCTTTTCCCTATGCGAACTGACAGGTGGGACCCACAAGGAACGTGGTCAATTTAACTAGTCAACATGGCGCCACGCAAACTATTTGGCCGGTCAACAGAGTGCAATCCGATGATGAACCATGAGCAAGTGACCGTATAATCACCGCAAAACGTATATAGTGATCGTAATCAGCCTATTCTGAAGTTCGGTGACCGTATTACGCTTTTCTCTCTGTGGCCCTCCAAAACTACATCTCTACACGTTCTCACATGTTACTTCTAACAACTATGCAATACATCACTACTACTACACTCTAACACAATAAATCATATGTGTTTTTAGTTTTACTAGATATCATATTGTTACTTAGACCTCTCCCAATGCATTGGTGCTAAAGTGGGGGTGCTAAGTGCATTAAAATGCTTAGCAACTAATGTCCCCAATGCATCGGTGCTTAGCTTTTGTAGCTAAGCCTTCTCTATTTAATTGTTTAGTAATAAAACTCCTTCATGTATTGGTTGGTAGTCTTTTTGTCTAGATTCACGTGCTTAGCATTGGTTCTTGTTGGGGTCACCATAATCCTCTCTCTCCTCTTTAATTGCTTTGCCACATCATTTTTCTAACTATGTGGCATCCTTAGCACCTGTACACCGTGGAGCACTAGGAAAGGCCTTAATTATTCAGTTTGCATACATTAAAATTGCCTTTGAAATGTATGGCCAGTATCATCTACCGCGCGGGAAAAATCCCGCCCTTTCCTGTTTAATCGGGTTTGTATCGATGGATCGTGCGAAATAGCAAAACTATAGTACTATACAGTACAAGTGATAGTTCACTGGGCCGTCGTGTCATGTACTCCTCCGTGGTAAGAGTGGAGCACTCGCTTTCATAAATCTTCTAGTCCCTTTCGCCGACATGTGGGACATCAAGCTACTGGGTCCATGTGCCATACCGGAATACAGTGCAGAGCAGCCGGGGTGAAGCACACCAGTCATGGCGCCAGCATAGTAATGAGCAATGAGGCGTCAAATCACAAAGCTGTACCTTTCCCGCAGTTAAGTTGGAGGGACGAAGTAATAATGCTAAAAAAAGAAGTTGGAGGGACGAAGCAACCATCATTTCACTTGTTGCTGAATCTGCTTCTCCCTCATCGTCTTCAACTTAACCACGTGTTGCTTCTGCCATTGTTCTGCCTCATGTGGGACGCGGATCGGCTTGGTGAAGCACTGACACGTGGGACTGCATGTTAGCAAACCGCCAGGACAACGTCCTCTGAAAATAAGAAACCTCCCCCGCCATCCGCGCGGCAAAATCACCTCCTTTTTACTAATCTTGATTCTATAATTTTTTAGTTCAATATAATTGAGATTTGTATAGATAGCACACAGGAGCAAACCCAAGTGGTACAGTTAAGGGCATCCACAATGTGTAGCCAAATGTTAAAATAGCTTTTGGCATCGTGGGAACCATTGTGTACGGTGTTGCCAAAGCCAAAAAGATGGAACCGAAGCTCCCTGATTGATTGATTGAAGGAATAGAAAAATGCAACATCTCTCCTCTTTCTCCCATGCTTGGACGCATGTAGTACATTATAGAGCACAGAGTCTACTCCCCTGTCCCTTCTATCACAAATCACAAAGCAGTGAGGCGTCAAATCACAAAAGCACGAACGAAGCAACCATCATTTCACTCTTCGCTGACTCCGCTTCTCCATCGTCTTCTTCGAGAAACCATCTCACCACACTAAGCTGGACGGACGAAGCTATTGTGTACTCCTAGTAGTACTAGTCCTTTGGTTCAACAGACTTCCTGGATGCAAATAAGGCGGTTGTCTCGGCTTGCAGGCGGCACTTGCGAACGACTTACTGTGGTCTCCCTCAATGGTGTTCTCCGTTGAACGCACTTCGCCAAACCACAAAAAAAGATCTGGTCGACGTCACCGCAATGGGGAAGGAAGTCAAATATAGTTACTACCTCCATTTTTTTGTACACAAGGCCAGTATATCAAAATTACAATTTGCAAAAGGCCACTAACACTAATCGAGGCAAAATTGATGGGGTTTGCCTCGTACTAGCAACCAAGGACATTAATATCCCCTGCATGCATGCGGAAGTGAGAAGGTTGGTTTGCATGGCGCTGCATTAATCAAGCGACGAGGAGTGAGATGGTTAGCTCTTTGTTCTTTGGAGAAAAAAATACACATTAATTGACACGTGAAACGAGGATTTGTATCGATTAAATCCCGCGAAGGAAAAACCCGCCTTTCTTTTTTAACACTAGTACTCCTAATACGTACATACTTATCCTGTTTGGGTCTAGGCCTTGCATTGCCAAACTTCACCACACATTTTTGCCAAGCTTACCTAAAGTTTTCAAAATGAGAAGGAGGTACACTTGCGCACGGCTGTCGTGGTCGCACTGCACCCTCACATGGTCGCTCCTGCACGCCGCGGTCGCACCGCACCCTCACATAGTCGCTCCTGCACGCCGCAAACCCAACCAAGGGAACGGACCCTCACTGACACGTGCTGTCGCATGTGAACAAACCAAACTCAGCCATCCTATCACTGACACATAATTTTCGTTCATAGAGTATGTTTATCCAACCGCGTGTTGGGGAGTATCCGTATAGCCTGTGCGGTGGTCTGTTGGGGAAGAAGAAGAGGTGAGGAAGAAGGAAAGAAGGGTTAGGAGACGTAGGATATTCATCCAACCGCCTGAAATGGTAGACTAACCCAAGTCAGGCGACTTGCATAACAAATATATGTTTTTACATAGCAAAAGTTCCATAAAAACAACAACATAAAGAAAAACTATCACTGCTCGCGGAAAGAGACGACCGCGTCGTCTTTGGTTGCCGGCGCGAACCAGCCGTAGCTGCCGACGTGTGTCTCCGCACCATGGTTGTCCTCGGCCTCCAGATACTCGTTCACGCGGAGCGTGCGGGCGCTCTGCACGGACGAGAGCACAACCCGGTTCAAGTCGAGGACGTCTGGTTCCGCCTGCAGGAGGGCCTCGATGGCAGTGGCATCCGCACGCTCCATGTCGAGTCGAGCCTCCGCCGCCCGGTTCAAGTCCAGGACGTCCAGTTCCGCCTACAGGAGGGCGTCGATGAGAGTGGCATCCGCGCGCTCTGTGTTGAGTTGAGCCTCTGCCGCCCGGTTCAAGTCTAGGACGTCCAGTTCCGCCTGCAGGAGGGCCTCGATGGCAGCGGCATCCGCGTGCTCCGCCTCAAGTTGAGCCTCCGCCGCCCGGTTCACATCCAGGACATCTGGTTCCGCCTGCAGGAGAGCCCCGATGGCAGCGGCATGCGTGCGGTCCGCATCGAATTGAGCCTTTGCCTCCCGATCCTCCTTTAGTATCGCCATGTTGAACCGCTGGTCCGCCTGCACCATGGGGGACTCGGACGCCGGCACGAAGTCGACGTCCATCATCTCATACCCATCGGGGGCCTTCTGCGCCGCGACCTCCGCCATGAACATTGGATCGGCTTCGTCGTCCTTATAGCTTGGCTCTAGAGAGCTCGGGGATTGGCCCGCCACAAAGCAAGCTTGGGAACGGAGGTCTATGGTGCCGACCGCCGCCACAATTTCTGCGCGGCGCTCCGGCATCAGCATCTTGTAGTAAGTGATCTTGCCGCGCACCATGGCTTTCCGCTGAACTAGGGGACACTTGATGCGGGCTAGGGGATCGAAAGGTGGGGGAATGGGCTGGAGATTAGGTGTGGTTTTAGGGCAGTGGCTGGCGTAGTCCGAGCAGCAAAGGTTCTGGTGTGAATAGTGGTTCCGGTGATGACCAGTCAATCGATTTTGACTGTACATCGCTCTTATCGCGTTCGCGTTGCATCCCGGCGCACTGGACCCTCCATGTCGCTCACCGAATGGAACACGCTTCGTCTTGCATTTTCGCTCGCTTGTGGGATTGCAGTTGAGAGCAAACCGACATCCCTCCCCCTCCCCCGCCTGTGTCATTTATTATACTACCACTCCCTCCGTTTTATGCGGAGTAAATAAAAACAAAGGGAGTATACTACGGATGAAGATCCCCTGACGTGGCCAAACCCATTGAGTAACTGACCTGTGGGGCCTAGCAAGCATGGGGTCCGCCAGTAAGTGACCGAAAGGGAGGGTAAGGTAGGGATACCTACGTCAGAGGATCCACTTCCACTACTACCCCCTCCTTCCATTTACTATACATGGCCTAATGCGTTTTTAGAGGCTAAATTTGACCAAATGTTAGAGTAATAAGATATGACATGAAACTTACACAAAGCATACGGTCAAATTCGTATGTGAAAGGAGTTTCCAATGATATCATTTTCACATTATAGATCTCACATACTATTAATCTTGTCAATAGTCAAATGCGGTTTTAAAAACGCATTAGAGCATGGTTAATAATATAGCCAATCGATGGCTATGAGGGACTGCCATGTCATCTATAGCCATCATCTATTATATGCACTCATACGGTAGTGTGGGCTATAAGGTTGGCTATTTCCCGCAAAAAAATATATAAGGTTGGCTATTGTATTAGTACTTTTTTCCATCTCCTCTCTATCTCTTTCTTCATATTTATTGTACTATTTAACTAGGAATGTGTATATAGCTAAGGCTCTTGCATGAGAGCTCACTCCCCTTACTTTTTCACATCTCTCTCCTCCACATAGGCCCTATATAACTGGAAGGAGGGAGTAGAGATGTTGTCAGTACTCCACATGTACTATTGGACAGGGAGCTTAAAAAAGTTACTATTGGACTGGCCATACGTGGCGAAATCCTAGTAGGAAGAGCATGCGTGAGAACAAGCACATTCACGTGGTTGAAAACAAATTGGAAACCATCTCGAGTATACGTACGAATCTAACAATATTTATTGGGCATTGTTGAATGTTGATACCTTTTTGATCAAAGTAGAGATACTTTGACTACACATAAAACTTATATGTAAACTAGAAAGGATAGGAGGGAGTATATTGTATGTTCAAAAACGAAACGAACATTGAGTACCCTTTATATATGATTTGCGGATGCTATGATCACCAGTTCAAAATTTTGAATCCGCCTTAGGTATCACGTTCCCCCACTCGTTCTCTCTCGATTTCATCTCGGGGTCCGGAGATCGATTGAAAGAGGACTAAGGTGGGTACATGCAAATGATACTCGGCGGAATGTTCAAATGAGGCATGCGGGAGGGTGGACTCGACCGAAGGGCGACATGATCGATGGAGAAGAGGGTTGGAGAAGAATGAGAAATAAGCAAACGCCACATGATTATACTTGAACGGCTCAAATAAACAATAAGTTGTCTTGCTTGACCTACATAGTGAAAGGCCTAATGCGCAACGCGGAGCACTGACGCTCGAATATGGCCAGGAAAACAGGGAAACCGACATGTGGGGCACACCCGTCGGGACGACGTAGAGCAGACTAGTCCAATGGAGGAGCTGGCCCACGACCTCCTCGCCACCGACAACCGTTCATGTGGGTCGTTGGGGCCAACAACATGGCGCAACTCCAGCACCGCCTCTGGACACGGCGACCGCGGTGAGCGACACGCTCATATCATCGCTAGACACGGTCGGTTTTAGTGTGCCGAGGGTGGCGTTAGTGCTGTGGCACGACCAACAGTATGTTTGGTTTGTGCCCAAGGTTGCCCCATCAAAGCATTGGGTAGCCAAAATTTTGGTTGAGGAATTGGTTGCCCATGATTTGGCCGACATTGGTAAGAAAAATGAACTAGAGTTGGCTAGAGTTCATTGGCATGCCAAAAAAATGGCAACCATCCAAACAAAGACCAATCTTTGGGTCATGACCAAAATTTTGGTAAGGTGCACTTTGTCCACAATCCAAACACACCGCAACACCCGGCTCATCGAGGATGCACGGGGCACCGCGATGCATCCGCGGAGTGGTGTAGTGCGGCCAACTGCATCCTCAGGACCTGAGACCATGCCGGGTCGTCTTGCTTTTTCAATGACATGTGAGGATCGCATGTGAGCAAAGGGCATCTCCAACGTTGCCACGACCGCAGCTGACTACCCTGGCACACCAAAACCCTCGTCCCTCACGCCGTCGCATGATGCGTTCCCATCCGGCGCCAGTTGCCCGCATTCATGCCGTCTGTTCGTATGTCGTCGTTAAGAGGCTCAGTGCCCGAGGAACCAACTCCGGTGACTTAATGACGCACCTGGACGCTTGGCCTCACCGGAATGCGCTACTTAAAGTGGCAACGCCCAGCCAACCTCCACAGCATAGCGCATCGTCCTCCTACCTGGCACCACATCCGCCATGACCGTAAGTGCGAACGCTCTGCGGGAGAGCTTGTCTTCGAGGATGAAGCTCAGGGTTGCCGCCCTCGCTCAAGTCGCCTCTCGCGATGCAATAGCGGCGTAGCCGGACGCGGACGCGACCGCACAAGCGGTGGCCATGCTGGCGGCCGACGACGGGAGTATCGTCAGCCACGCGTCCTACTTGCCGCCGTCCAACATCCGGCACCTCCGAGGTCGGGGACTCCTTCGAGGATGAGTAGGGCATGGGAGGCGGCAGGGCATGGTGTGCCAACTGGCCGGTCTGTATCCCGTGTTCTACTCTTCCTCGCCGGAGACCGCACCTTCACTTCACGGGTCTTGAACCTCGCCCCCGTAAATAGAGATCAAAAATGGAGGACATCGGTCGCCACGTAGAATAGGTTTAGGGTCGGGTTTCTTTTATTTTTCTATCCTATAAAAGTTCGAAACATAATGAAAATCTGCCGTGTTTGCATTAATCTCGGCCGGTGTATATGAACTTTCACAATAATATAGTATATTGTAGGAGTACTAGCAAGATGCCCGTGCCTTGCACGAAAGATCAAGATCTTGTGGGAGAAAAAGATGAACGAGGGAAAGCCTTATCTGCAAATGTGGAGAGGAGTGCGGGTAAATTGTCATAGTTTCCTTCCTATCCGTTAGATATAGATAGGACGGCCTATATTGCAGGATGACAGGCACACCATCATCAACAACTCTGCTTTTTATTGAACCGAGACAAATCTAACATGCGAAGTAAAATAAACACATAGGGTCTATACATACACAATTTATCTTAGGCACTCCAACAGTACGTCCACTACACATTCACACATTTCACATCTTTCTACATCTACGGGAACCTATGAAAGGGTTAACATAAATTGCCTCTCTCTCTCCTCCCCTGATTTTCATGGTGGTGGGCCCCTCCCCCCAATCTACAATCAACAGCTCACACATTTCACATTACGTTAATTACGTAACTGGGATTACGTAGGTGTAGCATTACTCATCCTAAAAAACCGAACTAGGCCAACCTCCCAGCATATCTCGAGGGAAAAGACCCGACCGCGCTGTTTTAGTCGGGATTACCGGATTACTAGTATTAGTATCGATGGATCGCGCGAAGCAACAATTTTTTTTTGAGGGGGCGAAGCACCTAGTTTAAAAGGAAAAAAGGTGGTACACTCACAGCACTCCTGTCGTGGTCGCATTGCACCCCACACACATTCGGTCCTGCACACGGCTCACGCAAATGGAATGCGCTTTATCTTGCCTCTTCACTGACACGCGGGCCTGCACTTGGAGAAACTGACCATGCACCAAACTCCCCCCGCCCACCGCGCGAAAATCCTCCCCCCCACCCAAAAATTCCCCCCAAATCCAATTCAACCGCCCTTCGGCCAACTAGCCAATGATATTCCCCAAACCCCCCTCACCCCCGTCCCCCTCCACTCCATTCGATCTGCCAAAGCAGCCCTCCCCGCCATGCTGATACGTCGGCGCCGCGGTTCTTCGAGGGGACGCACGGCGATCCTCTCGCTCCCACAGTATACTCTCATAGACTGCCGTCCTCTAGCCACGCCGCCACCGCTGGCTACATTCTTGTGGAGGCGCACGGTGGTCAGCGCCGCCACCGCTGGCGACGTTCGTGTGGAGAAGCATGGCGGTCAGCTTCTCCCACGGTACACGCATTCTAGACTGAGGCCCCGTTCATCTCGGTGTAGCGCTGAATGTTAGCTAATAGACGCTGTTAATCTCACTGTTTGCCGAAGTAGTTTACAGTCAATATGCTTTGCTTAAGAAGCTTCCTTGCCCTGTTTTGCACTCAATTTGCTTCGCTGAGATGGCATGCCAAGGTCGATTAGTTGCTAAAATATCCTGCCATATATTTATTGTGACGTAGATTGCCATGGTCTAGTAGCCAATCTGTTAGGTGAAATAGCTCTACACCATTTTATACTCGATCTTTGTGGCTGCGATGGCCTTCAATAGTTCTATGGCTGTGTGCTCGGCCTCATTGACTGCTGAAACAACCTGCCATAATTTAGCACTCAAATCTGTTTGCTGAATTAGCTTTATATATATTTCGTAACTTAGATCTGCTCGTCCAAATATCTTGCCATAGCTTTAGACATCGACCTAGGTATTTTTTTTCTGGACTTCATAACAAAGCATATATGTTTTTCCTGTAATATCTAGTAGAAGAACTAATTTGTATGTCTAATAGATGGACATGACTTGGATAACTTCTGCTCAAAGATTCTCTGCTGCATATGTCGAGGGGGTTGAAAACTTCATGAACTTTATCAGAGCTGAGTACGGTGGTCCGAAATCAGATGTGCTCTGCCCGTGTAGCAGTTGTATGAATTCAGTTACAAGACCCCAGTCAACTGTGCAAAATCATCTACACTTGTATGGGATGTCGGTCACATATACTTGGTGGGTTCATCATGGTGAAACTGTGAACGTCAATGCTATTGACTACGTGGAAGCAGCAGATCACCATCTTGATCTGCCTGATGCTCAGGTGGAAGAGGAGGAGGAGGTGGTGGTGGCGGAGCCAGTGAGTTTGACCAACATTGAAACAATGCTACGAAATGCTCGTGCATTCCGTGAACTTTCACCTGCAGAAGAAAAATGGTGGGCCCGCCTGTTGGAAAAATGCAACGTGGCTGTCACCCTAGGAAATAAGCTGTCAATATTCTCAGCTATGGTCACCTTTCTTCAGGTGAAGACATCTGAGTGGATGACCAACAAATCATTCGATGCGATGTTGGCTGCTTTCCACAAATCTTTCCCAGATGCGTCTGAGTTGCCACACACCTACAGTAAAATGAAGAATTTCCTTCGTGCAGTTGGAATTGGATATGACATGATCCATGTTTGTAAGAATAATTGTGTTCTGTTCTGGAAGGATTATGCCAACTTAAGTGAATGCCCGAAATGCAAATCATCAAGATGGAAAGATGGCGATGCTGTGAAGAGGATTCCTCATAATGTTCTGAGACATTTTCCAATTACACCAAGATTGCAGAGGTTGTTTCATGATGCTGAAACAAGAGAGGATGTACTGTGGCATTCTAGGAACCAGGAGTCCAGAGATCAGAATGTAATGAGCCATCCATCTCATGGTAGTGAGTGTAAAAGCTTCAATGATAAACACAAAAAGTTTGCTACTAACCCGAGAAACATTAGACTTGGCTTAGCTTCAGATGAATTTAACCCATTTGGCCACCAGAGCGCCACACATAGCATGTGGCCAGTGCTTGTTATCCCTTACAATATGCCTCCAAATGTCTGCACCAAAGAATCAAACTACATGATGGCCTTGCTCATCCCAGGTCCAAAAAGTCCTGGAAAGGATTTTGATTTGTTCATGGAGCCTCTTGTGGAGGAACTTCAACAGCTATGGAGGGGTGTTCTCACTCGAGACCTATATAGCAGCCCACCAGCTGATTTCTTTCTGCATGCTGTTATAATTTGGTGCATCCATGATTATCCGGCTTTGGGCACTATGTCAGGGCGAACGACACATGGTTACAATGCATGTGCTCGCTGTGACAGGAATCCGCTGGCATACACAATACTTAGCAAGATCTGTTACATTGGACACCGCCGTTTCCTTGCCAAGGACAAGCCGCATCCTAGAAAATACCGAAGACATGTGTTCCATGCAAAGCATGAAAACCATGATGCGCCAAAGAGGCTCACCGCTGATGAGTTGCAAGTGGAATTAGAGAAGGTCAGGCATATTACACCAGGAAACCATCCTGGTAATGGTAGCGGGAAAAGGAAGCGTGGCAGGGCAGAAGAGAGATTATTGTTTACCCGCGGGTCCACTTTGTGGGACTTAGAGTATTGGAAAGATTTGGATCTGCGGCATAATCTTGATGTGATGCACATCGAGAAAAATATATGTGACAGCATTATCGACACATTTCTTAATATTGAACGCAAGACGAAAGATACCTTAAAATCTAGGATTGATTTGACACACCTGGGTATTAGAAAGGATTTGCAGGTGCAAGATGAAGGTAACGGGATATGGCACCAGCTGTGTACGTCTTGGATAAGGTAAAAAGAAAAGAATTCTGTGAGGTCCTGTCACGTGTGAGATTCCCACATGGATTTGCTTCCAACCCTGAAAGGAGAGTCAGTGCAGATGGAAACAAGGTACAAGGGTTGAAAACTCATGACTGCCACGTCCTACTTCAAAGGGTTTTACCTGTTATCCTTAGAGGATTGGGCCGCCCTGACTTATACAGAGCAGTTGCAGAGTTGGGACAATTCTTCAGGGAACTCTGGAGTAGAAATATCAGGATAGATGCTTTGGAGCGTCTTAGAGACAAGATACCAACTATCCTATGCGACCTTGAGAAGATATATCCTCCAGCCTTCTTTGATGTGATGGTGCATTTGGATGTTCATCTACCTGATGAGGCACTACTTAGAGGTCCAGTACAGTATGGGTGGATGTACCCTACTGAAAGGCGGCTAGGCACTTTCAAGGGCTATGTTAGGAACAGAGCTAGACCCGAGGGTTCCATTGCAGAGGCCTACATTGCTACAGAAGCGTTGACATTCTACTCAAAATACATTGAAACAACTGATCAGCTTAGCAAAGAGGTGGGTGAAGACAATCCCGGGCTCAATGTTTTCGATTATTCTGTTCAAGTTACAGGGAAGAGTCGACAAGAGGACAAACCTAAAGATTTGGACAAAATGGTTTGGTATGTGTTGAATAACTGTCCTGAGATACTACCTTATATCAAGTAAGTGCAGTACTGCAGCTTATACATCGTAATCTACTAAACTTGCAGCACATTCTTATATATTTAGATGTTTGACGTGATCACTATGTTGTGCAGCATCTACAAAAACGAGTTAATGCCGCAAAATTCAAGAAACATTGACAAACTGGTTATGGCAGGATTTGCGAAATGGTTCAAGAGCCATGTAAGCTTTTGAATTGCACTGTCAGTTTTTTTAATATATTGAGTACATAAGATGATCAGCTTGTCTATTTTCTAACCATAGGTTAAGAAGATGCGGGATGATGGGCAGGCAGTTGAGTATGCCCTTTACTCACTAGCAATCGGTCCTGATACTCGGGTAAGACATTATGAATCTTGCATTCTTGGAGATGTGCGCTACAACACCCTTGCACGAGACGAAGGCAGGAAGACACAAAATAGTGCCATCATGAGCACGGATACGTATGACAAAGAGACAACTGAAATGTATGTTAACATAACAGACATTGTTCAGTTGCAGTATATCTCCAGTTTCGATGATCATCGGTGTGTGGTTCTGTTGTGCTATCGTTGGTATAACCTGTTTTCCAGGATCGCAAACCCAGAGCTGATGATTATTTCAAATCCATCAATGTCAAGGCAGCATACCAGACCAACGAGCCTTTTATTTTGGCAAATCAAGCAACACAGATATTTTTCTTGGAAGACACATTTGCACGTAGCGATGACTGGAGAGTATTGCAAAGGTTTGAGCAGAGGAATTCGTTTAATGAAGTTGCACAACAAGATGATGCTTACACTGCTCCTGATCTACAAGATAACACAGATGTTCCTAATATCTTTGAGAACCATCACGTCAATGACGCTGGCGATTGCCTGTCGTGCTGTGGACATACAAGAGTTGATCGAGAAGAAGCCAACGTTCGAGGACGTTGAGGACAAAGAAGAAGATGACACCATGGGGAATTACGATTCAGACTGATACACATGGCAAAGATGTTGATGCTGCTGCTGCGGATGATGATTACATTGCTTTTGTCGTATTTGCCTGTCAGAAGACGTTTTTTATCTACTATGTGAATTTGTGTTTTCTATGACAACTGAAACCTGATGAACATGTTGTTTAGTATTTTGCTGTGAGAACATCACTTGTTATGTATTCTGATTTGTGTTTGGTGATTGTATGACAACTAAAACATGATGACATTGTTGTTTAGTTGTACTCATATTTGGCTGTGAAACTTGAATTTGATGACATAGTTTGCTGTTGGACTGCAATTTGCTCGATGCCTTCGAATGAGAACAAAGCTGACCCGACATGGCCTCTGCTATTTATTTATTTATGAGCAAAAGGGGATACCCTCTGATTTCCGTTAATAGAAATCATTAGATGTTCACAACACTACGCCCAGCCTGCTACACAAGTTCCATTCATTACTAGTTCCAGCAAAGTGCTCATGTCATAGCCACTGAATACATCACGAGTGCTACATACACTACAAATAAAGAGACAATCATCCTACAGAGCACATCGATTTTGCCCATTATCTTCACAAGCTCTTTCATCTCCTCATTGCTGTCAAGGCCGTTCAGCAGCTATTGCTTGGCCATGATCAGAGGAACTGCATCTTTAACCTTCTGCTCTGCATCTTCCTCTTCTGCCGTTCCTTCAGTTACTTGTCCAACACCCCAACTTACTGGTATTGGGATTCCTCGGCTAACCAAATAATCAGCGTAGTTGCAACCCCACATCAGCAACTTCCCAGAAATACAAATCACACGAATCTTTCCTTCTCTGCACAAATCAAATTGGAAGATCATCAACCAAACTATTAAAAAAATCAGCAACCGAAAGCAGCAGAACAATACTTAAACATATTATTACCCCATGATTCGGGCATTTGTAGAAGACTCGGCCAGGGTTGAGGATTGTGGTTGAGACTTGTCGGTGTCAAAACCGGCGGATCTTGGGTAGGGGGTCCCGAACTATGCGTCTAGGCGGATGGTAACAGGAGACAAGGGGCACGATGTTTTTACCCAGGTTCGGGCCCTCTCGATGGAGGTAAAACCCTACTCCTGCTTGATTGAAATTGATGATATGGGTAGTACAAGAGTGGATCTACCACGAGATCAAGGAGGCTAAACCCTAGAAGCTAGCCTATGGTATGATTGTTGTAATGGTTGTTCGTCCTACGGACTAAAACCCTCCGGTTTATATAGACACCAGAGAGGGCTAGGGTTACATAGAGTCGGTTACAATGGTAGGAGATCTACATATCCGTATCGCCAAGCTTGCCTTCCACGCCAAGGAAAGTCCCATCCGGACACGGGACGAAGTCTTCAATCTTGTATCTTCATAGTCTTGGAGTCCGGCCGACGATGATAGTCCGGCTATCCGGACACCCCCTAGTCCAGGACTCCCTCAGTAGCCCCTGAACTAGGCTTCAATGACGATAAGTCCAGCGCGTTTATAGTCTTCGGCGTTGCAAGGCGGGTTCTCCTTTAAGTTCTATGTACCCGCCGAACAGTGTCTGACTTCCTTATCAATGTTGTGCTTCTTGGCTTCCACGCCCAATAATGGCCATCTTCCATGCGTCGCACGAATGCGAAAAGCCAGGGTATCTTTTATGTTTTACCCCCTAGTTGTGCAAATAATCTGCCTATAATAGAGGCAAGAATCCAGATCCAAATCACACTGTCTTCCTTCCACGAGCATTCATCGGAGCGCTCCCGACCAAAAATCAATTCCATCATGGACCGTCGACGCAGCCCTCCTCTCGCGCTCCCAGCCCTCTGCCAGGAGACTGGCGGAGATGTTCTGTCCCGCACAGCGAGCTGGTGACGCTCCAAGCGGAGGGATATCTCCCTCCGGCCTTCATGGTCCCGGTTCGAGCCGGGCTGGCCACCTACCAAGGTGGGAAGCAAGCGGAGGCTACCCCAAATCCCAACAAAGGGGAGCGGGTATGCTTCGTCCCCTATCTAATAAGGGGGCTCGGATTTCCTATACATCTGTTCCTCCGCGGGCTCCTGGAGTTCTACGGACTCCAGCTCCATCACCTCACGCCCGCCTCTATCCTGCATATCACGGGTTATGTAGCTCTTTGCGAGCTATTTCTGGGCGTCGAGCCCCATTTTGCGCTGTGGAAGAGGTTGTTCTGCCTTGTACCCCGCTCTCACAAGGGGTCCATATATCAAGTGGGCGGTGCCGAAATATGGCGCATCGCCGGGACCGGATATCCATCTGGAACCCCTAAGAAGGCGTCCGAAGACTGGCCTTCAGAATGGTTTTACATAGAAGACGCTCCGCTGCCGGACCCTGTTCGGATCGGCCTCCCGGAGTTCAGTAATGCTCCTTTGAAGAAATGCCTTAGCTGGCGCCCACGGAGCCCCCAACTGCAGGAAGACAAGAGCGTCCATTATTTGATGGGCCGGATAAGGTTACTGGCCCATTCCGGGTTGACCATGATTGGAGTCATGGCAATATGTATTATGCGGGGGGTGCAGCCGCTGCAATACAGGGGCCACCCTATGTGGGATTTCAACGGGGAGGACGATGCCACCCGTCATGGCCGCAAAGGGCCAGGATCGGCCGAAGACCTGGCGAAGATCCTGCCCGGCCTGTACAAGGGGGAGAAGGAGGATTTCCTCCAGACGAGCCCGTTGAATGGGTTCTCCATGAATAACCCTCGGTGTTGGGTAAGCGAACACTTTGTGTGCCTGACCCATGCTTTCAAAGTTTAAGTTTCTTATATTATGCTTTCGACGCAGGAGCTGCGTCGGGTTGTGGAGGGCATGCTTAGTCCAGCTCCACAACCCGAGGATCCAGAGAGATCCCAGGATCCGGCCTCTGAAGAGGATCCGGACATAAAGGTGGAGCTAATCGACGGGGTGTTCCACTAGCTCAGCATGGATAATGCTTTAGTCGCCATCACGGCTGACTACCCCGGACTATATCCGGCTTCCCAGGTGATTATGACCGAAGTCCTGACACCATTATTCCTTCCTTGCTCATTTCTGATCACCGTATACGATGGCGCTTTGCGGCAGGCGCCTCCAAGGCGGGAAGCCGTGCCCGCGGCGGCTGACCAACAGGGGTCAGTCCGGCCCAATAGGCGGAAGAGGAGCGCGTCGCGAATTGAAACATCACCGCAAAGGTATAGCTCACAGTTTGTTATTTAGAGCAACGTTCCTAGGAAGCGTTTGAATGCTCATGACTTTTGTAGGAGAAAAAGCGCCCGCCGGACTGCGGGCGTAGGGGTTGCCAACCCAGCCTCTACCAGCCAGGCTCCAGCACCTGGTCTGGAGGCGAGCAGAAGGCGCGAGCCGGATACTCCTCCAACGGAGGATGCCGACAGACTGTCCGCCACCAAGTCTGAGGTGGAGAGCGCCATGAACCACAGGCGCCGCCGGACAGTTTTTCGTGACGCGTGCTTCTCCCCTGAGACGTTGAATGCCTTTAACGCGGGGGACGCGCACCTCCGTGCTGCTCAAGATGGTTTGACCAGAGCCACAGAGCAGTATGTAAAAGACATACGGGTAAGAGAATTTAATAGTTGTATATGCCAGTAGCCCCCGAGACTTAAAGTAGTTATATGAACTGATTTAAGGATCATTCAAAACGCAGGATCTTACGGAGAAGAATACCCAACTTTCTCAGGAGCTGCAAGAGTGTAAGGCCCAACTCGAGGCCGCACTTGCTTCCGCTGGGGGAAACACAGAGACCCCTCCTGGTAACACATTATTTTAAAAAGATAAGTGGTGTGCGGCGTGCGCGCAAGTCTGATAATGACATTGCAGGTGCTGCCAGACAAGATCCGGACAGGCAAGAACTACTGCGCTAGCTGAAGGCCGGCGAGAGGGTGCTGAATAAGGTGCAGCAGGATAGGAACAAGCTCCAGGATGCCCACGCCCAGCTTGGAGAAGAGCTGAAAGGTGTTCAGGCCGAGCTGTCTGGCTCCGTTAAGGAGAATCAGCGGCTTCGTCGCGGCATCTATAGTAAGTGCTTGAGCGAACTCCTTTGAAAAGAAGAGTTCGGCGAGGAAGTCAATTGACAAAATATGTCTGTAGGTATACTCACAGGTCGCCCTGCGGAGGAGATGCCTGTATCAACGGATGATCAACTTCCCGAGCTGTTGCAACTGCTCGAACGAGTTCGGCAGGCAATGAGCGGCGTCGTCCAGGCTTTATGGCCAGCCCTCTCCCTGCCCGAGGGCCTTGGGGAGCTTGCGGAGAAGCTTCAGGGAGTGCGGCAGTGCTTCCGTTTATGGAAGATTTCGGCCTGCCGCCAAGGTGCCAGGGAGGCCTGGGCCATGGTGAAGACGCGGTACAAGAAGGCGGATCCCAACCATATGGCCGAGGTCGGACCTGTGGGGCCCGATGGGAAGTAGATCCCTGCGAGTTTAGTATACGGCCAAGTAGAGTTGGCCGCTAAATTTTCCCAACGGGACTGTAAATTAGACAGCCTGTTAGACGGGATTGAGGAGGAATACAGTCAGTCGATTTGACAATGTATTTTAAAATGACATGTAAAATGCCTTCTAGCCGGATTGTAGATCGTTTGTCTTTGCCGACCTTTTCGCTTCAACCTCGGGACCCTAGAGTCCGGAGTGTGTCCGAATACCTTCTCGGTTAGGAAACAACCGGGGCATGCATGGAGACCAGGCGTAGGGGTCATTAGTGCTTTATCAGACAAGTGCCCAACTAGTTATGTTATATTACATGGTTAGTAAGAAACATCTTCCAGGGAGAATAGTTCCATTAAGGGTTCCTTTCCCTGGGAGGCATGCCCTAAAGTGCATGTCCGGTCTGCGAAAAGAGCAGAAAAACATCTGGGGGCAGATAAATAAGTAGGTAAAAAATCATCTTTCAAGTCACCGACCGAATATTCCCTTAAGAACGCTAGCTTTCAGCTTCACCCAGTCTGAGGTACACATCCGGCTAACCCGGCAGTAACAATCGCAGAGGTGCTCCCTTTACCTCCTAGTCGAACAATCGGGAATGTAGGGGTAAGCACAGGAGCCAGGCAACCCAGCTTGGCCAAAACTTAAGTCATATCGATGCATATAATGGTGAATAAAAGGTACATGTGGAAGCTTGACACATGTGCTGGGCATGAAGCCCTTATAATTAAGCTTCTGGTAAAGAAGCCCCCAGGTATAATGAGTGCGGATGGCACATCAAGTGTGTGCGAACAATGCGCAAGTAGGCCCTTAAGGGCTTTTTAGGAAAAGGGTTGAGAGAAGAAAGAGAAACAAAAGACAACTGAAGTGTAAAAATTTGGACGGGGGAAGGGGACGAACTCTTAGTCCGGCGCTAGGCATAGAATCTTTGGAGGGGGGCTGCATTCCATGGGTTCGGCTCGAGTCGGTTGTCCGACGCATTTTGTAGACAGTATGCTCCGCCGGTCAGGACTTGATCGATAATGAAGGGGCCCTCCCATTTGGGCTTGAGCTTGTCCTTTTTCTTGTCCGGCAGGCGTAGAACTAGTTCGCCAATGTTGTAAGTCTTGGCAAGTACTTCTCTGCTTTGATATCTTCGAGCCTGCTGCTGATTGAATGCGGAACGAGCCTCGGCGATGTTGCGTTCTTCCTCCAATGCGTCCAAGCTGTCCTGCCGATCCAGCTCGGCTTCTCTTTCTTCGTACATGCGCACTCGAGGTGAGTCATGAATGATGTCGCAGGGCAGAACTGCCTCTGCGCCGTATACCATAAAAAATGGTGTGAATCCGGTAGTACGGTTGGGCGTTGTCCGCAGCCCCCAGAGTACGGAGTCGAGCTCCTCTACCCAGTGCGTGTCAGATTTCATATGTGACCGCACTAGTCTGGGTTTGATGCCGCTCATTATTAGATCGTTCGCTCGTTCCACTTGACTGTTGGTTTGAGGATGATAGACTGAAGCGTAATCCAGCTTAATGCCCATATTTTGCACCATGATTTAACCTCGTCGGCCGTGAAGTTCGTGCCGTTATCGATGATGATGCTGTGGGGGACACCATAACGGTGTACTACCCCGGATATGAAGTCTGTCACTGGTCCGGACTCTGCCATTTTAACTGGCTTGGCCTCTATCCATTTGGTGAATTTATCCACCATGACCAATAGGTACCTTTGCTTGTGGGTTCCCCCTTTAAGGGGTCCAACCATGTCAAGCCCCCAGACCGCGAACAGCCAGGTAATGGGTATAGTTTTGAGGGCGGTGGGTGGCATATGGCTCTGATTAGCAAAGAGCTGACAACCGACGCATCTTTGGACTAAGTCCTGAGCATCTGCCCGGGCCATCGGCCAATAAAATCCTGTACGGAATGCCTTCCCTACAAGGGCCCGAGCTGCGGCATGGTGTCCGCCTAATCCGGCATGAATTTCAACCAGAAGGTTTCGCCCTTCCTCTTCGGAGATACACCTTTGAAGGACTCCGGTTGTGCTTTTCTTATAAAGTTCTCCCTCATGAACCTTGTAGGCTTTAGATCGCCGAACTATGCAGCGGGCCTCATTTTGGTCTTCGGGGAGTTCCTGCCTAAGCAAGTAGGCTAGGAATGGCTCTGTCCACGGGGCGATTACTGCCATTATTTCGTGGGCTGAAGGTGTTATTTCATCGGCTGAATCGCCGGTTATGTCAGATTGCTCTGTGTTGGTTGGTGCGGCTACTTCCGGTTTGTTATTTCCAGACTCCTCTTCCCATAGTACGGATGGCTTAAAGAGCCATTCCAGGAAGATGTTAGGAGGGACAGCGTCATGTTTTGCACCGATGCGTGCCAGTACGTCGACTGCTTGGTTATTATCCCGGGCTACGTGGTGGAATTCATGTCCTTCAAACTGAGCTGACATTTTTAGGACAGCGTTACGATAGGCTGCCATTTTCGGATCCTTGGCATCAAAGTCTCCATTTACTTGGGATATTGCAAGGTTTGAATCCCCACGCACCTCTAGACATTGAATGCCCATGGAGATTGCCATCCGGAGGCCATGTAAAAGGGCCTCGTATTCGGCTGCGTTGTTGGAGTCCGTGTACATTATCTGAAGTACGTATTGGACTGTGTCCCCGGTTGGGGACGTCAATACGACGCCAGCCCCCAATCCGGCCAACATTTTAGAGCTGTCGAAGTGCATAATCCAATTGGAGTATGCGCCGTACTCTTTAGGGAGTTCGGCTTCGGTCCATTCAGCGACAAAGTCAGCCAAAACTTGCGACTTTATAGCCCGCCGAGGTTTGTAAGTTATATCGAATGGTAAGAGCTCAGTGGCCCATTTTGCAATCTTGCCCGTTGCGTCGCGGTTGTTTATAATGTCGTTGAGGGGTACCTCGGAGGCCACTGTTATCAAACACTCTTGAAAGTAGTGTCGGAGCTTCCGGGATGCCATGAACAGCGCATATGCTATCTTTTGATAGTGCGGGTAACGGGACCTGCAGGGGGTTAACACAGTGGTCTTTTGTTTGACGACGAGTACTGCGCTTACAACTTGATGTGTTGCTGCGATGTATAACAACATTGGTTCGCCCAGGTTGGGCGCAGCCAGGACCGGATTTATTGCCAATATGGCTTTTATTTCTTCGAGTCCGGCGGTGGCAGCATCCGTCCACTCGAAGTGTTTGGTGCGCCTGAGGAGGCGATAGAGGGGCAGTGCTTTTCTCCCAAACGAGAGATAAAGCGGCTTAGAGCCGCCATGCATCTAGTCAATTTTTGTATTTGTTTGAGGTCTTTTGGAATATCTAGCTGTGACAGAGCTCGGATCTTGGCTGGGTTTGCTTCAATTCCTCTACCGGACACAATGAAGCCCAGAAGCTTTCCGGCTGGTACGCCAAAAATGCATTTTTCCGGATTCAGCTTGATGTCATATGCTCTGAGGTTGTCGAATGTGAGCCTCAAGTCGTCTACTAGAGTTTCGACGTGTTTGGTTTTGACAACTACGTCGTCTACGTATGCCTCTACTGTTTTGCCGATCTGGGTGGCCAGACATGTTTGAATCATGCGCTGATATGTTGCGCCGGCGTTTTTAAGTCCGAAGGGCATTGTGTTGAAGCAGAATGGTCCATATGGAGTAATGAATGCCGTTGCGGCCTGGTCTGCTTCCGCCATCTTGATTTGATGGTAGCCGGAGTATGCGTCAAGGAAGCACAATGAATCGTGTCCTGCGGTAGCGTCGATTGTCTGGTCGATGCGGGGGAGGGGGAAGGGATCCTTTGAGCAGGCCTTGTTGAGGTCTTTAAAATCGACACATAGGCGCCAGGATTTGTCCTTCTTTCGTACCGTTAGTAGGTTTGCTAGCCAATCCGGATGTTTGATGTCTCTGATGAATCCGGCTTCCAATAGTTTGGCTAGCTCTTCTCCCATTGCCTGTCTTTTGGGTTCGGAAAATCGTCGAAGAACCTATTTGACTGGCTTGAATCCTTTTAGGATGTTTAGGCTGTGTTCGGCCAATCTGCGTGGGATTCCGGGCATATCCGAAGGGTGCCAGGCGAAAATGTCCCAATTTTCCCGAAGGAATTCTCGCAGTGCGGCGTCTACATCAGGGTTCAACTGTGCCCCGATGGAAGCCGTCTTTGTCGGGTCCGTTGGATGGACCTGGAATTTTACTATTTCGTCCGCTGGTTTAAAGGAGGTGGACTTGGATCTCTTATCGAGTATCACATCATCCCTATTCACAGTAGAGCGCAGCGCGGTGAGTTCTTCTGCCGCTAGGGCTTCGGATAGTGCCTCCAGGGCTAACGCGGCTGTCTTGTTTTCGGCGCGGAGTGCTATGTCCGGATCACTAACGAGAGTGATTATTCCACCGGGCCCAGGCATTTTGAGCTTCATGTACCCGTAATGGGGTACGGCTAGAAAAATTGTGAATGCCTCTCGTCCTAATATAGCGTGATATCCGCTGTTGAACGGGGCCACTTGGAACGTGACTTCTTCGGATCTGTAATTGTCCGGCGAGCCGAACACCACATCGAGTGTGATTTTTCCGGTGCAGCGCGCTTCCCGGCTAGGGATTATTCCTCTGAAGGTTGTGCTGCTTCGCTCAATGCGGCTCCAGTCTATTTCCATTTTTTGAAGAGTTTCCTCGTAGATGAGGTTTAATCCGCTGCCGCCATCCATGAGTACCTTGGTGGGTCGAAAGCCGTCCACTATTGGACTAAGGACCAATGCGGCTGGTGCTCGGGCTGTTCGGAATTTAGGTTCATCGCTGGTGTTGAAGGTGATGGCTGTATCGCTCCATGGATTTGTTGTTGCTACTTGGTAGACTTCGGCGAGGCTGCGGATTGTTCATTTCCGCATATTATTTGATGCGAAAGTCTCGAAGATTGTTGATACCGTACCGGTATTGTTGGAGTGGTTTTCCGGGGCTGGAAGCTCCTCGCCACTTTTGGCCACCTGCCGTAATATCCAACATGCTCGAAGGCTATGTGTTGGGATGGCGCCCTCTGTACTATGAATTTTACAGGGTCCACTAAGCCATCCCTCCAGTACGGTTCCGTGCCCTTTATGGGGTTTCTGCTTTTTGGTGTTTGTACCTGGTGCCTGAGTGTAATGCACCCTTTTGTTGCGGACTAGGGTTGTATTCGGGGACGAATTGTCCCAAAACTTATTTTCGGTTTTCCGGAAACTCTCCATCGCACAGTACTTTCGTACTATGGACGCCAGGTCGGCGAAGCATGTAATTTCACGACGGCTGACGGCGTTCAAGATTCCCTCATCCGTGCAATTACTGCAAAAAATTGAGGTTGCGTTTTCCTCTCGGCAGTCCTTTATCCTGTTCATAACCAGGAGGAATCTGGCCCAGTAGTGATGTACTGTTTCAGCGGGCTCTTGCCGGATTAGAGATAGATCGCATATGTCTGGGCGGGTGGGTGGAATTAAGTCCGGAACCCTACCCATCTCGAGGCTCAAGGGCCAAGAAGTTTTTCAAATTTGGAAGCTTGGATTGCTGGATGTTGTCCAACGAGTCCGGTCCGATGCCTGACTTTAGGTTCAGTGCTTGATCGAAGTCCATCCCTCCGTGGGAATCCGGCATGGAGGGTTAGGGAGCCCGGACATGACTAGTTTTCAATACAGGAGAAGAGTCGCCGTGTTGTTCCTCTACCACTGCAACGTGGTGGGTGACCTGGGGAGAGTTAATCTCTCTCAAATTGGTTTTAAGCCCCATCTGATTGTAGTCTGTAGCGACTCCCAAGGCGGCGATGCGATCCAAGAGCTCGTTTACGGGTGAAAGCTCTATTGGATCCAGGCGCTCGGCGAATTCCAAGCTGACGTGAAGATTGTTTTCGACGACCTGAGAGGTCATTGTCAAAGCGGTGGCCGAACAGGCGGTCATGAGAAAACCACCTAGCCAGATAGTTTGGCCGGCGGCCAAGGCTCCTTTGACGAAGATTCCGTCCTTGAAGACGGGAAGAGGCATCCTTCCTATCGGTGACGACATAGAGGAACTCTCAATGAAAGCACCAATGTCGGTGTCAAAACCGGCGGATCTCGGGTAGGGGGTCCCGAACTGTGCGTCTAGGCGGATGGTAACAGGAGACAAGGGGCACGATGTTTTTACCCAGGTTCGGGCCCTCTCGATGGAGGTAAAACCCTACTCCTGCTTGATTGAAATTGATGATATGGGTAGTACAAGAGTGGATCTACCACGAGATCAAGGAGGCTAAACCCTAGAAGCTAGCCTATGGTATGATTGTTGTAATGGTTGTCCGTCCTACGGACTAAAACCCTCCGGTTTATATAGACACCGGAGAGGGCTAGGGTTACATAGAGTCGGTTACAATGGTAGGAGATCTACATATCCGTATCGCCAAGCTTGCCTTCCACGCCAAGGAAAGTCCCATCCGGACACGGGACGAAGTCTTCAATCTTGTATCTTCATAGTCTTGGAGTCCGGCCGACGATGATAGTCCGGCTATCTGGACACGCCCTAGTCCAGGACTCCCTCAAGACTCGACGGATGACTCTGCGTAATTTGCAGCAGTGGCACCACACCAACGGCAGCGGGTTGCGATGAGCAATCGGCTGCGGTGCGCATGCTGGCGGGGGTGTGATGAGACCCACATGCGATGGTACGGGTGGCGACTTGGCGCATATCTGGTTGTTGCCTGCTGAAGAGCAGGTGGATGAGAATCCATCGTACATGGTTGCTGGGGCCAGAGCTGCTGATGCTAGGCAGAGTAAGTAGAGAAGAGGAGAAGCGAACGTTGGATATGTCAGTTTCATTACTTGCAAAGTAGCATAGCACCATATATAGTCATAGTCTAGGTTTGGGTTCGAACCATCTATAGGAGCACGTCTCTCTTTTTTCTAAAACTCGGCAACGTCTCTTTACTGGTACACTAGCTTGTTCTGTACGCCTTCCCAAGTCTTTGATTTTCTTTCCTTTTTTTGCAAGGAAGGAAGGAGGACAAAATTGAGAGTTCCTGACCCAAGACCTCTCGGTTGAAAACCAAGGGTGCTAGTCACTTATGTGGCGAACATTCCCTGTGAGGAGGAAGGCAAACAGACACATTTTCCTTGCAGTTTTAGTTGCGACACAAGATCAAATGGTCACAGTTTCGGGAATGTTATCAGGCCAACGAGCCTAGTTTTTCTTTTCTTCCTATATATCTAACTTGGTGTCCGCTTAGTCAACAAATGATTGTGCCAACCTTGACAGTTGGATTGACAGTCAATGTCTGTCGTGTTTCTTCAGTCTCTTCTTCCTCGAGCCGCCAAAGCCAAACCAGCGCCGGTGGGACCGCCTGCTCCCGCCTCCCACGGCTGGCTGTGCTGCCGCGCACGCATCATGGCCACATCGCATCCTAAAACTCTATGCATCTTCCCCGGCTCCTGTTTGTTCTCGTTCGAGGCCTCACCATCGTCCTCCGCCTTGGTCCGCTCGCCGCGGCGCCCGCCCTCCGGTGTAGTCAACATGGTCAACAACCGAGAGGAATAAGGAGATGACTGTACATGGTTAGGATGATAGTAGGGACCCAGCAGCGCGCACAATAATTTTGTTTTTTCGGGACGGAGAGGGGTATCAACTAGGTTGCACGGGACCCGTGGCCCATCTAGCCCAGGCTTTTATTTCATATGTTTAGCACATGACCAACCCATTTTGTTTTTTTCCTTTCTGAAAATGGCTAGCCAGCTATTTTGTTTTTTGCAGAATAACCAACATAGGCCTACTTGCTTTTCTATGCCCTGCTGGGTCGGAAATCTTTCAAGACGAGGAGGGATGCATTTTGCCCAGAAAAAAAGGGCTATAAGTAATAAGAAATGGGCTATAAGTAATAATAAATGGGCTATAAAATGAAGAAATACAGCAAACAGGCAATTAGTTCCAAAATACTGTTTTCTTTCGGATTTTGATATTTTAAATTTTATTGTTTTTGTGCGGGTAAAATTTCATTGAATTGAAATTAAGGTATATTTAGATTTAAAATTAATTTGAATCTAGCAAGAAATTTCGGGCTATATGCTGTTTGGGACAAATTTGGAGGCTGACTTGTGGGTCTACTAGGTTGACGTGTACTTTGGCTTTGTCAACTTAGTCCACAAACGATTCTAGCAGCAGTGACCGTTGGATGTTAATCCAACGGCCGTGCTGCTTCTTCAATATCTGATCTTCTTGCTCCAGCCCCCCAAACCAGCTCCGGTGGGACTGCCTGCTCCCGCCTCCCGTGGCCGGCTGTGCTGCCGCACAGGCCGCACCCCCCCACACTACTTCATTACTGGCAAGGCCATTCCTCTACTCACCCAGACCTCCTGTTATTTTCCGGCGACGGCAGCTAGACCAGTAAACCCTCGTACTCCCCACCGCGTGGGCAACCATTGCCAAGTCTTCCCCGGCTCCGTGTCGTTCCCTTCCTAGGCCTCGCCGCCGTCCACCACCATGGTGCTCTCGGCGTGGCTTGGTCAACGTGGTCAACGAACGACATCCATCGGACATGGACTGTACGTGGAGAGGCTGACAGCTGGGTCCACGGCCGCACACAAGGAAATGCCTCCTTATTACGCGCAAAATAATGATTCCTCCACCTGACAGCTGGGACCCACCAGAAGGGCCTATGTATTTCGCAAAAAACGTTCCCCCCACTGACATGTCGGACCCACTAGCTATATCTTCGCACGCAAGGAAGTGCCTCCTTATTTAGCACAAAAAAATGAATACCCCCTGCTAGCTGGGACCCACCATAGTGGGAGGATGACTTGTGGGCCAACTAAGTTGACGGGGACGGAGGGCTTTGTCAACTTAGTCAATATGAACGTTTCTAGCTCCAGTGATCGTACGATGTCCATCCAACGGCCGTAGTGCTTCTTCAACCTCTGGTCTTCTTGCTCCAGCCGCCCAAACAAGCGCCGGTCGTGCCGCGTGCTCCTGCCTTTCGTGGCTGGCTATGCTGCCGCAGAGGCCTCACCGCCCCCTACTATTCCCACCACTGGCCAGGCCCTACGGCGACGGCAGCCTCACACCGCAGCCGAACCAGTGAACCCTCGTACTCCTCTCCGCGCAGGCTTCCACTTCCGCGTCGTCCCCTTCCTAGGCCTTGCCGTCGTCCACCGCCCTGATGCTCTCGGTGCAGCGTGGTCAATGTGGTCAAGGAACGACTTCCATCGGATGTGGACTGTACGTGGAGAGGCTGACAGCGGGGTCCACGTCCGCAGCAAGAAAGTGCCTCCTTATTACGCGGAAAATAATGATACCTCCACCTGACAGCAGGGACCCACCGGATGGGCCACCATTTTTCGTGAAAAAAACATTTCACCCCTGACTGCTGGGAGCCACCAGCTACATCTTCGCATGCAAGGAAGTGCGTCTGGGCAAAAAAAATGATACGCCCCCTGACTGCTGGGACCCATCAGCTACATCTTCGCACGCAAGGAAGTGTGTCCGAAAAAAACGATTCACCCCCCTGACTGCTGGGACCCAGCAGCCACATCTTTGCACGGAAGGAAGTGCGTCCGGCCAAAAAATAAAAACCATTCGCCCCCCTGACTGCAGGGACCCACCAGCTACATCGTCGCACGCAAGGAAGTGCCTGACAGTCGGGACCCACCTGGTCGAAGCGTACGTAGCGTTGTCATTCAGGTCGCGAACGTGTACGTACATATATACTGGTCGATGTAGACGCGTGCACGTGTCGTAGTAGAGGCGCGCACGTAGCATGTACACGTTCGTACAGCGGCCAGTGTGCAAGAAAGAAAATACGGCCATGTATGTGTACATACGGGCGGGGTCTCGAACGCCTACTCCCGCATACGTACGGCCAGGGCTCGTGTACATGGCTGGGTCGGAACGGAGAAACAACGTCGTCGTCGTGTTCATGGGGAGCCAACCGGCTGGGTCGGAACGGAATGCGTCGCCGTGTTCATCGGGAGGGCTTGGATGGAAACGAGGCTTGGCGTACCGCAGAACGGAGGAAATGGCCTTGTGTTCGACCGGCCATGTTCGAAACGGGATCCTGTTCATCGGGAGGGGTCTGGCGTACCGCAAAACGGAGGAAACGGACCTCCTACGGTCAAAACGGGGGTCCTGTTGATTGGGAGGGGTGTGGCGTACCGCAAAACGGACAAAACAGACTTGTGTTGGAGCGCTACAGTCTAAACGAGGGTCCTGTTCATCGGGAGGAGTGTGGCGTACCGCAAAACGGGACTCCACGTGATACTGTTCATCTCCACCGTCGACCTCCTCCAGCCTCCACGGGCTACCGTCGACCTCCTCCAGCCTCCACGGGCATCCCTCCACCGTCTACTGTTCATCCAGCACTCCACGGGGTCGTCCTATTCATCTAGCCCTACACGGGGTCCTGTTCATCTAGCCCCAACCGGCTCGATAGAGGCAACGCCACCGGGTCCTGTTCATCCATCCCCACCTCTCA
>NC_041381.1:388185816-388266794 GCF_002162155.2 Triticum dicoccoides
CAACGCTCACTGTTCATCCAGAGAGGCAGCATCTATCGGCTTTAGTTAGCAGCAGTAGCGAAGGAATCGCTCGATCGGGTTCAGTTAACAGCCATCGACCGATCGCTCGGTTTCAGTAACGCGTAGCCTGCAGTGCAATCGCTCGGGTTCAGTTAGAGCCAAACGCCTCACTCGGGTTCAGTTAGAGCCAACACCTCACACACACGCATGTATGTGTACGAGAGAAACGTGCATCGCTCGGCTCCCGACCACCCACCGTAACCGGGAACTCCCCGAAATTTTCCTTGCCCTCGCTTCTACCACGGTTTTTTCCATCATGGACGGCCCAAAGAATGTCATGCAGCTGCGTCTCCGGCCCGCCCAGGACGAAAAGCCCATTTTCTGTCATAGAAGTAGGAGCCCACCACATCTATGATGATACAAGGTTTTGTCACAATTATCGTCATAGAAGTGTCATATGTATGACAGAAAAAAATTCGTTCGGCCCAAAATATCACGGATGTGTCTTTTTTTCTAGTTCTAGGAGTTATTCCCAATGCGTCGGGCCCAATGAGTCTCTTCTGTGACAACACTGGAACTATTGCCCTTGCCAAGGAGCCCAGGTTTCACAAGAAGACCAGGCATATCAAGCGTCGCTTCAACTCCATTCGTGAAATTGTTCAAGATGGAGACAAAGATATTTGTAAAGTGCATACGGACTTGAATGTCGCAGATCCGTTGACTAAGCCTTTTCCACGAGCAAAACATGATCAACACCAGAACTCTATGGGTATTCAATTCATCACAATGTAACTAGATTATTGACTCTAGTGCAAGTGTAAGACTGTTGGAAATATGCCCTAGAGGAAATAATAAAATGGTTATTATTATATTTCCTTGTTCTTGATAATTGTCTGTTGTTCATGCTATAATTGCATTAACCGGAAACCATAATACATGTGTGAATACATACAACCACAACATGTCCCTAGTGAGCCTCTAGTTGACTAGCTCGTTAATCAATAGATGGTCATGGTTTCCTGACCATGGGCATTGGATGTCATTGATAACGGGATCACATCATTAGGATAATGATGTGATGGACAAGACCTAATCCTAAGCATAGCACAAGATCGTGTAGTTTGTTAGCTAAGAGCTTTTCTAATGTCAAGTATCATTTCATTAGACCATGAGATTGTGCAACTCCCGGATACCGTAGGAATGCTTTGGGTGTACCAAACATCCCAACGTAACTGGGTGGCTATAAAGGTACACTGCAGGTATCTCCGAAAGTGTCTGTTGGGTTGGCACGAATCGAGACTGGGATTTGTCACTCTGTATGACGGAGAGGTATCTCTGGGCCCACTCGGTAATGCATCATCATAATGAGCTCATAGTAACTAAGAAGTTAGTCACGGGATCATGCATTACGGAACGAGTAAAGAGACTTGCCAGTAACGAGATTGAACGAGGTATTGGGATACTGACGATCGAATCTCGGGCAAGTAACATACCGATGGACAAAGGGAATTGTATATGGGATTGATTGAATCCCGACATCGTGGTTCATCCGATGAGATCATCATGGAACATGTGGGAGCCAACATGGGTATCCAGATCCCTCTGTTGGTTATTGGCCAGAGAGCTGTCTCGGTCATGTCTGCGTGATTCCCGAACCCATAGGGTCTACACACTTAAGGTTCGGTGACGCTAGAGTTGTTATGGGAATTAGTATGTGGTTACCGAATGTTGTTCGGAGTCCCGGATGAGACCCCGGCCATCACGAGGAGTTCCGGAATGGTCCGGTAAAGATTTATATGTGGGAAGTCCTTATTCGGTCGCCTGAAGTGTTCGGGGGTTTATCGATATTGTACTGGGACCACTGAAAGGGTTCCGAGGGTCCACCGGGAGAGTCCACCTGCCCCGGAGGGCCCTATGGGCTGAATATGGAGGGGAACCATCCCCTAGGTGAGCTGGGCACCAACCCCCCAAGGGCCCATGCGCCTAGGGTTGGGGGGGGGGACCCTAAAGGGGGCACCCCCCTTGGCTTGGGGGGCAAGCCTCCCCCCTTGGACGCCCCCCTCTAGATCCATCTGGAGGAGGCCGACCCCCCTCTCCCTTGCCCCTATAAATAGAGGGGAGGTGGGAGGGCTGCCGCACCCTTCCCCTGGTGCAGCCCTCTCCCTCCCCAACACCTCCTGCTTCTCCGTAGTGCTTGGCGAAGCCCTGCCAGAAAACTGCAAGCTCCTCCACCACACCGTCGTGCTGCCGGAGCTCTCCCTCAACTTCTCCTCTCCCCTTGCTGGATCAATAAGGAGGAGACGCTCCTAGGCTGTACGTCTGTTGGACGCGGAGGCGACATCTGTTCGGCGTTAGATCAGATCTTCCGCGATTTGAATCGCCGCGAGTACGACTCCATCATCCGCGTTCTAGTAACACTTCCTCTTAGCGATCTTCAAAGGTATGAAGATGCTCATCCTCTCTCTCTCTCTTGTTGCTATAATCTCCTAGATGGATCTTGGTGATGCGTAGATTTTTTTTGAATTATTGCTACGTTTCCCAACAGTGGCATCATGAGCTAGGTCTATGCGTAGATTCTATGCACGAGTAGAACACAAGTAGTTGTGGGTGTTGGTTTGTTCAATTTGCTTACCATTACTAGTCCTATCTTGTTTCGGCGGTATTGTGGGATGAAGTGGCCCGGACCGACCTTACACGTACGCTTACGTGAGACAGGTTCCACCGACTGACATGCACTTGTTGTATAAGGTGGCTAGCGGGTGTCTATCTCTCTCATTTTAGTCAGATCAGATTCGATGAAAAGGGTCCTTATGAAGGGTAAATAGCAATTGGCATATCACCGTTGTGGCTTTTTCATAGGTAAGAAACGTTCTTGCTAGAAACCCATAGCAGCCACATAAACACATGCAACAACAATTAGAGGACGTCTAACTTGTTTTTTGCAGGGTATGCTATGTGATGTGATATGGCCAAAAGAATGTGATGAATGATATATGTGATGTATGAGATTGATCATGTTCTTGTAATAGGAATCACAACTTGCATGTCGATGAGTATGACAACCGGCAAGAGCCATAGGAGTTGTATTAATTTATTGTATGACCTGCGTGTCATTGAAAACGCCATGTAATTACTTTTACTTTATTGCTAACCGTTAGCCATAGTAGTAGAAGTAATAGTTGGTGAGACAACTTCATGAAGACATGATGATGGATGAGCGAGTCCTGGACTAGGGGGTGTCCGGATAGCCGGACTATCATCGTCAGCCGGACTCCAAGACTATGAAGATACAAGATTGAAGACTTCGTCCCGTGTCCGGATGGGACTTTCCTTGGTGTGGAAGGCAAGCTTGGCGATACCGATATGTAGATCTCCTACCATTGTAACCGACTCTGTGTAACCCTAGCCCTCTCCGGTGTCTATATAAACCGGAGGGTTTTAGTCCGTAGGACAGACAACCATTACAACAATCATACCATAGGCTAGCTTCTAGGGTTTAGCCTCCTTGATCTCGTGGTAGATCCACTCTTGTACTACCCATATCATCAATATCAATCAAGCAGGAGTAGGGTTTTACCTCCATCGAGAGGGCCCGAACCTGGGTAAAAACATCGTGTCCCTTGTCTCCTGTTACCATCCGCCAAGACGCACAGTTCGGGACCCCCTACCCGAGATCCGCCGGTTTTGACACCGACATTGGTGCTTTCATTGAGAGTTCTTCTGTGTCGTCACTGATAGGCTTGATGGCTTCTTCAATCAACAACAACGCCGTCCAGGGTGAGACCTTTCTCCCCGGACAGATCTTCGTGTTCGGTGGCTTCGCACTGCGGGCCAATTCGCTTGGCCATCTGGAGCAGATTGAAAGCTACGCCCCTGGCCACCAGGTCAGGTTTGGAAGCCTAAGCTTCACGGCCGACATCCGCGGAGACTTGATCTTCGACGGATTCGAGCCACAGCTGAGCGTGCCGCGCTGTCACGATGGGCATGATTTAGCTCTGCCGCCGGACAGTGCCCTGGAGGCCGCACACGAGTCCGCTCTGACCCATAGTTCGGAGCAGACCGTGCAGATCGAGGACAGGTGGCTGGACACCGCCTCGGGAGCTGCAACTGCTACGGCGATGGAGCCGAATACTGACCTTGTCCCTTATAAAGCTCGTGACTCTGAGGTGCCGGACTCCTCGCCGGACTCCGAACCTCCTGTGCCCCTGCCAATCGAATCCGATTGGGCGCCAATCACGGAGTTCACCACCGCGGACATCTTTCAGCATTCACCCTTTGGCGACATCCTAAATTCGCTAAAGCATCTCTCATTATCAGGAGAACCCTGGCCGGACTGCGGTCAGGATGGTTGGGATGCGGATGACGAAATTCAAAGCCCACCCACCACCCACTTTGTAGCCACTGTCGACGATCTGACCGACATGCTAGACTACGACTCCGAAGACATTGATGGTATGGACGACGATGCTGGAGACGATCAAGAACCAGCACCTACAGGGCACTGGAAGACCACCTCGTCATACGACATATACATGGTGGACACCCCAAAGGATGGGGACGGTGAAGAAGCAGCGGAGGCAGATTCTTCTAAGAAACAGCCCAAGCGCCAACGTCAGCGGCGCCGCTCTAAATCCCGCCATAGTAAGAATGGAGATTCCGGCACCGGAGATAATAACACCCCAGAGAGTGCCGAAGACAACCCCCTCCAGCAAGATTCAGCACAGGAGGACGTGGAAGCCAGCCCTCGAGAGAGAGCGGCAGACGAGGAGGATGAAAATTACATGCCTCCCTCCGGAGACGAGACAAGCCTCAACGACGACGAATTCGTCGTGCCTGAGGATCCCGTCGAACAAGAGTATTTTAAACGCAGGCTTATCGCCACGGCAAATAGCCTAAAGAAAAAGCAGCAACAGCTTCAAGCTGATCAAGACCTGCTGGCCGACAGATGGACCGAGGTCCTCGCGGCCGAAGAGTATGAACTCGAACGCCCCTCCAAGAGCTACCCAAAACGCAAGTTGCTCCCCCGACTAGAGGAGGAAGCATACAAACCTTCATCACCAGCGCACAATACGGCAGACCGACCACCCCGTGGTCGCGACAGAGAGGCATCTAGGCCCCCCATCAGGACCGTACCCCGGCACCGCTCGAAAAGTACGAAGCCACGAGGGAATGCGCCGGACTTGCGGGATATATTGGAGGACAAGGCAAGACAATCCAGATCTATCTACGGATCACACGGGCACCCCACGACCCACGACGATTACCGTCGCGCCGGATACAGCAACTCCGGCCGGGCCGAACACAGCAGACAACGCTCTCTTGAGCTACGTCGTGATATTGCTCAATATAGAGGCGCCGCACACCCACTATGCTTCACAGACGAAGTAATGGATCATCAAATCCCTAAAGGGTTTAAACCCGTGAACATTGAATCCTACGATGGCACAACAGACCCCGCGGTTTGGATCGAAGATTATCTCCTTCATATCCACATGGCCCGCGGCGACGATCTCCATGCCATCAAGTATCTCCCACTCAAGCTTAAAGGACCAGCTCGGCATTGGCTTAACAGCTTGCCCGCAGAGTCAATTGGATGTTGGGAGGACCTGGAAGCCGCATTCCTCGACAACTTCCAGGGCACATATGTGCGACCACCAGACGCCGATGGCCTAAGCCACATAATTCAGCAGCCAGACGAATCGGCCAGACAATTTTGGACACGGTTCTTAACAAAGAAAAATCAAATCGTCGACTGTCCGGATGCAGAAGCCCTTGCAGCCTTCAAACATAACATCCGCGATGAGTGGCTGGCCCGACACCTAGGACAGGAAAAGCCGAAATCCATGGCAGCCCTCACATCACTCATGACCCGCTTCTGTGTGGGAGAGGACAGCTGGCTAGCTCGCAGCAACAACCTCAGCAAAAATGCTGGCAGTCCGGATACTAAGGACCACAATGGCAGGTCGCGTCGAAACAAAAACAAACGCCGCGTTAACGGCGATAACAATGAGGATACGACAGTCAACGCCGGATTCAGAGGCTCTATACCCGGTCAGCGGAAGAAGCCATTCAAAAGAACTACTCCAGGTCCGTCCAATTTGGACCGAATACTCGACCGCTCTTGCCAGATACATGGCACCCCTGAAAAGCCAGCTAATCACACCAACATAGATTGTTGGGTATTCAAGCAGGCAGGCAAGTTAATTGCCGAAAACAATGACAAGGGGCTGCACAACGACGACGAGGAAGAGACTCGGCCGCCAAACAGTAGAGGGCAGAAGGGTTTCCCCCCACAAGTGCGGACGGTAAATATGATATACGCAACCCATATACCCAAGAGGGAGCGGAAGCGTGCACTTAGGGACGTATATGCGATGGAGCCAGTCGCCCCGAAGTTCAATCCATGGTCCTCTTGCCCGATCACTTTCGATCGAAGAGACCACCCGACCAGTATCCGCCATGGCGGATTCGCCGCATTGGTTTTAGACCCAATCGTCGATGGATTTCACCTCACTAGAGTCCTGATGGACGGCGGCAGCAGCCTGAACCTGCTTTATCAGGATACAGTGCGCAAGATGGGCATAGACCCCTCAAGGATTAAACCTACAAAGACGACCTTCAAAGGCATCATACCAGGTGTTGAGGCCAATTGTACAGGCTCAGTCACACTGGAAGTGGTCTTCGGATCCCCGGATAATTTCCGAAGCGAGGAGTTAATCTTTGACATAGTCCCATTCCGCAGTGGCTATCACGCTCTGCTCGGACGAACCACGTTTGCAAAATTCAACGCGGTGCCGCATTATGCATACCTCAAGCTCAAGATGCCAGGCCCTCGTGGAGTCATCACGGTTAATGGAAACACTGAACGCTCCCTCCGAACGGAGGAGCACACAGCGGCTCTCGCGGCAGAAGTACAGATCAACCTTTTAAGGCAATTTTCGAGTCCGGCCGTTAAACGACCGGATATGGCCAAACGCGCCCGGAGTAACATCAATCAAGACCACCTGGCACGTTCCGAGCACGCGTAGCAATGCGGCCCCAACCCCAGCCCTTGCATGATTGCAAGGCCAGCTCTTCGCATACATCATTACGCTCTGGAGATACCATGGGCATAGGGGGAGGGGCACAACCACGACAGGCCCAGAGTGCGGCTTAACCACACCAGGGGCTCCCAAGTGTGTCACTCTTTTTTCTTCTTTTTTTATTTTTCCACAGGACTCCGTTCACCAGAGGCCCTGTCCGGCAGCAGACCTGCTAAACTCACGACGCAATAGCTAGGGAGGGACAAAGGCTACGACAAACACTCAGGTGGTCTCTATTATGAGCATTAAATTTGTTAAATACACCATTCCGCAGCCTACCCCTGGAGGGAGACACTTTTAATAGTCCAACCCTTGCTTACCGCACCATTTGTATCGTTCTGCACTCATGGCAGAATCCCTTGAATAAACAATGCATCACTTTTTGTTTATAATTGCATTTCCTTTTTACATATATGTTCATCCATGACATCTTGCATCCGTACATTTTGGTACGGCCGAATACACCAGGGGCTTATGTTCCCCGCATTATGGTGTGATAAGTCCGAACACTTTCACAAGTGCGGCACCCCGAACTTATAGCACTATATGCATCGGCTCCGAATAATGTCTTGGGTCAATAGTTGGGTTTGCCCGGCTCCCATGTTTTGGTACCTTACGTTCCGTTCTGTCGGCTAAGGTAGCACCGGGAGAACCACTGCGATTGCGCCCTGGTTGAGCTGGGCGAGCGCCGCAGTGGAGAAAGCTAAAACTGACTGTCATGATAAGGCGAGAGCTGGTCGCTGTTCGAGAGGTCTTTTGGAGTCCTTAAAGACTTATGCCGCTTAGAGCGAGGAACCAGCTTCGTCCGGCCCAGGCGTGGATAGCGCCCCGAACTCGGTCTTCCGAATACTAGGGGCTTCGCCGAAATTTAAAATTATAGAATTCTATGGCTAAGTGAGAGTGTTCAAGCTCTATAAGTCCGGTTGCCTTGTTCGTTGTGTTGAGCGCCTCCCTAGATGGACCCAAAAATGGGAACAAGAGTGCTCAAGTTTATCCCGAACACCCCAGCACTCGTGGAATGGGGGCTGAAGCCGACGACTTGCCATCTCTCAGATTTAATAAACGGCCGCACAGAAGGTAATATTTTAAATCAATAAGCGTTGCTTAGCGCATATGAACAAAGTTTTCAGCGCACAGGATAACACATTGCGAGTTTACTCAATAATTACATCTTTGGGACACTCATCCGCAATCTTGCGGGCACCCTTCAGGACACTCTTATAGTACATCTCGGGCGTACGATACTCCTTGCCCGCTGGCGGCACGTCCGTGATAAGCCTCTCCGCATCCAGCCTGCCCCAATGCACCTTTGCGCGGGCAAGGGCCCGACGGGCACCTTCAATGCAGGCGGAGCGCTTGATGACTTCCACCCAGGGGCACGCATCCACCAGCCACCGCACGAGGCCAAAGTAGCTCCCAGGCATGGCCTCTCCAGGCCACAGCCGGACTATGAGGCTCTTCATGGCCTGCTCGGCTACCTTGTGGAGCTCGACCAGCTGCTTCAGCTGGTCGCTAGGGGGCACCGGATGTCCGGCCTCAGCGTACTGAGACCAGAAGACCTTCTCCGTTGAGCTCCCCTCCTCGGCCCGGTAGAATGCGGCGGCATCGGACACACTGCGAGGCAGATCTGCAAACGCCCCTGGAGAGCTCCGAATTCGGGTAAGTAACTGTTGGGGAACGTTGCAGAAAATTAAAATTTTTCCTACGGTTTCACCAAGATCCATCTATGAATTCATCTAAGCAACGAGTCATGGGAGAGAGTTTGCATCTACATACCACTTGCAGATCGCGTGCGGAAGCTTTCAAGGGGATGGTGATGATGGAGTCGTACTCGACGTGATTCAGATCACCGATGTCCAAGTGCTGAATGGACAGCACCTTCGCGTTCAACACACGTACGGGACGGGAGACGTCTCCTCCTTCTTGATCCAGCAAGGGGTAAGGAGAGGTTGATGATGATCTAGCAGCACGACGGCGTGGTGGTGGATGCAGCAGAACTCCAGCAGGGCTTCGCCAAGCGACTACGGGAGGAGGACGAGGTGTTGCAGGGGGAGGGAGGCGCCAAGCACAAGGGTGCGGCTGCCCTCCCCCCTGCCCTCCTTTATATAGGCCCCCAGGGGGGGCGCCGGCCCTAGGAGATTGGATCTCCCAAGTGGGCGGCGGCCAAGGGGGGAGGAGTGCCCCCCAAGGCATGTGGTGCGCCCCCCCACCCTAGGGTTTCAACCCTAGGCGCAGGGGGTGGGCCTAGGGGGCGCACCAGCCCACTCTGGGCTGGCTCCCCTCCCACTTCAGCCCATGGGGCCCTCCGGGATGGGTGGCCCCACCCGGTGGACCCCCGGGACCCTTCCGGTGGTCCCGGTACATTACCGGGTGACCCCGAAACTTTCCCGATGGCCGAAATACCACTTCCTATATATTATTCTTTACCTCTGGACCATTCCGAAACTCCTCGTGACGTCCGGGATCTCATCCGGGACTCCGAGCAACATTTGGTATGCTGCATACTCATAGTCATACAACCCTAGCGTCACCGAACCTTAAGTTTGTAGACCCTACGGGTTCGGGAGACACGTAGACATGATCGAGACGACTCTCGGGCAATAACCAACAGCGGGATCTGGATACCCATGTTGGCTCCCACATGCTCCTCGATGATTTCATCGGTTGAACCACGATGTCGAGTATTCGATCAAACCCCGTATACAATTCCCTTTGTCAATCGGTACGTTACTTGCCCGAGACTCGATCGTCGGTATCCCAATACCTTGTTCAGTCTCGTTACCGGCAAGTCACTTTACTCGTACCGTAATGCATGATCCTGTGGCCAACACCTCATTATGATGATGCATTACCGAGTGGGCCCAGAGATACCTCTCCTTCATACGGAGTGACAAATCCCAGTCTCGATCCGTGTCAACCCAACAGACACTTTCGGAGATACCTGTAGTGCACCTTTATAGTCACCCAGTTACGTTGTGACATTTGATACACCCAAAGCACTCCCACGGTATCCGGGAGTTACACGATCTCATGGTCTAAGGAAGATATACTTGACAATGGAAAAGCTCTAGCAAACGAACTACACGATCTTTGTGCTATGCTTAGGATTGGGTCTTGTCCATCACATCATTCTCCTAATGATGTGATCTCGTTATCAACGACATCCAATGTCCATAGTTAGGAAACCATGACTATCTGTTGATCCCAACGAGCTAGTCAACTAGAGGCTCACTAGGGACATATTGTGGTCTATGTGTTCACACGTGTATTATGATTTCCGGATAATACAGTTATAGCATGAACAAAAGACAATTATCATGAACAATGAAATATAATAATACTTTTATTATTGCCTCTAGGGCATATTTCCAACAGTCTCCCACTTGCACTAGAGTCACCAATCTAGTTACATTGTGATGAATCAAACACCCATAGAGTTCTGGTGTTGATCATGTTTTGCTCGCGAGAGAGGTTTAGTCAACGGATCTGCGACATTCAGATCCGTGTGTACTTTGCAAATATCTATGTCTCCATCTTGAACATTTTCACGGATGGAGTTGAAACAACGCTTGATGTGCCTGGTCTTCTTGTGAAACCTGGGCTCCTTGGCAAGGGCAATAGCTCCAGTGTTGTCATAGAAGAGTTTGATCGGCCCCGACGCATTGGGTATGACTCCTAGGTCGGTGATGAACTCCTTCACCCAAATCGCTTCATGCGCTGCCTCCGAGGCTGCCATGTACTCCGCTTCACACGTAGATCCCGCCACGACGCTCTGCTTGCAGCTGCACCAGCTTACTGCTCCACCATTCAACATATACACGTATCCGGTTTGTGACTTAGAGTCATCCAGATCTGAGTCGAAGCTAGCGTCGATGTAACCCTTTACGATGAGCTCTTCGTCTCCTCCATAAACAAGAAACATGTCCTTTGTCCTTTTCAGGTACTTCAGGATATTCTTGACCGCTGTCCAGTGTTCCTTGCCGGGAGTACTTTGGTACCTCGCTACCAAACTTATGGCAAGGTTTACATGAGGTCTGGTACACAGCATGGCATACATAATAGATCCTATGGCTGAAGCATAGGGGATGACACTCATCTCTTCTTTATCCTTTGCCGTGGTCGGTGACTGAGCCGATCTCAATCTCACACCTTGTAACATAGGCAAGAACCCTTTCTTGGACTGATCCATTTTGAACTTCTTCAAAATCTTATCAAGGTATGTGCTTTGTGAAAGACCTATGAGGCGTCTCGATCTATCTCTATAGATCTTGATGCCTAATATATAAGCAGCTTCTCCAAGGTCCTTCATTGAAAAACACTTATTCAAGTAGGCCTTAATGCTGTCCAGAGAGTATGTCATCTACATATAATATGAGAAATGCTACAGAGCTCCCACTCACTTTCTTGTAAACGCAGGCTTCTCCATAAGTCTGCATAAACCCAAACGCTTTGATAATCTCATCAAAGCGAATGTTCCAACTCCGAGATGCTTGCACCAGTCCATAAATGGATCGCTGGAGCTTGCATACTTTGTTAGCGTTCTTAGGATCAACAAAACCTTCCGGCTGCATCATATACAGCTCTTCCTTAAGATGCCTATTAAGGAATGCCGTTTTGACGTCCATCTGCCATATCTCATAATCATAGTATGCGGCAATTGCTAACATGATTCGGATGGACTTCAGCTTCGCTACGGGAGAGAATGTCTCATCGTAGTCAATCCCTTGAACTTGCCGATAACCCTTAGTGACAAGTCGAGCTTTATAGATGGTAACATTTCCATCCGCGTCCGTCTTCTTCTTAAAAATCCATTTGTTTTCTATTGCTCGCCAATCATAAGGCAAGTCTGTCAAAGTCCATACTTTGTTTTCATACATGGATTCTATCTCGGATTTCATGGCTTCAAGCCATTTGTTGGAATCTGGGCCCGCCATCGCTTCTTCATAGTTCGAAGGTTCACCGTTGTCTAACAACATGATTTCCAGGACAGGGTTGCCGTACCACTCTGGTGCGGAACGTGTCCTTGTGGACCTACGAAGTTCAGTAGCAACATGATCCGAAGTACCTTGATCATCATCATTGGTTTCCTCTTCAGTTGGTGTGGGCATCACAGGAACATTTTCCTGAGCTGCACCACTTTCCCGTTCGAGAGGTAGTACTTCATCGAGTTCTACTTTCCTCCCACTTACTTCTTTCGAGAGAAACTCTTTTTCCAGAAAGCATCCGTTCTTGGCAACAAAGATCTTGCCCTCGGATCTTAAGTAGAAGGTATACCCGACAGTTTCCTTGGGTATCCTATGAAGACGCATTTTTTCGACTTGGGTTCGAGCTTTTCAGGTTGAAGTTTCTTGACATAAGCATCGCATCCCCAAACTTTTAGAAACGACAGCTTAGGTTTCTTCCCAAACCATAATTCATACGGTGTCGTCTCAATGGATTTAGACGGTGCCCTATTTAAAGTGAATGTAGCTGTCTCTAGAGCGTATCCCCAAAATGATAGCGGTAAGTCGGTAAGAGACATCATAGACCGCACCATATCCAATAGAGTGCGATTACGACGTTCGGACACACCGTTACGCTGAGGTGTTCCAGGCGGCGTGAGTTGTGAAACGATTCCACATTTCCTTAAGTGTGTACCAAATTCGTGACTTAAGTATTCTCCTCCACGATCTGATTGTAGGAACTTTATCTTTCGGTCACGTTGATTCTCCACCTCATTCTGAAATTCCTTGAACTTTTCAAAGGTCTCAGACTTGTGTTTCATTAAGTAAACATACCGATATCTACTCAAGTCATCAGTGAGAGTGAGAACATAACGATATCCTCCGCGAGCCTCAATGCTCATTGGACTGCACACATCGGTATGTATGATTTCCAACAAGTTGGTTGCTCGCTCCATTTTTCCGGAGAACGGAGTCTTGGTCATTTTGCCCATGAGGCATGGTTCGCATGTGTCAAACGATTCATAATAAAGAGACTCTAAAAGTCCATCAGCATGGAGCTTCTTCATGCGCTTGACACCAATGTGACCAAGGCGGCAGTGCCACAAGTATGTGGGACTATCATTATCAACTTTACATCTTTTGGCATCCACACTATGAACATGTGTAATATTACGCTCGAGATTCATTAAGAATAAACCATTGATCATTGGAGCATGATCATAAAACATATCTCTCATATAAATAGAACAACCATTATTCTCGGATTTAAACGAGTAGTCATCTCGTATTAAACGAGATCCTGATACAATGTTCATGCTCAAACTTGGCACTAAATAACAATTATTAAGGTTCAAAACTAATCCCGTAGGTAAATGTAGAGGCAGCGTGCTGACGGCGATCACATCGACTCTGGAACCATACCCGACGCGCATCGTCACCTCGTCCTTCGCCAGTCTCCGTTTATTCCGCAGCTCCTGCTGTGAGTTACAAATATGAGCAACGACACCGGTATCAAATACCCAGGAGTTACTACGAGTACTGGTAAGGTACACATCAATTACAAGTATATCAAATATACCTTTGGTGTTGCCCGCCTTCTTATCCGCTAAGTATTTGGGGCAGTTCCGCTTCCAGTGACCCTTCCCCTTGCAATAAAAGCACTCAGTCGCAGGCTTGGGTCCATTCTTTGACTTCTTCCCGGTAACTGGTTTACCGGGAGCGGCAACATCCTTGCCGTCCTTCTTGAAGTTCTTCTTGCCCTTGCCCTTCTTGAACTTAGTGGTCTTATTGACCATCAACACTTGATGTTCTTTCTTGATTTCAGCCTCTACTGACTTCAGCATTGAGAACACTTCAGGAATGGTCTTCACCATCCCCTGCATGTTGTAGTTCATCACAAAGCTCTTGTAGCTTGGTGGGAGCGACTGGAGGATTCTGTCAATGACCGCCTCATCTGGGAGGTTAATGTTCAGCTGGGTCATACGGTTGTGCAACCCACACATCTTGAGAATGTGCTCACTGACAAAACTGTTTTCCTCCATCTTACAACTATAGAACTTGTCGGAGACATCATATCTCTCGACCCAGGCATGAGCTTGGAAAACTAGTTTTAGCTCTTCGAACATCTCATATGCTCCGTGATGCTCAAAACGCTTTTGGAGCCCCGGTTCTAAGCTGTAAAGCATGCCGCACTGAACGAGGGAGTAATCATCAGCACGAGTTTGCCAAGCGTTCATAACGTCTTGGTTCTCTGGGACGGGAGCGTCACCTAGCGGTCCTTCTAGGACATATTGCTTCTTGGCAGCTATGAGGATGATCCTCAGGTTCCGGACCCAGTCCGTATAGTTGCTGCCATCATCTTTGAGCTTGGTTTTCTCTAGGAACGCGTTGAAGTTCAAGTTGACATGAGCGTTGGCCATTTGATATACAAGACATATTTGCAAAGGTTTTAGACTAAGTTCATGATAATTAAGTTCTAATCAAATTATGAACTCCCACTCAGATTAGACATCCCTCTAGTCATCTAAGTGTTACACGATCCGAGTCGACTAGCCCGTGTCCGATCATCACGTGAGACAGACTAGTCATCGTCGGTGAACATCTTCACGTTGATCGTATCTGCCATACGACTCATGTTCGACCTTTCGGTCTCCGTGTTCCGAGGCCATGTCTGTACATGCTAGGCTCGTCAAGTTAACCCTAAGTGTTTTGCTGTGTAAAACTGTCTTACACCCGTTGTATGTGAACGTAAGGATCTATCACACCCGATCATCAAGTGGTGCTTCGAAACGACGAACTGTAGCAACGGTGCATAGTTAGGGGAGAACACTTCTTGAAATTGTTGTAAGGGATCATCTCTTATTTACTACCGTCGTCCTAAGTAAACAAGATGCATAAACATAATAAACATCACATGCAATTATATAGTTGTGACATGATATGGCCAATATCATATAGCTCCATTGATCTCCCTTCGGGGCTCCATGATCATCTTGTCACCGGCTTGACACCATGATCTCCATCATCATGATCTCCATCATCGTGTCTTCATGAAGTTGTCACGCCAACGACTACTTCTACTTCTATGGCTAACACGTTTAGCAATAAAGTAAAGTAGTTTACATGGCGTTCTTCAATGACATGCAGGTCATACAAAAAATAAAGACAACTCCTATGGCTCCTGCCGGTTGTCATACTCATCGACATGCAAGTCGTGAATCCTATTACAAGAACATGATCTCATACATCACAATTCATCATTCATCACAACTTCTGGCCATATCACATCACATGATCAATCGCTGCAAAAACAAGTTAGACGTCCTCTAATTGTTGTTGCATCTTTTACGTGGCTGCAATTGGGTTCTAGCAAGAACGTTTTCTTACCTACATATGACCACAACTTGATTTTGTCAACTTCTATTTACCCTTCATAAGGACCCTTTTCATCGAATCCGCTTCAACTAAAGTGGGAGAGACAGACACCCGCCAGCCACCTTATGCAACTAGTGCATGTCAATCGGTGGAACTGGTCTCACGTAAGTGTACGTGTAAGGTTGGTCTGGGCCGCTTCATCCCACAATACCGTTGAAGCAAGAAAAGACTAGTAGTGGCAAGCAAGTTGACAAGATCCACGCCCGCAACAAAATTGTGTTCTACTCGTGCATTAGAGAACTACGCATAGACCTAGCTCTGATACCACTGTTGGGGAACGTTGCAGAAAATTAAAAAATTTCCTACGGTTTCACCAAGATCCATCTATGAGTTCATCTAAGAAACGAGTCATGGGAGAGAGTTTGCATCTACATACCACTTGTAGATCGCGTGCGGAAGCTTTCAAGGGGATGGTGATGATGGAGTCGTACTCGACGTGATTCAGATCACCGATGTCCAAGTGCTGAACGGACAGCACCTCCGCGTTCAACACACGTACGGGACGGGAGACGTCTCCTCCTTCTTGATCCAGCAAGGGGGAAGGAGAGGTTGATGATGATCCAGCAGCACGACGGCGTGGTGGTGGATGCAGCAGAACTCCAGCAGGGCTTCGCCAAGCGACTACGGGAGGAGGACGAGGTGTTGCAGGGGGAGGGAGGCGCCAAGCACAAGGGTGCGGCTGCCCTCCCCCCTGCCCTCCTTTATATAGGCCCCCAGGGGGGGGGGGCGTCCCTGGGAGATTGGATCTCCCAAGGGGGCGGCGGCCAAGGGGGGAGGAGTGCCCCCCAAGGCATGTGGTGCGCCCCCCCACCCTAGGGTTTCAACCCTAGGCGCAGGGGGTGGGCCTAGGGGGGCGCACCAGCCCACTCTGGGCTGGCTCCCCTCCCACTTCAGCCCATGGGGCCCTCCGGGATGGGTGGCCCCACCTGGTGGACCCCCGGGACCCTTCCGGTGGTCCCGGTACATTACCGGGTGACCCCGTAACTTTCCCGATGGCCGAAATACCAATTCCTATATATTATTCTTTACCTCCGGACCATTCTAAAACTCCTCGTGATGTTTGGGATCTCATCCGGGACTCCGAACAACATTCGGTATGCTACATACTCATATTCATACAACCCTAGCGTCACTGAACCTTAAGTGTGTAGACCCTACGGGTTCGGGAGACACGTAGACATGATCGAGACGACTCTCGGGCAATAACCAACAGCGGGATCTGGATACCCATGTTGGCTCCCACATGCTCCTCGATGATTTCATCGGTTGAACCACGATGTCGAGGATTCGATCAAACCCCGTATACAATTCCCTTTGTCAATCGGTACGTTACTTGCCCGAGACTCGATCGTCGGTATCCCAATACCTTGTTCAGTCTCGTTACCGGCAAGTCACTTTACTCATACCATAATGCATGATCCCGTGGCCAACACCTTGGTCACCTTGAGCTCATTATGATGATGCATTACCGAGTGGGCCCAGAGATACCTCTCCGTCATACGGAGTGACAAATCCCAGTCTCGATCCGTGTCAACCCAACAGACACTTTCGGAGATACCTGTAGTGCACCTTTATAGTCACCCAGTTACGTTGTGACGTTTGATACACCCAAAGCACTCCTACGGTATCCGGGAGTTACACGATCTCATGGTCTAAGGAAGAGATACTTGACATTGGAAAAGCTCTAGCAAACGAACTACACAATCTTTGTGCTATGCTTAGGATTGGGTCTTGTCCATCACATCATTCTCCTAATGATGTGATCCCGTTATCAACGACATCCAATGTCCATAGTCAGGAAACTATGACTATCTGTTGATCACAACGAGCTAGTCAACTAGAGGCTCACTAGGGACATATTGTGGTCTATGTGTTCACACGTGTATTACGATTTCCGGATAATACAGTTATTGCATGAACAAAAGACAATTATCATGAACAATGAAATATAATAATACTTTTATTATTGCCTCTAGGGCATATTTCCAACAGTAACAGGTAATTTACATTCACATGCTTGCTTTGCATGAAAAATGCCTTACCCGCCGCTATCTTCTTCATCGCCTCAATCTCCTGGAGGGACTTATGGGCCTCGGCCTTAGCGGCTTTGGCACTTTCAAGAGCCGAGGCAAGCTCGGACTCTCAAGTCTTCGAGTAGCGCTCCAAACTCTCATGCTTTTCCATGAGAGCCTGGAGCTCTTGCCGCACCTCTGCCGCCCGCGCCTCCTGCTTCTCTCGCTCCGCTCGTTCCGCGGCCGCATTGCATTCGGCCGCGGACACGGCCTCCTTCAGGGTCTCCACCTCGTTCGTCGCCACTGCAGTACCCATGTTATCCTTGTTATTTCTATTGCAACCAAAATCCTTTTCTGTAAGGTACAAATTTAAAAGTGGTGTTACTCACCTTCTTTGTCCTCGAGCCACTTCTTGGCAAGGCCGAGCTCTTGCTTGGACTACTCGAGGTCCTACTTCAAAGCACCGACCTCCGCAGTCAATGCGGCAGAGGTCAGCAGTGCAGCCTGCAAACCCATATTGACATAATTTTTAGCACTCCTGCGTATATCTTTTTTTTAGATCCTCAGTCCGGTTTTTCTTTCCGAACACCGAACCGAGCATCAGGGGCTACTGTCTATGCGGTATTACATTACATATTTTAAAACTTCTTACCTCAAAGCCTGTTAGAAGGCTGCTGCAGGCTTCGGTCAGCCCGCTCTTGGCGAGCTGAACCTTTTGAATCACCGCACTCAGGATAGTGCGGTGTTCTTCCTCAATGGAAGCGCCGTTGAGCGCCTCCAACAAGTTCTCCGGCGCCTCCGGTTGGACGGAGGCTGTCGGTGTCACGGTCTTGCCCTTCTTACGAAGGGGCCGCCTGCCGGACTCTGGAACCACTGCAGGTTCCGGCACGCAGTCCGGCGGAAAGTCTGGGAGGCTGCCTTGCGGCACCTCCGGAGCCTCCCCCTCCTGGCGGGTCCCCTCCTGGGATCCCACCTCGGTGTCCTCAGCGTCATGAGGGGTGGAGGCGGTCGGGATGGAATCCACATCCGACGGAGCCAAGGACCCGCTCGATGAAGCGGGTAGATCTTCCTCGGCCGGACTGCAGGTTGTATGCGGCATTAGAAGGACACTACACGGCACAAAGCAAAATTATATATCACTCATGAGTACGGATACTTACGATCTCGCCAGGGGCTTGGCCCTTGAGGGCCACTCCTCGTCGCCAACATTGGCGTTGGCGGAGCTGTCCGGAGGAAGGGTCCTTCCCCTCTTGGACCCTTCGGCCTCCCCTGTTGGGGAAGCCTTCCTCTTCCTCTCTCCCCCCTCCTGGGGAGAGTCCTCTTTCTCCTCCTCGTCTTCGGGGTAGGAGTCCGCCTCGGAGCCATCAGACGATGAGTCCGATATCACCTGGCGCCGGGAACTTCTTCGAGTTCCCGTGGCCTTCTTTTTGGCCTTCTTCTCCGGCACCACATAAAGTGCCGGGACTAGCAGCCCCGTTAAACGGGCGTCCGCTGGGTCTTCGGGAAAGGGAGCCGGATAGTCTACCTGTCCGGACGTCCTCTGCCAGTCCTGTTAAAGGCATTGGGAGTTTTAGATCCCACATAGAGTCAAACTATGAAAGAAATAAGTCTCCGGTAAAGGATAACAAAGCTTACCTCACCGGCCGGGCGCTTGGTGCTGAATCTGCGATCTTCAGTCGCGGACGCGGGGGCTTCTTCGCCCTTGAACAGCACCCTCCAGACGGCTTCGTACGTTGTGTCGAAGAGCCCGCTCAGGGTCCGGTGCTGTGCCAGATCGAACTCCCACAGATTGAAGGCCCGCTGTTGGCAGGGGAGAATCCGGCGGACGAGCATGACCTGGATCACATTGACAAGCCTAAGCTTCTTGTTCACCAAGGTCTGGAGACAGGATTGGAGTCCTATCAGCTCCTCCGAACTGCCCCATAGCAAGCCCTTCTCTTTCTAGGAGGTGAGCTGCATAGGGATTCCAGATCTGAACTCGGGGGCCGCTGCCCATTTAGGGTCACGCGGCTCGGTGATGTAGAACCACCCCGATTGCCATCCCTTGATGGACTCCACGAAGGCCCCCTCGAGCCAGGTGCCGTTGGGTATTTTGCCCACCATGGCACCTCCGCACTCTGCTTGGACGCCCTTCACAACCTTCGGCTTGACATTGAAGGTCTTGAGCCACAAGCCGAAGTGGGGCTAGATGCAGAGGAAGGCCTCGCACACGACGATAAACACCGAGATGTTGAGGATGAAGTTTGGCGCCAGATCATGGAAGTCCAGGCCGTAGTAGTACATGAGCCCCCGGACGAAGGGATGAAGTGGGAAGCCCAGTCCGCGGAGGAAGTGGGGAAGGAATACGACCTTCTCATGGGGCCTGGGGGTGGGTATGAGCTGCCCCTCGTCGGGCAGCCGGTGCGCGATGTCGCTGGAAAGATATCCGGCGCCGCGCAGCTTTTCGATGTGCCCCTCCGTAACGGAGGAGGCCAACCACTTGCCTCCCGCTCCGGACATGACTGGAGAAGGTCGAGACGAGATGTGCGGACTTGGGCGCTGGAGCTCGAGTGCGCGGAGATGGATAAGCAAAGGAGGAAGAAGGCGTAGGTAAAAGGTGGATCCTTATCCCCTTATATATAGGCAGACGAAAACTATGTGTCCCCACCGGCCTGGTAAAACTCGCTTATCTCCCAAGCGCCACCATCAATGGCGCGGTTGGGTTACCCACGTCCGTATTGATGGGAATCCCGGAATAAGGGGAACACGATCTTTGCTTCGACAAGACGTGCCAAGGAAACCGCTTCGCTAAACACGCTGAGGTGGTATAATAAAAAACGATTCAAGTAAAGGCTTGGTGGTGGTATGACGTCATGCCACAAAATACGTCAGCAGATTGAACTTGTGTACATATTATTCTCTCTACAGTGGAATGTGCAATTTATTTTGCAGAGCCGGACACTATCCTGGTGTTCACAATCTTCTATGAATTATTCGGAGGAGGAACCCGCCTTGCAATGCCGAACAATATGCGCGCCAGACTCATCGTCATTGAAGCCTGGTTCAGGGGCTACTAAGGGAGTCCTGGACTAGGGGGTGTCCGGATAGCCGGACTATCATCGTCTGCCGGACTCCAAGACTATGAAGATACAAGATTGAAGACTTCGTCCCGTGTCCGGATGGGACTTTCCTTGGCGTGGAAGGCAAGCTTGGCGATACGGATATGTAGATCTCCTACCATTGTAACCGACTCTGTGTAACTCTAGCCCTCTCCGATGTCTATATAAACCGGAGGGTTTTAGTCCGTAGGACAGACAACCATTACAACAATCATACCATAGGCTAGCTTCTAGGGTTTAGCCTCCTTGATCTCGTGGTAGATGCACTCTTGTACTACCCATATCATCAATATCAATCAAGCAGAAGTAGGGTTTTACCTCCATCGAGAGGGCCCGAACCTGGGTAAAAACATCGTGTCCCTTGTCTCCTGTTACCATCCGCCTAGACGCACAGTTCAGGACCCCCTACCCGAGATCCGCCGGTTTTGACACCGACAATGGAGATCATGATGATGGAGATCATGGTGCCATGCCGGTGACGAAGGTGATTATGCCGCGCCTCAAAGATGAAGATCAAAGGCGCAAAATGATATTGGCCATATCATGTCACTTTATGATTTGCATGTGATGTTTGTCATGTTTACATCTTATTTGATTAGAATGATGGTAGCGTAAATAAAATGATCCCTCATTAAAAATTTCAAGAAAGTGTTCCCCCTAACTATGCACCGTTGCGAAAGTGCGTTGTTTCGAAGCACCACATGATGATCGGGTCTGATAGATTCTAATGTTCGCATACAACGGGTGTAAGCCAGATTTACACATGCAAAACACTTAGGTTGACTTGACGAGCCTAGCATGTACAGACATGGCCTCGGAACACAAGAGACTGAAAGGTCGAACATGAGTCATATAGTAGATACGATCAACATGAAGATGTTCACTAATGATGACTAGTCCATCTAATGTGATGATCGGACACGGCCTAGTTGACTCGGATCATGTATCACTTAGATGACTAGAGGGATGTCTATCTGAGTGGGAGTTCATTAAATAATTTGATTAGATGAACTTAAATATCATGAACATAGTCTAAAATTTCTTTGCAATATGTCTTGTAGATAAAATGGCCCATGCTAATGTTGCCCTCAACTTCAACGCGTTCCTAGAGAAAACCAAGCTGAAAGACGATGGTAGCAACTATACGGACTGGGTTCGGAACTTGAGGATCATCCTCATAGCCGACAAGAAGCATATGTCCTAGAAGCACCGCTAGGTGAAGCACCCATTTCCCAGCAACTCAAGACGTTATGAACGCCTGGCAGTCGCGTAGTGATGATTACTCCCTGGTTCAGTGCGGCATGCTTTACAGCTTAGAACCGGGGCTCCAAAAGCGTTTTGAGCAACACGAAGCATATGAGATGTTCCAAGAGCTGAAAATGGTTTTCCAAGCTCATGCCCGGGTCGAGAGATATGATGTCTCCGACAAGTTCTACAGTTGTAAGATGGAGGAAAACAGTTCTGTCAGTGAGCATATACTCACTATGTCCGGGTTACACAACCGTTTGTCTCAGTTGGGAGTTAATCTCCCAGATGACTCGGTTATTGACAGGATCCTCCAGTCGCTCCCACCTAGATACAAGAGCTTTGTGATGAACTACAATATGCAAGGGATGGAGAAGTCCATTCCTGGGTTATATGAAATGCTGAAATCAGCGGAGGTGGAATTCAAAAAGGAACATCAAGTGTTGATGGTGAATAATACCACTAGTTTCAATGAAGGCAAGGGTAAAAAGAACTTCATGAAGGACGGCAAGGGAGTTGTCGTGCCCGGTAAATCAGTTGCCGGGAAGAAGCCAAACAATGGACCCAAACCCGAGACTTAGTGCTTTTATTGCAAGGGAAATGGTCACTGGAAGCGGAACTGCCCCAAGTACTTAGCGGACAAGAAGGCTGGCAACACCAAAGGTATATGTGATATACATGTTATTGATGTGTACCTTACCAGTACTCGTAGTAGCTCCTGGGTATTTGATACCGATGTGGTTGCTCATGTTTGAAACTCAAAACAAGAGCTGTTTAATAAGCAGAGACTGGCGAAGGACGAGGTGACGATGCGAGTCGGGAATGGTTCCAAGGTCGATGTGATCGCCGTCGGCACGCTACCTCTACATTTACCTACGAGATTAGTTTTAAACCTCAATAATTGTTATTTAGTGCCAGCTTTGAGCATGAACATTGTATCTGGATCTTGTTTAATGCGAGATGGCTACTCATTTAAATCCGAGAATAATGGTTGTTCTATTTATATGAGAGATATGTTTTATAGTCATGCCCCACTGGTCAATGGTTTATTCTTATTGAATCTCGAACGTGATGGTACACATATTCATAGTGTGAATACCAAAAGATGTAAGGTTAATAATGATAGTCCCACATACTTGTGGCACTGCCGCCTTGGTCACATTGGTGTCAAATGCATGAAGAAACTCCATGCAGATGGACTTTTGGAGTCTCTTGATTATGAATCATTTGACACGTGCGAACATGCCTCATGGGCAAGATGACCAAGACTCCATTCTCCGGAACAATGGAGCGAGCAAGCAACTTGTTGGAAATCATACATACTGATGTGTGCGGTCCAATGAGCGTTGAGGCTCGCGGTGGCTATCATTATGTTCTCACCCTCACTGATGACTTAAGTAGATATGGGTATGTCTACTTAATGAAACACAAGTCGGAGACCTTTGAAAAGTTCAAGGAATTTTAGAGTGAGGTGGAGAATCAACATGACATGAAAATAAAGTTCTTACGATGAGATCGTGGAGGAGAATATTTGAGTCACGAGTTTGGTACGCACTTAAGGAAATGTGGAATTTTTTCACAACTCACGCTGCCTGGAACACCTGAGTGTAATGGAGTGTCCGAACGTCGTAATCGCACTCTATTGGATATGGTGCGATCTATGATGTCTCTTACCGATTTACCGCTATCATTTTGGGGTTATGCTTTAGAGACAGCCACATTCACTTTAAATAGGGCACCATCTAAATCCGTTGAGATGGCACAGTATGAATTATGGTTTGGGAAGAAACCTAAACTATCATTTCTATAAGTTTGGGGATGCGATGCTTATATCAAGAAACTTCAACCTGAAAAGCTCGAACCCAAGTCGGAAAAATGCATCTTCACAGGATACCCTAAGGAAACCATTGGGTATACCTTCTACCTCATATCCGAAGGCAAGATCTTTGTTGCCAAGAACGGATCCTTTCTGGAGAAAGAGTTTCTCTCGAAAGAAGTAAGTGGGAGGAAAGTAGAACTTGATGAAGTACTGCCTCCTTAACCGAAGAGTAGCGCATCTCAGGAAAATATTTCTGTGGTGCCTGCACCGACTAGAGAGGAAGTTAATGATGATGATAAAGGAACTTCGGATCAAGTTGCTACTGAACTTCGTAGGTCCACAAGGACACGTTCCACACTAGAATGGTATGGCAACCCTGTCATAGAAATCATGTTGTTAGACAACGGTGAACCTTCAAACTATGAAGAAGCGATGGCGGGCCCAGATTCCAACAAATGGCTTGAAGCCATGAAATCCGAGATAGGATCCATGTATGAAAACAAAGTATGGACTTTGACAGACTTGCATGATGATCGGCGAGCCATAGAAAATAAATGGATCTTTAAGAAGAAGACTGACGCGGATGGTAATGTGACCATCTATAAAGCTCGGCTTGTCGCTAAGGGTTATTGACAAGTTCAAGGGGTTGACTACTATGATACCTTCTCACCCGTAGTGAAGCTGAAGTCCGTCCGAATCATGTTAGCAATTGCCGCATTCTATGATTATGATATATGGCAAATGGACGTCAAAACGACATTCCTTCACGGTTTCCTTAAGGAAGAATTGTATATGATGCAGCCGGAAGGTTTTGTCGATCCTAAGAATTCTAACAAGGTGTGCAAGCTCCAACGCTCCATCTATGGGCTGGTGCAAGCATCTCAGACTTGGAACATTCGCTTTGATGGAATGATCAAAGTGTTTCGATTTATGCAGACTTATGGAGAAGCCTGCATTTACAAGAAAGTGAGTGGGAGCTCTGTAGCATTTCTCATATTATATGTGGATGACATACTATTGATGGGAAATGATATAGAACTTTTGGAAAGCATGAAGGCCTACTTGAATAAGTGTTTTTCAATGAAGGACCTTGGAGAAGCTACTTACATATTAGGCATCAAGATCTATAGAGATAGATCAAGACGCCCCATCGGTCTTTCACAAAGCACATACCTTGATAAGATATTGAAGAAGTTCAATATGGATCAGTCCAAGAAGGGGTTCTTGCCTGTTTTGCAAGGTGTGAAATTGAGCACGGCTCAATGCCCGACCCCGACAACAGATAGAGAAAAGATGAGTGCCATCCCCTATGCCTCAGCCATAGGGTCTATTATGTATGCCATGATGTGTACCAGACCTGATGTAAACCTTGCCGTAAGTTTGGTAGGGAGGTACCAAAGTAATCCCGGCATGGAACACTGGACAACGGTCAAGAATATCCTGAAGTACCTGTAAAGGACTAAGGATATGTTTCTCATTTATGGAGGTGACGAAGAGCTCATCGTAAAGGGTTACATCGATGCTAGCTTTGACACAGATCTGGATGACTCCAAGTCACAAAACGGATACGTGTATATTTTGAATGGTGGGGCAGTCAGCTGGTGCTGTTGCAAGCAAAGCGTCGTGGCGGGATCTACATGTGAAGCGGAATACATGGCAGCCTCGGAGGCAACACATGAAGCAATCTGGATGAAGGAGTTCATTACCGACCTAGGAGTTATTCCCAATGTGTCGGGCCCGATGACTCCCTTCTGTGACAACACTGGAGCTATTGCCCTTGCCAAGGAGCCCAGGTTTCACAAGAAGACCAGGCATATCAAGCGTCGCTTCAACTCCATTCGTGAAAATGTTCAAGATGTAGATTGAGATATTTGTAAAGTGCATACAGACCTGAATGTCGCAGATCCGTTGACTAAACCTTTTCCACAAGCAAAACATGATCAACACCAGAACTCTATGGGTATTCGAGTCATCACAATGTAACTAGATTATTGAATCTAGTGCAAGTGGAAGACTGTTGGAAATAAGCCCTCGAGGCAATAATAAAAAGGTTATTATTATATTTCCTTGTTCATGATAATTGTCTGTTGTTCATGCTATAATTGTATTAACCGGAAACCGTAATACATGTGTGAATACATAGACCACAACATGTCCCTAGTGAGCCTCTAGTTGACTAGCTCGTTGATCAATAGATGGTCATGGTTTCCTAACCATGGGCATTGGATGTCATTGATAACGGGATCACATCATTAGGAGAATGATGTGATGGACAAGACCCAATCCTAAGCATAGCACACGATCATGTAGTTCGTTTGCTAAGAGCTTTTCTAATGTCAAGTATCATTTCCTTAGACCATGCGCTTTTGCAACTCCCGGATACCGTAGGAATGCTTTGGGTGTACCAAACGTCACAACGTAACTGGGTGGCATAAAGGTACACTACAGGTATCTCCGAAAGTGTCTGTTGGGTTGGCACGAATCAAGACTAGGATTTGTCACTCCATATGACGAAGAGGTATCTCTGGGCCCACTCGGTAATGCATCATCATAATGAGCTCATAGTAACTAAGAAGTTAGTCACAGGATCATGCATTACAGAACAAGTAAAGAGACTTGCCGGTAACAAGATTGAACGAGGTATTGGGATACCGACGATCGAATCTCGGGCAAGTAACATACTGATGGACAAAGGGAATTGTATACGGGATTGATTGAATCCCCGACATCGTGGTTCATCCGATGAGATCATCGTGGAACATGTGGGAACCAACATGGGTATCCAGATCCCGCTATTGGTTATTGGTCAGAGAGCTGTCTCGGTCATGTCTGCGTGATTCCCGAACCCGTAGGGTCTACACACTTAAGGTTCGGTGATGCTAGAGTTGTTATGGGAATTAGTATGTGGTTACCGAATGTTGTTCGGAGTCCCGGATGAGATCCCAGACGTCACGAGGAGTTCTGTAATGGTCCGGAGCTAAAGATTTATATATCGGAAGTCCTTATTCGGTCGCCGGAAGTGTTCAGGGGTTTATCGGTATTGTACTGGGACCACTGAAAGGGTTCCGGGGGTCCACCGAGAGTGTCCACCTGCCCCGGAGGTCCCTATGGGCTGAATATGGAGGTGAACCAGCCCCTAGGTGGGCTGGGTGCCAACCCCCGCTAGGGCCCATGCGCCTAGGGTTGGGGGGGGACCCTAAAGGGGGCGCCCCCTTGGCTTGGGGGGCAAGCCTCCCCCCTTGGATGCCGCCCCCCTCTAGATCCATATGGAGGGGGCCAGCCCCCCTCTCCCTTGCCCCTATAAATAGAGGGGAGGTGGGAGGGCTGCCGCACCCTTCCCCTGGCGCAGCCCTCTCCCTCCCCAACACCTCCTCCATAGTAGTAGTGCTTGGCGAAGCCCTGCTAGAAAACTGCAAGCTCCTCCACCACACCGTCGTGCTGCCGGAGCACTCGCTCAAGTTCTCCTCTCCCCTTGCTGGATCAATAAGGAGGAGACGTCCCCAGCTTGTACGTGTGTTGAATGCGGAGGCACCGTCCGTTCGGCGTTAGATCGGATCTTCCGCGATTTGAATCGCCGCGAGTACGACTCCATCATCCGCGTTCTAGTAACGCTTCCGCTTAGCGATCTTCAAAGGTATGAAGATGCTCATCCTCTCTCTCTCTCTCTTGTTGCTAGAATCTCCTAAATGGATCTTGGTGATGCGTAGAATTTTTTTGAATTATTGCTACGTTCCCCAACAGTGGCATCATGAGCTAGGTCTATGCACGAGTTTAACACAAGTAGTTGTGGGCGTTGGTTTGTTCAATTTGCTTACCTTTACTAGTCCTATCTTGTTTCAGCGGTATTATGGGATGAAGCGGCCTGGACCGACCTTACATGTACCTTTCGTGGGACAGGTTCCACCGACTGACATGCACTTGTTGCATTAGGTGGCTAGCGGGTGTCTGTCTCTCCCACTTTAGTTGGATCGGATTCGATGAAAAGGGTCCTTGTCGGTGTCAAAACCGGCGGATCTCGGGCAGTGTTGGGGAACGTAGTAATTTCAAAAAATTTCCTACGCACACGCAAGATCATGGTGATGGCATAACAACGAGAGGGGAGAGTATTGTCCACGTACCCTTGTAGACCATAAGCGGAAGCGTTATGACAACGCGGTTGATGTAGTCGTACGTCTTCACGATCCGACCGATCCAAGTACCGAACGTACGACACCTCCGAGTTCAGCACACGTTCAGCTCGATGACGATCCCCGGGCTCCGATCCAGCAAAGCGTCGGGGATGAGTTCTGTCAGCACGACGGCGTGGTGACGATGATGATGTTCTATCGGCGCAGGGCTTCGCCTAAACTCCGCGATGATATGACCGAGGTGGAATATGGTGGAGGGGGGCACCGCACATGGCTAAGGAACGATCCGTAGATCAACTTGTGTGTCATGGGGTGCCCTCCTGCCCCCGTATATAAAGGAGCAAGGGGGGAGGAGGCTGGCCCTAGGAGGGGGCGCGCCAAGTGTGGAGTCCTACTAGGACTCCCTAGTCCTAGTAGGATTGCACCTCCCTTGTTGGAGTAGGAGAAGGGGAAAGAGGGGGAGAGGAAGAAGGAAAGGGGGGCTGCGCCCCTTGTCCAATTCGGACCAGAGGGGGGGGCGCAGGCCTCGTTCCTTTTGGCCTCTCTCCTCTATTCCTGTATGGCCCAATAAGGCCCATATACTCCCCGGCGAATTCCTGTAACTCTCCGGTACTCCGAAAAATACCCGAATCACTCGGAACCTTTCCGAACTCCGAATATAGTCGTCCAATATATCGATCTTTACGTCTCGACCATTTCGAGACTCCTCGTCATGTCCCCGATCTCATCCAGGACTCCGAACTCCTTCGGTACATCAAAACTCATAAACTCATAATATAACTTTCATCGAAACCTTAAGCGTGCGGACCCTACGGGTTTGAGAACTATGTAGACATGACCTAGAACTATTCTTGGTCAATAACCAATAGCGGAACCTGGATGCCCATGTTGGCTCCTACATATTCTACGAAGATCTTTATCGGTCAAACCGCATAACAACATACTTTGTTCCCTTTGTCATTGGTATGTTACTTGCCCGAGATTCGATCGTCGGTATCCAATACCTAGTTCAATCTCGTTACCGGCAAGTCTCTTTACTCGTTACGTAATGCATCATTCCTTAACTAACTCATTAGCTACATTGCTTGCAAGGCTTATAGTGATGTGCATTACCGAGAGGGCCCAGAGATACCTCTCCGACAATCGGAGTGACAAAACCTAATCTCGAAATACGCCAACCCAACATGTACCTTTGGAGACACCTGTAGTACTCCTTTATAATCACCCAGTTACGTTGTGACGTTTGGTAGCACCCAAAGTGTTCCTCCGGCAAACGGGAGTTGCATAATCTCATAGTTACAGGAACATGTATAAGTCATGAAGAAAGCAATAGCAACATACTAAACGATCAAGTGCTAGGCTAACGGAATGGGTCATATCAATCACATCATTCTCCTAATGATGTGATCCCATTAATCAAATGACAACTCTTTTGTCCATGGCTAGGAAACTTAACCATCTTTGATTCACGAGCTAGTCAAGTAGAGGCATACTAGTGACACTATGTTTGTCTATGTATGCACACATGTATTATGTTTCCGGTTAATATAATTCTAGCATGAATAATAAACATTTATCATGAAATAAGGAAATAAATAATAACTTTATTATTGCCTCTAGGGCATATTTCCTTCAGTCTCCCACTTGCACTAGAGTCAATAATCTAGTTCACATCGCCATGTGGTTTAACACCAATATTCATATCTGTATATGATTAACACCCATAGTTCACATCATCATGTGACCAACACCCAAAGGGTTTACTAGAGTCAATAATCTAGTTCACATCGCTATGTGATTAACACCCAAAGAGTACTAAGGTGTGATCATGTTTTGCTCGTGAGAGAAGCTTAGTCAATGGGTCTGTCACATTCAGAGCCGTATGTATTTTGCAAATATTCTATGTCCACAATGCTCTGCACGGAGCTACTCTAGCTAATTGCTCCCACTTTCAATATGTATCCAGATTGAGACTTAGAGTCATCTAGATTGGTGTAAAAGTTTGCATCATTGTAACTTTTTACGACGGGCTCTTTTATCACCTCCATAATCGAGAAACATCTCCTTAGTCCTCACTAAGGATATTCTTGACCGCTGTCCAGTGATCTACTCTTAGATCAAAATTGTATTCCTTTTGTCAAACTCAGAGCAAGGTATACAATAGGTCTGGTTCATAGCATAGCATACTTTATAGAACCTATGACTGAGGCATGGGGAATGACTTTTCATTCTCTTTCTATTTTCTGCCATGGTCGGGTCTTGAGTCTTACTCAACTTGACACCTTTGCATCACAGGCAAGAACTCCTTCTTGACTGTTCCATTTTGAACTATTTCAAAAATTTATCAAGGTATGTACTCATTGAAAAAAATCTTATCAAGCGTCTTGATATATCTATATGGATCTTGATGCTCAATGTGTAAGCAGCTTCACTGAGGTCTTGCTTTGAAAAACTCTTTTTCAAGTATCCTTTCATGCTATCCAGAATTTCTATATCATTTCCAATCAACAATATGTCATCCACATATAATATTAGAAATGCTACAGAGCTCCCACTCACTTTCTTGTAAATACAGGCTTCTCAAAAAATCTGTATAAAACCATATGCTTTGATCAACTCATCAAAGCGTATATTCCAACTCCGAGAGGCTTGCACCAGTCCATAAATGGATCGCTGGAGCTTGCACACTTTGTTAGCACCTTTAGGATTGACAAAACCTTCTGGTTGCATCATATACAACTCTTCTTTAATAAATTCATTAGGGAATGCAGTTTTGACATCCTTTTGCCAGATTTCATAAAATGTGGCAATTGCTAACATGATTCGGACAGACTTAAGCATCGATACGAGTGAGAAAATCTCATTGTATTCAACACCTTGAACTTGTCGAAGAACCTTTCAGAACAAGTCGAGCTTTATAGATAGTAACACTACTATCAGTGTCCGTCTTCCTCTTGAAGATCCATTTATTTTCTATGGCTTGCCGATCATCGGGCAAGTCAATCAAAGTCCATACTTTGTTTCCATACATGAATCCCATCTCAGATTTCATGGCCTCCATCCATTTTGCGGAATCTGGGCTCATCATCGCTTCCTCATAGTTCGTAGGTTTATCATGGTCTAGTAACATGACTTCCAGAACAGGATTACCGTACCACTTTGGTGCTGACTGTACTCTCGAAGACCTATAAGGTTCTGTAGTAACTTGATCTGAAGTTTCATGATCATCATCACTAGCTTCCTCACTAATTGGTGTAGAAATCACTGGAACTAATTTCTGTGATGAACTACTTTCCAATTCGGGAGAAGGTACAATTACCTTATCAAGCTCTACTTTCCTCCCACTCACTTATTTCGAGAGAAACTCCTTCTCCAGAAAGGATCCATTCTTAGCAACGAATATCTTGCCTTCGGATCTGTGATAGAAGGTGTACCCAATAGTTTCCTTTGGGTATTCTATGAAGATGCACTTCTCCAATTTGGGTTTGAGCTTATCAGGATGAAACTTTTTCACATAAGCATCGCAGCCCCAAACTTTAAGAAACGACAACTTGGGTTTCTTGCTAAACCACAGTTCATATGGTGTCATCTCAACGGATTTAGCTGGTGCCCTTTTAACGTGAATGCAGCTGTCTCTAATGCATAACCCCAGAACAATAGTGGTAAATCAGTAAGAGACATCATAGATCGCACCATATCCAATAAAGTGCGGTTACGACGTTCGGACACACCATAACGTTGTGGTGTTCCAGGTGGCGTGAGCTGTGAAATTATTCCACATTGTTTTAATTGAAGACCAAACTCGTAACTCAAATATTCATCTTCGCGATCAGATTGCAGAAACTTTATTTTCTTGTTACGATGATTTTTCCACTTCACTCTGAAATTCTTTGAACCTTTCAACTATTTCAGACTTTATGTTTCATCAAGTAGATATACCCATATCTGCTCAAATCATCTTGTGAAGGTCAGAAAATAACGATACTTGCCACGAGCATCAACACTCATTTGATCGCATACATCGGTATGTATTATTTCCAATAAGTCAGTAGCTTGTTCCATTGTTCTGGATAACGGAGTTTTAGTCATCTTGCCCAAAAGGCACGGTTCGCAAGCATCAAATGATTCATAACCAAGTGATTCCAAAAATCCATCTTTATGGAGTTTCTTCATGCGCTTTACACCGATATGACCCAAACGGCAGTGCCACAAATAAGTTGCAGTATAATTATTAACTTTGCATCTTTTGGCATCAATATTATGAATATGTGTATCACTACGATCGAGATCCAACAAACTATGTTCATTGGGTGTATGACCATCGAAGGTCTTATTCATGTAAACAGAATAACAATTTATTCTCTAACTTTAAATGAATAACCGTATCGCAATAAACATGATCAAATCATATTCATGCTCAACGCAAATGCTAAATAACATTAATTTATGTTTAACACTAATCTCGAAAATATAGGGAGTGTACGATGATGATCATATCAATCTTGGAACTATTTCCAACACTCATCGTCACTTCCCCTCAACTAGTCTTTGTTTATTATGTAACTCCAGTTTCGAGTTACTAATCTTAGCAATTGAACAAGTATCAAATACTCAGGGGCTACTATAAACACTAGTAAGGCATACATCAATAACATGTATATCAAATATACCCTTGTTCACTTTGGCATCCTTCTTATCCACCAAATATTCAGGGCATTTCCGCTTCCAGTGACCATTTCTTTTGCAGTGTAAGCACTCAGTTTCAGGCTTTGGTCCAGCTTTGGTCTTCTTCATGGGAGTGACAACTTGTTTGCCATTCTACTTGAAGTTTCCCTTTCTTTCCCTTTGCCCTTTTCTTGAAACTAGTGGTCTTGTCAATCATCAACACTTGATGCTCTTTCTTGATTTCTACCTTTGTCGATTTCAACATCACGAAGAGCACGGGAATCGTTTTCGTCATCCCTTGCATACTATAGTTCATCACGAAGTTCTAGTAACTTAGTGATGGTGACTAGAGAATTCTGTCAATTACTATCTTATCTGGAAGTTTAACTCCCACTTGATTCAAGCGATTGAAGTACCCAGACAATCTGAGCACATGCTCACTAGTTGAGCAATTCTCCTCCATCTTTTAGCTATAGAACTTGTTGGAGACTTCATATCTCTCAACTCGAGTATTTGCTTGAAATATTAACTTCAATTCCTGGAACATCTCATATGGTCCATGATGTTCAAAACATCTTTGAAGTCCCAATTCTAAGCCATTAAGCATGGTGCACTAAACTATCAAGTAGTCATCATACTGAGCTAGCCAAACGTTCATAACGTCTGCATCTGCTCCTGCAATAGGTTTGTCACCTAGCGGTGCATTAAGGACATAATTCTTCTGTGCAGCAATGAGGATAAACCTCAGATCACGGATCCAATCCGCATCATTGGTACTAACATTTTTCAACACAGTTTTCTCTAGGAACATATCAAAATAAACACATGAAAGCAACAACGCAAGCTATTGATCTACAACATAATTTGCAAAATACTACCAGGACTAAGTTCATGATAAATTTAAGTTCAATTAATCATATTACTTAAGAACTCCGAGTTAGATAGACATCCCTCTAATCCTCTAAGTGATTACGTGATCCATATCAACTACACCATGTCCGATCGTCATGTGAGATGGAGTAGTTTCAACGGTGAACATCAATATGTTGATCACATCTACTATATGATTCACGCTCGACCTTTCGGTCTCCGTGTTCCGAGGCCATATCTGTATATGCTAGGCTCGTCAAGTTTAACCTGAGTATTCCGCGTGTGCAACTGTTTTGCACCCGTTGTATTTGAACGTAGAGCCTATCACACCCGATCATCACGTGGTGTCTCAGCACGAAGAACTTTCGCAACAGTGCATACTCAGGGAGAACACTTCTTGATAATTAGTGAGAGATCATCTTAAAATGCTACCATCAATCAAAGCAAGATAAGATGCATAAAGGATAAACATCACATGCAATCAATATAAGTGATATGATATGGCCATCATCATCTTGTGCTTGTGATCTCCATCTTCAAAGCACCATCGTGATCACCATCGTCACCGGCGCGACACCTTGATCTCCATCGTAGCATCGTTGTCGTTATGCCATCTATTGCTTCTACGACTATCGCTACCGCTTAGTGATAAAGTAAAGCAATTACAAGGCGTTTGCATTTCATACAATAAAGCGACAACCATATGGCTCCTGCCAGTTGCCGATAACTTCGGTTACAAAACATGATCATCTCATACAATAAAATATAGCATCACGTCTTGACCATATCACATCACAACATGCCCTGCAAAAACAAGTTAGACGTCCTCTACTTTGTTGTTGCAAATTTTACGTGGCTGCTACGGGCTTAGCAAGAACCGTTCTTACCTACGCATCAAAACCACAACGATAGTTCGTCAAGTTAGTGCTGTTTTAACCTTCGCAAGGACCGGGCGTAGCAACACTCGATTCAGCTAAAGTGAGAGAGACAGACACCCGCCAGCCACCTTTAAGCACGAGTGCTCGTAACGGTGAAACCAGTTTCGCGTAAGCGTACGTGTAATGTCGGTCCGGGCCGCTTCATCTCGCAATACCGCCGAACCAAAGTATGACATGCTGGTAAGCAGTATGACTTGTATCACCCACAACTCACTTGTGTTCTACTCGTGCATATAACATCAACGCATAAAACCTAGGCTCGGATGCGACTGTTGGGGAACGTAGTAATTTCAAAAAATTTCCTACGCACACGCAAGATCATGGTGATGGCATAGCAATGAGAGGGGAGAGTATTGTCCACGTACCCTCGTAGACTGTAAGCGGAAGCGTTATGACAACGCGGTTGATGTAGTCGTACGTCTTCACGATCCGACCGATCCAAGTACTGAATGTACGGCACCTCCGAGTTCAGCACACATTCAGCTCGATGACGATCCCCGGGCTCCGATCCAGCAAAGTGTCGGGGATGAGTTCCGTCAGCACGACGGCGTGGTGACGATCATGATGTTCTACCGGCGCAGGGCTTCGCCTAAACTCCGCGATGATATGACCGAGCTGGAATATGGTGGAGGGAGGCACCACACACGGCTAAGGAACGATCCGTAGATCAACTTGTGTGTCATGGGGTGCCCCCTGCCCCCGTATATAAAGGAGCAAGGGGGGAGGAGGCCGGCCCTAGGAGGGGGCGCGCCAAGTGTGGAGTCCTACTAGTACTCCCTAGTCCTAGTAGGATTCCACCTCCCTTGTTGGAGTAGGAGAAGGGGAAAGAGGGGGAGAGGAAGAAGGAAAGGGGGGCTACGCCCCTTGTCCAATTCGGACCAGAGGGGGGGCGCAGGCCTCCTTCCTTTTGGCCTCTCTCCTCTATTCCCATATGGCCCAATAAGGCCCATATACTCCCCGGTGAATTCGTGTAACTCTCCGGTACTCCAAAAAATACCCGAATCACTCGGAACATTTCTGAACTCCAAATATAGTCGTCCAATATATCGATCTTTACGTCTCGATCATTTCGAGACTCCTCGTCATGTCCCCGATCTCATCCAGGACTCCGAACTCCTTCGGTACATCAAAACTCATAAACTCATAATATAACTTTCATCGAAACCTTAAGCGTGCGGACCCTACGGGTTCGAGAACTATGTAGACATGACCTAGAACTATTCTTGGTCAATAGCCAATAGCGGAACCTGGATGCCCATATTGGCTCCTACATATTCTACGAAGATCTTTATCGGTCAAACCGCATAACAACATACTTTGTTCCCTTTGTCATCGGTATGTTACTTGCCCGAGATTCGATCGTCGGTATCCAATACCTAGTTCAATCTCATTACCGGCAAGTCTCTTTACTCGTTACGTAATGCATCATTCCGTAACTAACTCATTAGCTACATTGCTTGCAAGGCTTATAGTGATGTGCATTACCGAGAGGGCCCAGAGATACCTCTCCGACAATCGGAGTGACAAAACCTAATCTCGAAATACGCCAACCCAACATGTACCTTTGGAGACACCTGTAGTACTCCTTTATAATCACCCAGTTACGTTGTAACGTTTGGTAGCACCCAAAGTGTTCCTCCGGCAAACGGGAGTTGCACAATCTCATAGTTACAGGAACATGTATAAGTCATGAAGAAAGCAATAGCAACATACTAAACGATCAAGTGCTAGGCTAACGGAATGGGTCATGTCAATCACATCATTCTCCTAATGATGTGATCCCGTTAATCAATTGACAACTGTTTTGTCCATGGCTAGGAAACTTAACCATCTTTGATTCACGAGCTAGTCAAGTAGAGGCATATTAGTGACACTATGTTTGTCTATGTATTCACACATGTATTATGTTTCCGGTTAATACAATCCTAGCATGAATAATAAACATTTATCATGAAATAAGGAAATAAATAATGACTTTATTATTGCCTCTAGGGCATATTTCCTTCAGGTAGGGGGTCCCGAACTGTGCGTCTAGGCGGATGGGAACAGGAGACAAGGGACACGATGTTTTTACCCAGGTTCGGGCCCTCTCGATAGAGGTTAAACCCTACTCCTACTTGATTGATATTGATGATATGGGTAGTACAAGAGTGGATCTACCACGAGATCAAGGAGGCTAAACCCTAGAAGCTAGCCTATGGTATGATTGTTTTTCTTATGTCCTATGGACTAAAACCCTCCGGTTTATATAGACACCGGAGAGGGCTAGGGTTACACAGAGTCGGTTACAATGGTAGGAGATCTACATATCCGTATCGCCAAGCTTGCCTTCCACGCCAAGGAAAGTCCCATCCGGACACGGGACGAAGTCTTCAATCTTGTATCTTCATAGTCTTGGAGTCCGGCCGATGATGATAGTTCGGCTATCCGGACACCCCCTAGTCCAGGACTCCCTCAGTAACCCCTGAACCAGGCTTCAATGACGACGAGTCCGGCGCGCATATTGTCTTCGGCATTGCAAGGCGGGTTCCTCCTCCGAATAATTCATAGAAGATTGTGAACACCAGGATAGTGTCCGGCTCTGTAAAATAAATTCCACATACCACTGTAGAGAGAATACTATTTACACAAGTTCAATCTACTGACGTATTTTGTGGCGTGACGTTACACCAGAACCAAGCCTTTACTCGAATCGTTTTTATTATACCACCTCAGTGCGTTTAGCGAAGCGGTTTCCTTGGCACGTCTTGTCGAAGCAGAGATCGTGTTCCCCTTATTCCGGGATTCCCATCAATACGGACATGGGTAACCCAACCGCGCCATTGATTGCGGCACTTGGGAGATAAGCGAGTTTTACCAGGCAAGTGGGGACGCATAGTTTCGTCCGCCCATATATAAGGGGATAAGGATCCACCTTTTTTACCTACGCCTTCTTCCTCCTTTGCTTATCCGTCTCCGCGCACTCGAGCTCCAGCGCCCAAGTCCGCACATCTCACCTCAACCTTCTCTAGCCATGTCCGGAGCGGGAGGCAAGTGGATGGCCTCCTTCGTTATGGAGGGGCACATCAAGAAGCTGCGCAGCGCCGGATATCTGTCCAGCAACGTCGCGCACCGGCTCCCCGACGAGGGGCAGCTCATCCCCACCCCCGGGCCCCATGAGAGGGTGGTATTCCTTCCCCATTTCCTCCGTGGACTAGGCTTCCCACTCCATCCCTTTGTCCGGGGGCTCATGTTCTACTACGGCCTGGATTTCCATGATCTGGCCCCGAATTTCATCCTCAACATCTCGGCGTTTATCTCGTGTGCGAGGCCTTCCTCTGCATCCAGCCCCACTTCAGCTTGTGGCTCAAGACCTTCAATGTCAAGCCGAAGGTTGTGAAGGGCAGCCAAGCGGAGTGCGGAGGCGCCATGGTGGGCAAAATGCCCAACGTCACTTGGCTCGAGGGCGCCTTTGTGGAATCCATCAAAGGGTGGCAATCGGGGTGGTTCTACATCACCGAGCCGTGTGACCCTAAATGGGCAGCGGCCCCCGAATTCAGATCTGGCATCCCCATGCAGCTCACCTCCTGGAAAGATAAGGGCCTTCTATGGGGTAGTTCGGAAGAGCTGACCGGACTCCAGTCCTGTCTCCAAACCCTGGTGAACAAGAACCTCAAGCTTGTCAACGTGATCCAGGTCATGATCGTCCACCGGATTCTCCCCTGCCAGCAACGGGACTTCAATTTGTGGGAGTTTGATCCGGCACAACACCGGACCTTGAGCGGGCTCTTTGACACTACGTACAAAGATGCCTGGAGGGTGCTGTTCAAGGGCGCCGAAGCTCCCACATCCGCTACCAAAGATCACGGATTCAGCTCGCAGCGTCCAGCTGACGAGGTAAGCCATGTTGTCCTTTACGGGACACTTGCTTTTCATGTTTTGACTTTATGCGGGATCTAAAACTCCCAATACCTTTAACAGGCCTCGCAGGCGACGTCCGGACAAGTTAACTGTCCGGCTCCCCTTCCAGAGGACCCAGCAGATGCCCGTTTGATAGGGCTACTGGTCCCGGCACTTTACGTAGTGCCGGAGAACAAGACCAAGAAGAAGGCCACGGGAACCCGAAGGAGTTCCCAGCATCAGGTGGTATCGGACTCATCGTCCGATGACTCCGAGGCAGACTCCTCCCACAAGGACGAGGAGGAGAAGAAAGAGGCCTCTCCCCCAGCGGGGGGAGAGAAGAAGAGGAAGGCCTCCCCAACGAGGGAGGCCGAAGGGTCCAAGAACGGAAGGACCCTTCCCCCGGACTGCTCCGCCAACGTCGGCGACGGCGACAAGGAGTGGCCCTCAAGGTCCAAGCCCCTGGCGAGATCGTAAGTATCCGGACTCCTAGATGATTTATAATTTTTCTTTTTGTCGCATGGTGTCTTTCTAATGCCGCATACAACCCTGTAGTCCACCCAAGGACGATCTTCCCGCTTCGTCGAGCGGGTCCTTGGGCACGTCGGATATGGATTCTCTTCCGACCGCCTCCACCCCCCGTGACACCGATGACGCCGAGGTGGGATCCCAGAGAGGGACCCACCCGGAGGAGGAGGCCCCGGAGGTGCCACAGGGCAACCTCCCGGACTTCGTACCGGACTCCGCACCGGAACCTGCAGTGGTTCCGGAGTCCGGCGGGCGGCCCCTTTGTAAGAAGGGCAAGACTGACACCGGCAGCCTCCGTCCAACCGGAGGCGCCGGATAACTTGCTGGAGGCGCTCAACGGTGCTTCCATCGAAGAAGAACACCACACTGTCATGAGTGCGGTGATTCAGAAGGTTCAGCTCGCCAAGAGCAGGCTGACCGAGGCCTGCAGCAGCCTTCTAACAGGCTTTGAGGTAAGAATTTTAAGATATGTAATATAATACCGCATAGACAGTAGCCCCTGATGCTCGGTTCGGTGTTCGGAAACAAAAGCCGGACTGAGGATCTAAAAAGATATACGCAGGAGTCTTAAAAAATATGTCCATATGGGAATGCAGGCTGTGTTGCTGACCTCTGCCGCACTGACTGCGGAGGTCAATACCTTGAAGCAGATCCTCGAGCGGTCCGAGAGCGAGCTCGGCCATGCCAACAAGCAGCTCGAGGACAAGGAAGGTGAGTAACACCGTATTAAAGTTGTACCTTACAGAAAAGGATTTGGTTGCAAGAGAAATAACAAGGATAACGTGGGTACTCCAGGGGCTATGAACGAGGTGGCAACCCTGAAGGAGGCGGTGTCCGCGGCCGAACGCAATGCGGCCGCGGAACGAGCCGAGCGAGAGAAGCAGGAGGTGCGGGTGGCGGAGGTACAGCAAGAGCTCTAGGCTCTCGTGAAAAAGCACGAGAGTTTGGAGCGTGACTCAAAGACTTGAGAGTCTGGGCTTGCGTCGGCTCTTGAGAGTGCCAAAGCCTCTAAGGCCGATGCCCACAAGGCCCTCCGGGAAATCGAGGATTTGAAGAAAATAGCGGCGGGTAAGGCATTCTTCATGCAAAGCAAGCATGTTAAAGTGAATTACCTGTTACTTACCCGAATTCGGAGCTCTCCAAGAGCGTTCGCAGATCTACCCCGCAGCGTGTCCGATGCTGCCACTTTCTACAGAGTCGAGGAGGGGAGCTCGACGGAGAAGGTATTCTGGTCTCAGTATGCTGAGGCCGGACATCCGGTGCCCCTTAGCGACCAGCTGAAGCAGTTGGTCGAGCTCCACAAGGTGGCCGAACAGGCCATGAAGGGCCTTATAGTTCGGCTATGGCCCAAAGAGGCCATGCCTGGGAGCTACTTCGGCCTGGTGCGGCAGCTGGTGGATGCGTGTCCCTGGGTTGAAGTCTTCAAGCACTCCGCCTGCATTGAAGGTGCCCGTCGGGCCCTTCCCCGTGCTAAAATGCACTGGGGCAGGATGGATGCTGAGAAGCTTGTGACGGACGCGCCACCGCCGGGCAAGGAGTATCACACACCCGAGATGTATTATAAGGGTGTCCTGAAGGGTGCCCGCATTATTGCGGGTGAGTGCTCCAAAGATGTAACATTTGAGTAGACTCGCATTTTGTTATCCTGTGCGCTGAAAACTTTGTTCATATGCGCTAAGCAACGCTTGTTAATTTAAAATATTACCTTTTGTGCGGCCGTTTATCAAATCTGATAGATGGCAAGTCGTCGGCTTCAGCCCCCATGCCACGAGTGTTGGGGTGTTTGGGATAAATTTGAGCACTCTTGTTCCCATTTTTGGGTCCATCTAGGGAGGCGCTCAACACAACGAACGAGGCAACCAAACTTATAATGCTTGAACACTCTCACTTAGCCATAGAATTCTATAATTTTAAATTTCGGTGAAGCCCCTAGTGTTCGGAAGGCCGAATTCGGGGCGCTATCCACGCCTGGGCCGGACAAAGCCGGTTCCTCGCTCTAAGCGGCATAAGTCTTTAGGGACTCGAAAAAACCTCTCGAACAGCGACCAGCTCTCGCCTCATCATGACGGTCAGTTTTAGCTTTCTCCACTGAGGCGCTCGCCCAGCTCAACTGGGGCGCAATCGCAGTGGTTCTTCCAGCACTACCTTAGCCGATACAACAGAACGTAAGGTACCAAAACATGGGAGCCGGGCAAACCAAACTATTGACCCAAGACATGATTCGGAGCCGATGCATATAATGCTATAAGTTCGGGGTGCCGCACTTGTGAAAGTGTTCGAACTTGTCACACCATAATGTGGGGAACTTAAGCCCCTGGTGTATTTAGCCGTACCAAAGTGTACGGATGCAACATGTCATAAATGAACATATGTATAAGAAAGGAATGCAATTATAAGCAAAAAAGCGATGCATTGTTTATTCAAGAAATACTGCCATGAATGCAGAACGATACAAATAGTGCAGTAAGCAAGGGATGGGACTATTAAACATGTCCCCCTCGAGGGGTAGGCTGCGGAATGGTGTATAAAAGAGATTTAATGCTCGTAATGGAGACCACGTGGATACTCGTCGTAGCCTTTCTCCTTCCCTGGCTGTTGCATCGTGAGTTCGGCAGGTCTACTGCCGGACAGGGCCTCTGGTGAACGGAGTCCTATGGGTAAGAAAAAAGAAAAAGGAAAAAAAGAATGACACACTTGGGAGCCCCTGGTGTGGTTAAGCCGCATTCTGGGCCTGTCGTGGTCGTGCCCCTCCCCCTATGCCCATGGTATCTCCAGAGCATAATAATGTACACGGAGGACCAGTCTTGCAATTTTGCAAGGGCTGGGGTTGGGGCCGCATTGCTACGCGTGCTCGGAACGTGCCAGGTGGTCTTGTTGTAGGTTACTCCGGGCGCGTTTAGCCGTGTCCGGTCGCTTAACGGCCGGACTCGAGAATTGCCTTAAGAGGCTACTTTGCACTTCTGCCACAAGAGCCGCTGTATGTTCCTCCGTTCGGAGGGAGCGTTCAGTGTTTCCGTTGACCGTGATGACTCCTCGAGGGCCTGACATCTTGAGCTTGAGGTATGCGTAGTGCGGCACCGCATTGAACTTTGCAAACGCGGTTCGTCCGAGCAGTGCATGATAGCCACTGCGGAACGGAACAATGTAGAAGATTAACTCCTTGCTTCTGAAGTTATCCGGGCATCCGTAGACCACCTCCAGTGTAACTAAGCCTTTACAATTGGCTTCTACACCTGGTATGACGCCTTTGAAGGTCGTCTTTGTGGGTTTAATCCTTGAGGGGTCTATGCCCATCTTGCGCACTGTATCCTGGTAAAGCAGGTTCAGGCTGCTGCCGCCGTCCATCAGGACTCTAGTGAGGTGAAACCCGTCGACGATTGGGTCTAGAACCAATGCAGCGAACCCGCCATGGCGGATGCTGGTGGGGTGGTCCCTTCGATCAAAGGTGATCGGGCAGGAGGACCATGGGTTGAACTTTGGGGCGACTGGCTCCATCGCATATACGTCCCTGAGTGCACACTTCTGTTCCCTTTTGGGTATGTGGGTTGCGTATATCATGTTCACCGTCCGCACTTGTGGGGGGAAACCCTTCTGTCCTCTATTGTTCGGCGGCCGGGTCTCTTCCTCGTCGACGCTATGCAGCCCCTTGTCATTGGTTTCGGCAATTAACTTGCCTGCCTGCTTGAATACCCAACAATCCCTGTTGGTGTGATTAGCTGGTTTTCGGGGGTGCCATGTATCTGGCACGAGCAATCGAGTATTCGGTCCAAATTGGACGGACCCGGAGTAGTTCTCTTGAATGGCTTTTTCCGCTGACCGGGTTTGGAGCCTCTGAATCCAGCGTTGACTGCCGTATCCTTGGTATTATCGCCGTTAACGCGGCATTTGTTCTTGTTGCGACGCGACCTGCCATTGCTGTCCTTAGTATCCGGACTGCCAGAATTTTTGCTGAGGTTGTTACTGCGGGCTAGCCAGCTATCCTCTCCCGCGCAGAAGCGGGTCATGAGTGATGTGAGGGCTGCCATGGATTTCGGTTTTTCCTGTCCTAGGTGCCGGGCAAGCCACTCGTCGCGGATGTTATGTTTGAAGGCTGCGAGAGCCTCTGCATCCGGACAGTCGACAATTTGATTTTTCTTTGTTAAGAACCGTGTCCAGAATTGTCTGGCCGATTCGTCTGGCTGCTGAATTATGTGGCTTAGGTCATCAGCGTCTGGTGGTTGCACGTATGTGCCCTGGAAGTTATCAAGGAATGCGGCTTCCAGGTCCTCCCAGCACCCAATTGATTCTGCTGGCAAGCTGTTAAGCCAATGCCGAGCTGGGCCTTTAATCTTGAGTGGGAGGTATTTGATGGCGTGAAGATCATCGCCGCGGGCCATGTGGATATGAAGGAGATAGTCTTTGATCCAAACCGCGGGGTCTGTTGTGCCATCGTATGATTCAATGTTCACGGGTTTGAACCCTTCGGGGATTTGATGATCCATTACTTCATCTGTGAAGCATAGTGGGTGTGCGGCGCATCTGTATTGGGCGATATCACGACGTAGCTCAAGCGAGCTTTGTCTACTGTGTTCGGCCCTGCCGGGGTTGCTGTATCCGGCGCGACGGTCGTTGTTACGAATCGTGGGGCGCCCATGCGATCCGTAGATCGATCTTGATTGTCTTGCCTTATCCTCCAATACGTCTCGCAAGTCCAGCGCATTCTCCCGTGGCTTTGTACTTTTCGAGCGGTGTCGGGGTACAACTTTAGTGGAGGGCCTGGGGGCCTCTCTGTCGCGGCCACGAGGTGGCCGGTCGGCCGTATTGTGCGCTGGTGATGCAGGTTTATATGCTCCTCCTCTAATCGGGGGAGCAGCTTGCGTTTGGGATAGCTTTTGGAGGGGTGTTCAAGTTCATGCTCTTCAGCCGCAAGGACTTCGGTCCATCTGTCGGCTAGCAGATCTTGATCAGTTCTAAGCTGTTGCTGCTTTTTCTTGAGGCTATTTGCCATAGCCATAAGCCTGCGTTTAAAACGCTCTTGTTCGACGGGATCCTCAGGCACGACGAATTCGTCGTCGTCGAGGTTTGCCTCGTCTCCGGAGGGAGGCATGTAATTATCGTCCTCTACCTCTTTGTCTGCCGCTCTCTCGCGAGGGCTGGCTTCTTCATCCTCCTGTGCTGAATCTTGCTGGAGGGGGTTGTCTTTGGCACTGTCAGGGGTGTTATTGTCTCCGGTGCCGGAATCTCCATTCTTGCTGTGGCGGGATTTAGAGCGGCGCCGCTGACGCCGGCGCTTAGGCTGTTTCTTGGAGGGATCCTCCTCTGCTGTTCCATCGCCATTCCCATCCTTTGGGGTGTCCACCATGTATATGTCGTATGATGAGGTGGCTTTCCAGTGCCCAGTGGGTGCTGGTTCTTGGTCGTCTCCGGCATCGTCGTCCATACCGTTGATGTCTTCGGGGTCGAAGTCTAGCATGTCGGTTAGATCGTCGACAGTGGCTACAAAGTGGGTGGTGGGTGGGCTTTGAATTTCTTCGTCGTCCGCATCCCAACCGTCCTGACCGCAGTCCGGCTAGGGCTCTCCTGATAACGAGAGATATTTTAGCGAATTCAGGATGTCGCCGAAAGGTGAGTGTTGAAAGATGTCCGCAGCAGTGAACTCCATGATCGGCGCCCAACCGGATTCGATTGGAAGGGGCGCGGGAGGTTCGGAGTCTGGCGAGGAGTCCGGCACCTCGGAGTCACGAGCTTTACAAGGGACAAGGTTGGTATTTGGCTCCATCACCGTAGAGGTAGCAGCCCCCGAGGCGGTGTCTAGCCACCCATCCTCGATTTGCGCAGTCGGCTCTGGGTTAAGGGTCAGAGCGGACTCGTGTGCGGCCTCCAGGGCACTGTCCGGCAGCAAAACTAAATCATGCCCATCGGGACAGTGCGGCGTGCGCAGCTGTGGCTCGGATCCATCGAAGATCAAGTCTCCGCGGATGTCGGCCGTGAAGTTCAAACTTCCAAATCTGACATGATGGCCAGGGGCGTAGCTTTCAATCTGCTCCAGATGGCCAAGCGAATTGGCCCGCAGTGTAAAGCGCCGAATACGAAGATCTGTCCGGGGAGAGAAGTCTCACCCTGGAACGCGTCGTTGTTGATGATCGAAGGAGCCATCGGGCCTATAGGTGACGACACAGAGGAACTCTCAATGAAAGCACCAATGTCGGTGTCAAAACCGGCGGATCTTGGGTAGGGGGTCCCGAACTGTGGGTCTAGGCGGATGGTAACAGGAGACAAGGGACACGATGTTTTTACCCAGGTTCGGGCCCTCTCGATGGAGGTAAAACCCTACTCCTGCTTGATTGATATGGATGATATGGGTAGTACAAGAGTGGATCTGCCACGAGATCAAGGAGGCTAAACCCTAGAAGCTAGCCTATGGTATGATTGTTGTTCTTATGTCCTATGGACTAAAACCCTCTGGTTTATATAGACACCGGAGAGGGCTAGGGTTACACAGAGTCGGTTACAATGGTAGGAGATCTACATATCCGTATCGCCAAGCTTGCCTTCCACGCCAAGGAAAGTCCCATCCGGACACGGGACAAAGTCTTCAATCTTGTATCTTCATAGTCTTGGAGTCCGGCCGATGATGATAGTTCGGCTATCTGGAGACCCCCTAGTCCAGGACTCCCTCGGTCCTTATGAAGGGTAAATAGCAATTGGCATATCACCGTTGTGGCTTTTGCGTAGGTAAGAAACATTCTTGCTAGAAACCCATAGCAGCCACATAAAACATGCAACAACAATTAGAGGACGGCTAACTTGTTTTTGTAGGGTATGCTATGTGATGTGATATGGCCAAAAGAATGTGATGAATGATATATGTGATGTATGAGATTGATCATGTTCTTGTAATAGGTATAACGACTTGCATGTCGATGAGTATGACAACTGACATGAGCCATATGAGTTGTCTTAATTTATTGTATGACCTGCGTGTCATTGAAAACGCCATGTAATTACTTTTACTTTATTGCTAACTGTTAGCCATAGTAGTAGAAGTAATAGTTGGTGAGACAACTTCATGAAGACACGATGATGGAGATCATGATGATGGAGATCATGGTGTCATGCCGGTGACGAAGGTGATCATGCCGCGCCTCAAAGATGAAGATCAAAGGCGCAAAATGATATTGGCCATATCATGTCACTTTATGATTTGCATGTGATGTTTGTCATGTTTACATCTTATTTTCTTAGAACGATGGTAGCATAAATAAGATGATCCCTCATGAAAAATTTCAAGAAAGTGTCCCCCCTAACTGTGTACCGTTGCGAAAGTTCGTTTTTTCAAAGCACCATGTGATGATCGGGTGTGATAGATTCTAATGTTCACATACAAGGGTGTAAGCCAGATTTACACATGCAAAACACTTAGGTTGACTTGATGAGCCTAGCATGTACAGACATGGCCTCGGAACGCAAGAGACCGAAAGGTCGAACATGAGTCGTATAGTAGATACGATCAACATGAAGATGTTCACCGATGATGACTAGTCCGTCTCATGTGATGATGGGACACAGCCTTGTTGACTCAGATCATGTATCACTTAGATGACTAGAGGGATGTCTATTTGAGTGGGAGTTCATTAAATAATTTGATTAGATGAACTTAATTATCATGAACATAGTCTAAAATATCTTTGCAATATGTCTTGTAGATAAAATGGCCCATGCTAATGTTGCCCTCAACTTCAACGCGTTCCTAGAGAAAACCAAGCTGAAAGACGATGGAAGCAACTATACGGACTGGGTCCGGAACTTGAGGATCATCCTCATAGCTGCCAAGAAAGCATATGTCCTAGAAGCACCGCTAGGTGAAGCACCCATTTTCCCAGCAACTCAAGACGTTATGAACGCCTGGTAGTCGCATAGTAATGATTACTCCCTGGTTCAGTGCGGCATGCTTTACAGCTTAGAACTGGGGCTCCAAAAGCGTTTTGAGCAGCACGAAGCATATGAGATGTTCCAAAAGCTGAAATAGGTTTTCCACGCTCATGCCCGGGTCAAGAGATATGAAGTCTCCGACAAGTTCTATAGTTGTAAGATGGAGGAAAATAGTTCTGTCAGTGAGCATATGCTCACTATGTCCGGGTTACACAACCGTTTGTCTCTGTTGGGAGTTAATCTCCCAGATGACTCGGCATTGACAGGATCCTCCAGTCGCTCCACCTAGCTACAAGAGCTTTGCTATGAACTACAATATGGAAGGGATGCAGAAGTCCATTCCTGAATTATATTCAATGCTGAAATCAGCGGAGGTGGAAATCAAAAAGGAACATCAAGTGTTGATGGTGAATAAGACCACTAGTTTCAAGAAAGGCAAGGGTAAAAAGAACTTCAAGAAGGACGGCAAGGGAGTTGCCGTGCCCGGTAAATCAGTTGCCGAGAAGAAGCCAAACAATGGACCCAAGCCCGAGACTCATTGCTTTTATTGCAAGGGAAATGGTCACTGGAAGCGGAACTTAAAGGACCTTGTCGTGGGTACGACAATCTATGGGACCGGTAGCAATCCCTTTATGGCTCGGCTGGGGAGGTCAACAAGCACAAGGAGCAGAGTTAGCATAACACACGAGATTTACCCAGGTTCGGGCCGCTGTGAAACATAAAACCATACTCCTTCTTTGTATATTAGGTGTGTTTGAGCTCAAGTACAAGGAACGCAAATTGTGCACCTACGTGTGTAATTGAACAAAGTGTCGATCTTTAATGGTCCTAAATTGAGTGGCCGAATGCCCCGTCGCCCTAAAGGTTGCCATGGACCTTCTTTTATAGATGAAAGGGGTGACCACAGTGGCAAAATGGTAATACAAAGGCGTAGTGGTTACAATGTTCTACGACAGGCACTAGGATGGGTGTCGATAAAGGTAATTTCCAGGCGTGCTGACACGTGCCCCGATGAGCCTCACCTAACAGCATGCCCGCTTGACACCTATTCGACAAGCGACTAGTTGGTCACTGAGGTGGAGCGGTGGACAGGCGAAGGAAGCTTACCGGCACAGAGCTTGCTGGTTGTAGCTTGCCGGTATTGAACTTGCCAGCCTTGTCGGCTTGGAGCTTGTTGACCTCTAAATACCTCCTGATGCTAAGAAGATGCTCAATTAGAAAGAAGCGTCTTCCTGGTGTGTCTTTATTCTTGCTTTCCGGTGTAAAGCTTGGTGGGTGTGGTGTTTGCCGAAATGATTGATTCTTCGTTAGAGTGACTTATGCAACAACTATGGACTAGCATGACCCATGTTTAGAAGGTTAACGGGACCCTGGTTCCCACTACACCCTCAGGAGCCCCCGGGCCCAACTTCAGCAAAGAACTCTAAGGATCTCGATGCTGGAGGTGGGACCAAATTCGGCACGGGTCATGATTGTCATATCCTTCTTTTAGAAATATCATTTCCGGGAAGGCAACCTCTAGAAGGATTGCAGTTATGAAAGCTGCTAGCCCCCAAGGCCGCTTTCAGGCTTGCCTCCTGCAGAGAACTTCAAGGATCTCGATGCTAGAGTGGGACCTTGCTCGTCGTATCGCCGGAGCTTGCCGGATCTCACCCTGTTACTTGTCGGCTCAGTTCTCGCTGGCATGATGAAATGCTTATTCTCGGGAAAGATGTTTCTGGGGATGCTCCTGATGGAAACATCGTTTCTGGCCTTAGTAGAGAACTCGGGGTTCTCGATACTGTGGGAGCAACTGTGTCCAGTTTCATGGAAAAATGACTCCGAGAATGCTTGTGGCGGGAAGATCATTTTCGGCCCTTAGTAGAGAACTCAAGGTTCTCGATACTGTGACCAGTTTCCCGGGAAATTGATCTCAGGAAACCATGAAGGTAATCTTCCACTTACATACCTGCAACGCTGATTCGGGCATGAAAATGCCACAACAGTGTTTTAACACAATAAGTTAATTAGTGTCTGATTCACACTTAACTCATGTGTAAGTTTTGATTCTGCTAAATATTCCCTACACTTGGCGGAATGCTTTCCGGTGCGCATGATCCAGTCAACAACACTTGAGGGAACGGGCCCTTAGCAACTTGTTGGGAACGTCGCCTCCCGATAAGGTTTACCTTCCCAGTCCTAGTGCAGCTGCCCATGTTGCAGAGCGGACTCGATGCAACTAGGAGCGCAACTAGCCCCAAGAAGGATCCTTAGTGCACAGGTCACACATAAATAGAAATCTTGCAAAGAAAAAATATTTGCTAAACCTTTTCCTTAAATGACTATATTTTGTTCAATTATTCCCTTCACTTGTCAGAATGCTGTTCGATCGCACATGTTTTAGTCAATGGCGCTTAGGATCGGGTCCTAGTTAGCAGCCTGTCGAGAACGCCGCCTCCTCGGAAGCTTAGCACGTCGAGAACAAACGCAGTTGCATAGGTGTTGTCAGGTAGACGTGAACCATCAAGAGCGTGGTATGTTCCGAAATCGTTCCTCTGCGCACAGGTTATACAAAATTGCCATTCCAGGAAAAGACTGAACAAAAGAAAGCTAATAAAGTTTTAGAACTTAGATATCTCTGTAGATTGGCGAAAACACTGCGATTCATTATGGCATTGTGCGGGGTGCTTAGAGTGCATGTGATGAATGTTGTGCTGCTGGTGTCGCACATGTGGAGAGAGGTTTGGCCGCCACCTCCGCTGTCGCCCGTAGGTGTCGGCGCCGGGAACTTGGACGTAGATGGACTGCCCGCCAGCATGCCCTTCTTCTTGGGCACCATGGGTGGTGAAGATGATGAAGTTGACGCGCGAACTGCTAATTCAGGTTTGCACAAGTGACCCCCCTACCTGGCGCACCCAAGATGTCGTAGGTACGACGATCTATGGGACCAACATCGATCCCTTTATGGTTCAGCTGGGGATTTCAACAAGCACAAATAGTAGAACTAGCAGAACGCATGAGATTTACCCAAGTTTGGGCTGCTGTGAAGCGTAACCCTACTCCTACTTTGTATATTAGCTGTGTTTGAGCTCAAGTACAAGGAGCGCAACTTGCTGGCAAGGTGCACGGGAAGTGCAACTACGCGTGTAATTGAACAAGGTGTTGACCTTTAATGGTCCTAAATTGAGTGGCCGAATGATTGTTCCCCTCTAAAGGTTGCCATGGACCTCCTTTTATAGACGAAGGGATGCCCATAGTGACAAAATGGTATTATAAAGGCAGTGGTTACAATTGCTCCGGAGAGGGGGATTCGACGTCGTCGTCATCATCAACCATCCTACATCACCAATTTCATGATGCTCACCACCAGGAGTGAGTAATTACTACGTAGGCTTGCTGGACGGTGATGGGTTGGATGAGATTTATCATGTCATCGAGTGAGTTTTGTTAGGGCTTGATCCCTAGTATCCACTATGTCATGAGATTGATGTTGCTATGACTTTGCTATTCTTAATGCTTGTCACTAGGGCCCGAGTGCCATGATTTCAGATTTGAACCCTTTATGTTTTCACGAGTATATTTTTTTTCTTGATCCTAACTTACAAGTTGTACGTACCTATTACGTGTTATGATCCGCATACCACAAAGTGATAGACAGAAATTGGGATCCTTTCCGGTGATTACTGTAGTTTGAGGAGTTCATGTATTCACTATGTGCTAATGCTTTGTTTTGGTTCTCTATTAAAAGGAGGCCTTATTATCCCTTAGTTTCCTTATGGACCCCGCTGCCACGGGAGGGTAGGACAAAAGATGTCATGCAAGTTCTTATTATAAGCATGTATGACTATATATGGAATACATCCCTACATTACATTGATGAATTGTAGGTAGTTCTGTGTCGCCCTAGGTTATGACTGTTACATGATGAATGTCATCCAACATAATTATCCACACCGACCCAATGCCTACGACTTTTGCATATTGATCTTGCTAAGTTACTACTGTTGTTGCTGCTGCTATTACAATCATTATAAAACTGATACTATTACTATTACCGTTACTATTGCTATTGCTACCACTATTATCAAATTATCATACTATTGTGCTACTAATCACTTTGGTGTAGATATTTAGTTCTCCAGGTGTGGTTGAATTGACAACTCAACTGCTAATACTTGCAAATATTCTTTAGCTCCCCTGGTGTCGAATAAATAAATTTGGGTTAGATACTGTACCTACGAAAACTATTGCGGTCCGCTATACTTGTGGGCTATCAAGACATTTTTCTGGCACCGTTTTCGGGGAGCATAGCTCTATTTGTTGAGTCCCTTGGGATTTATATCTATTAATCACTATGAAGAATTTGAAGGATGATAGAACCAAGATCGTTCCCTCTAAGATGAGGGAGGTAAGGAACTGCCATCTAGCTCTGCACTTGATTCACCTTCTATTTTGAGTAGGCTTGCGGCACCACCACCTGCTATTAATTCTGACATGTCACAAGTAATTGATGATGCTACTTCTGCTATGAATGATGCTCATGATGATGCTAGTACCATGATTGATAATACTATGCCACTAGGTGAATTTCTTGACGAACAACTTGATAGAGCTAAAGAATTTGAGAATGTTGAAACTGATGAAACTAATGAATCACCTATTAGACCTAGCTCTCCTAGAATTGAAATGCCTAAGATACTAGAGGGTTATGTTATGGATGGGGAGATAGCTAGGGAGTTTCTTGCATGTAATGATAGGGAAGATGTTAAGAAACTACTTTGTAAGCTGAAAGAGAAATCTTTGAATGCAAGAATGAAATATGATCCTAAGTTTGCTACTTCACCCATCTTTGTTACTGATAAGGATTATGAATTCTCTGCTGATCCTGAGTTAATTACTTTGGTTGAATCTGATCCTTTTCATGGTTATGAAACTGAAACTGTTGTGGTACACCTTACTAAATTAAATGATATAGCCACTGAGGGAGTCCTGGACTAGGGGGTGTCCGGACAGCCGGACTATCATCGTCCGCCGGACTCCAAGACTACGAAGATACAAGATTGAAGACTCCGTCCCGTGTCCGGATGGGACTTTCCTTGGCGTGGAAGGCAAGCTTGGCGATACGGATATGTAGATCTCCTACCATTGTAACCGACTTTGTGTAACCCTAGCCCTCTCCGCTGTCTATATAAACCGGAGGGCTTTAGTCCGTAGGACATAACCTCCATTACAACAATCATACCATAGGCTAGCTTCTAGGGTTTAGCCTCCTTGATCTCGTGGTAGATCCACTCTTGTACTACCCATATCATCAATATTAATCAAGCAGGACGTAGGGTTTTACCTCCATCAAGAGGGCCCGAACCTGGGTAAAACATCGTGTCCCTTGTCTCCTGTTACCATCCGCCTAGACGCACAGTTCGGGACCCCCTACCCGAGATCCGCCGGTTTTGACACCGACATTGGTGCTTTCATTGAGAGTTCCTCTGTGCCGAAGGATGCCTCCACCCGTCTTCAAGGACGGTATTTTCGCCAAAGGGGCCTTGGCCGCCGGCCAAACTATCCGGCTAGGTGGCTTTCTTATGACCGCCTGTCCGGCCACTGCTTCGACAATGACTTCTCAAGTCGTCAAAAGCAATCTTCACGTCAGCTCGGAACTTGTCGAGCGGCTGGATCCAATAGAGCTCTCATCTATCAACGAGCTCTTGGATCGCATCGCCGCCTTGGGAGTCACTACGGACTACAATCAGATTGGGCTTAAAACCGATCTGAGAGATATTAACTCTCCCCAGGTCACCCACCACGTTGCAGTGGTAGAGGAACAATGCAGCGACTCTTCTCCTGTATTGAAAACTAGTCATGTCCGGGCTCCCAAACCCTCCGTGCCGGATTTCCGCGGAGGGACGGACTTCGATCAAGCACTGAACATAAAGTCAGGCATCGGATCGGACTCGTTGGACAACGTCCAGCAATCCAAACTTCCAAATTTGGAAACTTCACGCCCTTCAAGCCTTGAGATGGGTAGGGTTCCAGACTTTATTCCACCCACCCGCCCAGACATATGCGATCTATCTCTAATCTGGCAAGAGCCCACCGAAACAGTACATCACTACTGGGCCAGATTCCTCCTGGTTATGGACAGGATAAAGGACTGCCAAGAGGAAAACGCAATCTCAATTTTTTGCAATAATTGCACGAACGAGGGAATCTTGAACGCCATCAGCCGTCGCGAAATTACACGCTTCGTTGACCTAGCGTCCATAGTACAAAAGTACTGTGCGATGGAGAGTTTCCGGAAAATTGAAAATAAGTTTTGGGACAATCCGGCCCCGAATACAACCCTAGTCCGCAACAAAAGGTTGCATTACACTCAGGCACCTGACGCAAAAACCAAAAAGCAAAAACCCCATAGAGGGCACGGAACCGTACTGGAGGGGTGGCTTAGCGGACCCTGTAAAATTCACAGTACAGAAGGTGATGTCCCAACACATAGCCTTCGAGCATGTTGGATATTACGGCAGGTGGCCAAAAGTGGCGAGGAGCTTCTAGCCCCGGAAAACCACTCCAACAATACCGGTATGGTATCAACAGTCTTCGAGACTTTCGCATCAAATAATATGCGAAAACGAACAATCCGCAGCCTCGCCGAAGTCTACCAAGTAGCGACAACAAATCCATGGAGCGACACAGCCATCACCTTCAACTCCAGCGACGAACCTAAATTCCGAACAGCCCGAGCACCAGCCGCACTGGTACTTAGTCCAATAGTTGACGGCTTTTGACTTACAAAGGTCCTCATGGATGGCGGCAGCGGATTAAACCTCATCTACGAGGAAACTCTTCAAAAAATGGAAATAGACTGGAGCCGTATTGAGCGAAGCAGCACAACCTTCAGAGGAATAATCCCTAGCCGGGAAGCGCGCTGCACCGGAAAAATCACACTCGATGTGGTGTTCGGCTCGCCGGACAATTATAGATCCGAAGAAGTCACGTTCCAAGTGGCCCCGTTGAACAGCGGATATCACGCTATATTAGGACGAGAGGCATTCACAATTTTTCAAGCAGTACCCCATTACGGGTACATGAAGCTCAAAATGCCCGGGCCCGGCGGAATAATCACTCTCGTTAGTGATCCGGATATAACACTCCACGCCGAAAACAAGACAGCCACATTAGCCCTGGAGGCACTATCCGAAGCCCTAGCGGCAGAAGAACTCACCGCGCTGCGCTCTACGGTGAATAGGGACGATGTGATACTCGATAAGAGATCCAAGTCCACCTCCTTTAAACCAGCAGATGAAATAGTAAAATTCCAGGTCCACCCAACGGACCCAACAAAGACGGCCTCCATCGAGGCACAATTGAACCCTGATGTAGACGCCGCACTGCGAGAATTCCTTCGAGAAAATTGGGACATCTTCGCCTGGCACCCCTCGGATATGCCCGGAATCCCACGCAGATTGGCAGAACATAGCCTAAACATCCTAAAAGGATTCAAGCCAGTCAAATAGGCTCTTCGACGATTTTCCGAACCCAAAAGACAGGCAATGGGAGAAGAGCTAGCCAAACTATTGGAAGCCGGATTCATCAAGGATATCAAACATCCGGATTGGCTAGCAAATCTGGTAATGGTACCAAAGAAGGACAAATCCTGGCGCCTATGCATCGATTTTAAAGACCTCAATAAGGCTTGCCCAAAGGATCCCTTCCCCCTCCCCCGCATCGACCAAATAATCGATGCTACTGCAGGGCACGATTCATTGTGCTTCCTCGACGCATACTCTGGCTACCATCAAATCAAGATGGCGGAAGCAGACCAAGACGCAACGGCATTCATCACTCCATATGGACCATTCTGCTTCAACACGATGCCCTTCGGACTTAAAAACGCCGGCGCAACATATCAGCGCATGATCCAAACATGTCTGGCCACCCAGATTGGCAAAACAGTAGAGGCATACGTAGACGACGTAGTCGTCAAAACCAAACACGTCGAAACTTTAGTAGACGACTTGAGGCTCACATTCGACAACCTCAGAGCATATGACATCAAGCTGAATCCGTAAAAATGCGTTTTCGGCGTACCAGCCGGAAAGCTGTTGGGCTTCATTGTATTCGGTAGAGGAATCGAAGCAAACCCGGCCAAGATCCGAGCTCTATCACAGTTGGATATTCCAAAAGACCTCAAACAGATACAAAAATTGACTGGATGCATGGCGGCTTTAAGCCGCTTTATCTCCCGCTTGGGAGAAAAGGCACTGCCCCTCTATCGCCTCCTTAGGCGCACCGAACACTTCGAGTGGACGGATGCTGCCACTGCCGGACTCGAAGAAATAAAGGCCATATTGGCAACAAATCTGGTCCTGGCTGCGCCCAACCTGGGCGAACCAATGTTGTTATACATCGCAGCAACACATCAAGTTGTAAGCGCGGTACTCGTCGTCAAACGAGAGACAGAAGGGCATAAATTCCCTCTTCAAAAACGAGTGTACTACGTATCCACTGTGTTAACCCCCTGCAAGTCCCGTTACCCACACTATCAAAAGATAGCGTATGCAATGTTCATGGCATCCCGGAAGCTCCGACACTACTTTCAAGAGTGTTCGATAACAGTGGCCTCCGAAGTACCACTTAATGACATTATAAACAACCGCGACGCAACGGGCAGGATTGCAAAATGGGACATTGAGCTCTTACCATTCGATATAACCTACAAACCTCGGCGAGCTATAAAGTCACAAGTTTTGGCTGACTTTGTCGCTGAATGGACCGAAGCCGAACTCCCTAAAGAGTACGGCGCATACTCCAATTGGACTATGCACTTCGACGGCTCTAAAATGTTGGCCGGACTGGGGGCTGGCGTCGTATTGACGTCCCCGATCGGGGACACAGTCCAATACGTACTTCAAATAATGTACACGGACTCCAACAACGCAGCCGAATACGAGGCCCTTCTACATGGTCTCCGGATGGCAATCTCCATGGACATTCAACGCCTAGAGGTGCGCGGGGATTCAAACCTTGCAATATCCCAAATAAATGGAGACTTTGACGCCAAGGATCCGAAAATGGCAGCATATCACAATGCTGTCCTAAAAATGTCAGCTCGGTTTGAAGGACTTGAATTCCATCACGTAGCCCGAGATAATAACCAAGCAGCCAACGTACTCGCACGCATCGGTGCAAAACGTGATGCTGTCCCTCCAAATATCTTCCTGGAACGGCTCTTCAAGCCATCCGTACTATGGGAAGAGGAGTCCGGAAACGACAAACCGGAAAAAACCGCGCCAATCGGCGATTCAGCCGATGACATAACACCTTCAGCCCACGACATAATGGCAGTAATCGCCCCGTGGACAGAACCATTCCTAGCCTACTTGCTTAGGCAGGAACTTCCCGAAGACCAAAATGAGGCCCGCTGCATAGTCCGGCGATCGAAAGCCTACAAGGTCCATGAGGGAGAACTTTATAAGAAAAGTACAACCGGAGTCCTTCAAAGGTGTATCTCCGAAGAGGAGGGGCGAAACCTCCTGGCTGAAATTCATGCCCGACTAGGCGGACACCATGCAGCAGCCCGGGCACTTGTAGGAAAGGCATTCCGCACATGATTTTATTGGCCGACGGCCCGGGCAGATGCTCAGGACTTAGTCCAAAGATGCGTCGGTTGTCAGCTCTTTGCTAATCAGAGCCATATGCCAACCACCGCCCTCAAAACTATACCCATTACCTGGCCGTTCGCGGTCTGGGGGCTTGACATGGTTGGACCCCTTAAAGGGGGAACCCACAAGCAAAGGTACCTATTGGTCATGGTGGACAAATTCACCAAATGGATAGAGGCCAAACCAGTCAAAACGGCAGAGTCCGGACCAGTGATAGACTTTATATCCGGGGTAGTACACCGTTATGGTGTCCCCCACAGCATCATCACCGATAACGGCACGAACTTCACGGCCGACGAGGTTAAGTCATGGTGCAAAAACATGGGCATTAAGCTCGATTATGCTTCAGTCTATCATCCTCAAACCAACGGTCAAGTGGAATGAGCAAATGGTCTAATAATGAGCGGCATTAAACCCAGACTAGTGCGGTCACTTACGAAATCTGACACGCACTGGGTAGAGGAGCTCGACTCCGTGCTCTGGGGGCTGCGGACAACGCCCAACCGTACTACCGGATTCACACCATTTTTATGGTATACGGCGCAGAGGCAGTTCTGCCCTGCGACATTATTCATGACTCACCTTGAGTACGCATGTATGAATAAAGAGAAGCCGAGTTGGATCAGCAGGACAGTTTGGACGCATTGGAGGAAGAACGCGATGTAGCCAAGGCTCGTTCCGCATTCTATCAGCAGCAGGCTCGAAGATATCAAAGCAGAGAAGTACGGGCCAAGACTTACAACGTTGGCGAACTAGTTCTACGCCTGCTGGACAAGAAAAAGGACAAGCTCAAGCCCAAATGGGAGGGCCCCTTCATCATCGATCAAGTCCTGACCGGCGGAGCGTACCGTCTACGAAATGCATCGGATAACCGACTCGAGCCGAACCCATGGAACACAGCCCGCCTCCGAAGATTCTATGCCTATCGCTGGCCTAAGAGTTCGTCCCCTTCCCCCGTGCAAATTTTTACACTTCAGCTGTCTTTTGTTTCTCTTTCTTCTCTTAACCTTTTTCCTTAAAAAGCCCTTAAGGGCCTACTTGCGCATTGTTCGCACATACTTGATGTGCCATCCGCACTCATTATACCTGGGGGCTTCCTTTCCAGAAGCTCAATTATAAGGGCTTTATGCCCAGCACATGTGTCAAGCTTCCACATGTACCTTTTACTCACCATTATATGCATCGATATGACTTAAGTTTTGGCCAAGCTGGGTTGCCTGGCTCCTGTGCTTACCCCTACGTTCCCGATTGTTCGGCTAGGAGGTAAAGGGAGCACCTCTGTGATTGTTACTGCCGGGTCAGCCGGATGTGTACCTCAGACTAGGTGAAGCCGAAAGCTAGCGTTCTTAAGGGAATATTCGGTCGGTGACTTGAAAGATGATTTTTTACCTACTTATTTATCTGCCCCCAGATGTTTTTCTGCTTTTTTCGCAGTCCGGACATGCACTTTAGGGCATGCCTCCCAGGGAAAGGAACCCTTAACGGAACTATTCTCCCTGGAAGATGTTTCTTACCAACCATGTAATATAACATAACTAGTTGGGCACTTGTCTGATAAAGCACTAATGACCCCTACGCCTGGTCTCCATGCATACCCCAGTTGTTTCTTAACCAAGAAGGTATTCGGACACACTTCGGACTCTAGGGTCCCGAGGTTGAAGCGAAAAGGTCGGCAAAGACAAACGATCTACAATCCGGCTAGAAGGCATTTCACATGTCATTTTAAAATACATTGTCAAATCTACTGACTGTATTCCTCCTCAATCCCGTCTAACAAGCTGTCTAACTTACAGTCCCGTTGGGAAAATTTAGCAGCCAACTCTACTTGGCTGTATACTAAACTCACAGGGATCTCCTTCCCATCGGGCCCCACCGGTCCGACCTCAGCCATGTGGTTGGGATCCACCTTCTTGTACCGCGTCTTCACCATGGCCCAAGCCTCCCTGGCACCTTGGCGGCAGGCCGAAATCTTCCATAAATGGAAGCGCTGCCACACTCCCTGAAGCTTCTCCGCAAGCTCCCCAAGGCCCTCGGGTAGGGAGAGGGCTGGCCATAAAGCCTGGACGACGCCGCTCATCGCCTGCCGAACTCGTTCGAGCAGTTGCAACATCTCGGGAAGTTGATCACCCGTTGATACGGGCATCTCCTCCGCAGGGTGACATGTGAGTATACCTACAAGACATATTTTGTCAATTGACTTCCTCGCCGAACTCTTCTTTTCAAAGGAGTTCGCTCAAGCACTTACTATAGATGCCGCGACGAAGCCGCTGATTCTCCTTAACGGAGCCGGACAGCTCAACCCAAACGCCTTTCAGCTCTTCTCCAAGCTGGGCGTGGGCATCTTGGAGCTTGTTCCTCTCCTGCTGCACTCTATTCAGCACCCTCTCGCCGGCCTTCAGCTAGCGCAGCAGTTCCTGCCTGTCCGGATCTTGTCCGGCAGCACCTGCAATGTCATTATTAGACTTGCGCGCATGCCGCACAGCGCTTATATTTAAAAGCAAATGTGCTACCAGGAGGGGCCTCTGTGTTTCCTCCTGCGGCAGCAAGTGCGGCCTCAAGTTGGGCCTTGCACTCTTGCAGCTCCTGAGACAGTTGGGTATTCTTCTCGGTAAGATCCTGCATTTCAAATGATCCTTAAATCAGTTAACATAACTACTTTAAGTCTCGGGGGCTACTGGCATATATAACTATTAAATTCTCTTACCCGTATGTCTTTTACATACTGCTCCGTGGCTCTGGTAAAACCATCTTGAGCAGCACGGAGGTGCGCGTCCCCCGCGTTAAAGGTATTCAACGCCTCAGGGGAGAAGTACGCTTCACGAAATACTGTCTGGCGGCGCCTGTGGTTCATGGTGCTCTCCACCTCAGACTTGGTGGCGGACAGTCTGTCGGCATCCTCCGTTGGAGGAGTATCCGGCCCGCGCCTTGCGCTTGCCTCCCCCTCCAGACCGGGTGCTGGAGCCTGGCTGGTAGAGGTCGGATTGGCAACCTCTACGCCCGCAGTCCGACGGGCGCTTTTTCTCCTACAAAGATCATGAGCACTCAAACGCTTCCTAGGAATGTTGCTCCAAATAATTAATTACGATCTATACCTTTGCGGCGATGTTTCAGTCCGCGCCGCGCTCCTCTTCCGCCTACTGGTCCGGACTGGCCTTTGTTGGTCAGCCGCCGCGGGCTCGGCTTCCCGCCTTGAAGGCGCTTCCTGCAAAACACCATCGTATGCGAAGGTCAGAAATGGGCAAGGAAGAGATAATGGTGTCCGGACTTCCGTCACAATCACCTGGGAAGCCGGATATAGTCCGGGGTAGTCAGCCGTAATGGCGACTAACGCATTATCCATGCTGAGCTGGTGGAACACCCCGTCGATTAGCTCCACCTGAATGTCCGGATCCTCTTCGGAGGCCGGATCCTGGGATCTCTCTGGATCCTCGGGTTGCGGAGCTGGACTTATCATGTCCTCCACAATCCGACGCAGTTCCTGCACCGAAGACATAATATAAGAAGCTTAAACTTCGAAAACATGGGTCGGGCCCTTAAAGTGTCCGCTTACCCAACGATGGGGGTTATTCATGGAGAACCCATTCAACGGGTTCGTCTGAAGGAAGTCCTCCTTCTCCCCCTTGTACTGGCCGGACAGGATCTGCACCAGATCCTCGACCGAATCGATCCTCTGCGGCCATGACGGGTGGCGTCGTCTTCCCCGTTGAAATCCCACATGGGGTGGCCCCTGTATTGCAGTGGCTGCACCCCCTGCGTAATGCATGTCCCCATGACTCCAATCATGGTCAACCCGGAATGGGCCAGTAATCTTATTCGGCCCATCAGATAATGGACGCTCTTGTCTTCCTCCAGTTGGGGGCTCCGCGGGCGCCAACTAAGGCGTTTCTTCAGAGGAGCAGTACTGAACTCCGGGAGGCCGACCCGGACTGGGTCCGGCAGCGGAGCGTCTTCTATGTAAAACCATTCCGAAGGCCAGTCTTCGGACGCCTTCTTAGGGGTTCCGGATGGATATCCGGTCCCGGCAATGCGCCATATTTCGGCACCGCCCACTTGATATATAGACCCCTCGTGAGAACGGGGTATGAGGCAGAACAACCTCTTCCACAGTGCAAAATGGGGCTCGATGCCCAGAAATAGCTCACAAAGAGCTACGTAACCCGCGATATGCAGGATAGAGGCGGGTGTAAGGTGATGGAGCTGGAGTCCGTAGAACTCCAGGAGCCCGCGGAGGAACGAATGTATAGGAAATCCGAGTCCCCTTATCAGATAGGGGACGAAGCATACCCGCTCCCCTTTGTTGGGACTTGGGGTAGCCTCTGCTTGCTTCCCACCTTGGTACGTGGCCAGCCCGGCTCGGACCGGAACCATGAAGGCCGGAGGGAGATATCCCCCCGCTTGGAGCTTCACTAGCTTGTTGTGTGGAACAGAGCATCTCCTCCAATCTCCTGGCAGAGGGCTGGGAGCGCGAGAAGAGGAGCCGCGTCGACGGTCCATGACGGAATGGATTCTGGGTCAAAGGCGCTCCGATGAGTATTCGCGGAAGGAATATGGTGTGATTTGGATCTGGATTTTTGCCTCTCTTATAGGCAGATTATTTGCATGACTAGGGGGTAAAACATAAAAGATACCCTGGCTTTTCGCATTCGTGCGACGCGTGGAAGAAGGCCATTATTGGGCGTAGAAGCCAAGAAGCGCAGCATTTATAAGGAAGCCGTACACTGTTCGGCAGGTACATGGAACTCAAAAGGAGAACCCGCCTTGCAATGCCGAAGACTATATACGTGCTGGACTTATCGTCATTGAAGCATGGTTCGGGGGCTACTGAGGGAGTCCTGGACTAGGGGGTGTCCGGACAGCCGGACTATCATCGTCCGCCGGACTCCAAGACTACAAAGATACAAGATTGAAGACTCCATCCCGTGTCCGGATGGGACTTTCCTTGGCGTGGAAGGCAAGCTTGGCGATACGGATATGTAGATCTCCTACCATTGTAACCGACTTTGTGTAACCCTAGCCCTCTCTGGTGTCTATATAAACCGGAGGGCTTTAGTCCGTAGGGCATAACCTCCATTACAACAATCATACCATAGGCTAGCTTCTAGGGTTTAGCCTCCTTGATCTCGTGGTAGATCCACTCTTGTACTACCCATATCATCAATATTAATCATGCAGGACGTAGGGTTTTACCTCCATCAAGAGGGCTCGAACCTGGGTAAAACATCGTGTCCCTTGTCTCCTGTTACCATCTGCCTAGACACATAGTTCGGGACCCCCTACCCGAGATCCGCCGGTTTTGACACCGACAGCCACCCTATTTGCTCATGAGGAAAAGATCCGCAACTAATATATTATTAACTTGTTTCCTTTCTCGTTAAAGGTTGATGCTAAGATATGGTTTAATACTCTTGCTCCTGGTTGTGTATGTAGTCCCCAGGATATGATTTATTACTTCTCTGAAAAATATTTTCTTGCTCATAAGAAACAAGCTTCCTTATAGGAAATATTTAATTTTGTATAAATTGAGAATCTCCCTCAAGCTTGGGGGAGGCTTCTTCAATTACTTAATGCTTTGCCTGATCATCCTCTTAAGAAAAATGAAATACTTGATATCTTATATAATGGACTAACCGATGCTTCTAGGGACTAGCTAGATAGTTGTGCTGGTTGTGTTTTCAGGGAAAGAACTATTGTACATGGTAAAGAACTATTGAATAATATATTGAGAACTAATAATGTTTGGAAACTTCCTGAACCACCACCTAAACCAACTCCGAAGAAGAGAGGTATTCTATTCCTCAGTCTTGAAGATATGCAAGAGGCAAAGAAATCTGTGAAAGAAAAGGTATTAAAGCTGAAGATGTTGAGAATTTACCACCTATTGAAGAGATACATGGGCTTGACACCCCGACACAGGTAGTAGAGGTAAATTCTCTTATAAAATTTGACAAAGGTGATATTCCTTACACTAATCTGCTAGTCTATGCCTAGATGAATTTGATAATTACATTGTTAAGAATGAACATTTTAATGTGTATGTTATGAAACAATTGAAACGTAATGCTTACATGATAGATCATTTGAGTGCCTTTATGTTTAGAATTGCTAATGATGTTAAAGGTCTAGGTAAAATGCTTCCATGGTTCAAACTCAGCTAGAACAAGTTGCTAAGTCACAAAATGATTTGCTTAATGAGATGAATAATAATGTGAATGACTTTGTTGTTAGAGTTACATCTAGAGGGGGTAGAATGACTCACGAACCTCTGTATCCTGAAGGTCATCCTAAAAGAATTGAACAAGATTCTCAGAGAATTAATGTTGATACACCTAGTTCATATAAGAAGAAAAAGAAAAAGAAAAATGATAGGACTTTGCATGCTTCTAATGAACCTGAGGTAGAAAAACCCTTTGGGAATAATAATGATGTTTCCATTTCTAATACTGAGACACAATCTGGTAATGAACATTCATCTAGCAATAATAATGATAATGATGATGTTCATGTTGATGCTCAACCAGACAAGGATAAAGAACCTGATAATGATGTAGAAATAGAACCTGCTGTTGATCTTGATAACCACCTCCCAAAAAATAAAAGATATGATAAAAGTGATTTCATTGGTAGAAAACATGGTAAAGAAAGAGAACCATGGGTTCAAAAACCCATGCCCTTTCCAACTAAACCACCTAAGAATAAAGATGAGGGAAAATTTGAACGCTTTGTTGAAATCCTTAGGCCAGTCTTTTTGCATACTCGTTTGACCGATATTTTGAAGATGTTCCCATATGCTAAGTATATGAAAGATATTGTCACCAATAAAAGAAAGATACCCAAAGCTGAAATTTCCACCATGTTTGAAAATTACTCTTTTAAGGATGGAGTACCTAAGAAACTAGGAGATCCAGGAATACCCTGATACGTCTCCAACGTATCGATTTTTTTCTCACACTTTTCCTCTTGTTTTGGACTCTAGTTTGCATGATTTGAATGAAACTTACCCCGGACCGACGCTGTTTTCAGGAGAGCTACCATGGTGTTGTTTTGTAAAGAAATAAAAGTTCTCGGAATGGAACAAAACTTTACAAGGAATTTTCATGGAATAAAAGAGGATTTTTGGAGCCAAGACCCACCAAAGAGGGGCCCCCGGGTGGGCACAACCCACCAGGGCGCCCCCCCTCTCCTGGCGCACCCAGGTGGGTTGTACCCACCTGGTGGCCCCGCTGGCGACCCCGTGATACTATAAAATCACATTATTCTAGGAAAAAAATGATGAAGAAAGAATTATCAGGATCCATGAGATGGAGCCACCGCCAAGCCCTGTTCTTCCTCGGGAGGGAAGATCTGGAGTCCGTTTGGGGCTCCGAAGAGGGGGATCTTCGTTCTTCGTCAACACCAACCCATCTCCATCGCCAATTCCATGATGCTCCCCACCGGTAGTGAGTAATTCCTTCGTAGGCTCGCTGGTTGGTGAGGAGTTGGATGAGACTCATCATGTAATCGAGTTAGTTTTGTTAGGGCCTGATCCCTAGTATCCACTATGTTCTTAGATTGATGTTGCTATGACTTTGCTATGCTTAATGCTTGTAACTTTGGGCCCGGGTGCCATGATTTCAGATCTGAACCATTTATGAATTCATCATTATATCCACGTTTTAGATCTGATCTTGCAAGTTATAGGAACCTACTATGGTTATGATCCGACAACCCCGGAGTGACAACAACCGGGCCCGCTCTCGGTGATGACCGTAGTTTGAGGAGTTCATGTATTCACAATGTGTTAATGCTTTGTTCCGGTTCTCTATTAAAAGGAGGCCTTAATATCCCTTAGTTTCCAATATGGATCCCGCTGCCATGGGAGGGTAGGAAAAAAGATGCCATGCAAGTTCTTTTAATAAAGCACGTATGAATATTTACGGAATACATGCCTACATTATATCGATGAACTGGAGCTAGTGCCGTATCGCCGTAGGCTATAACTGTCACATGATGAATATCATCCAACAAGTCACCGATCCAATGCCTATGAATTTATCTCATATTGTTCTTGCTAAGTTACTACTGTTGCTACTGCTATCGTTACTGCTACAATATCACTGCTATCACTATTACTGTTACTATTGCTGCTGTCACTACTATCAAAACTATCAAACTACTTTGCTCCTGATCACTTTGCTACAGATAGTTAATCTCCAGGTGTGGTTGTGATGCGACCCCGTCTTCAAAGAAGAGGGAGTACAAGGGGAGGTCCGATCTTCACGGTGTAGGATCGATAAACATATGGGGATAACTAGCTGCAAGCAGCCGAAAAATGGAAAATAAGAGATTATGATCCGATGAGGAGGAGGCTCACCGTAGCTTGCAATCCGAACAATCGCCGATCCACAACCCGCAGTACTAGCCCACACAACCACACTCAAGTCGCGGAGCACCGGATAGGTGCAATCCGCAAGGGAAACCACGAACTCTAATCCACACAACACGATCTAGTCGTGGAGCACGAATTAGGAGCAATTTCTCAAGGAATCACGAGAATAAGGATAACAAGAGCTCTCCAATCTCAGGAGAAGTCTATGTCTTTGGTCATTGATGGAAATGGCAAAAGTACCCAACGAAGGGAAGAGCTAGCCTATTTATAATCGGGACAACCCCCCTGGATAGGTGTGAAAGAGAACTAGCTTCTGGAACCAGCTTAGGTGTGAAAGTGAACCAGCTTTGTTTGACTAAATGGCTTCAAGACTTAATGAAGTAGCTTCTGGAAAACTCTCGTTGGTGGTGGTTGGCAGTTCTCGACCAAACATTGTTCATTGGGGTCGAACAATGTCTCCTTCAGCAGAAAAATCGTGTTCTGGAAATCTTTCGCAAGTTGGGATATCCAAACTCGTGCAAAACATTGTTTCGTCAGAATCGAAACAATGTTTCTTCAGCAAACAACTCATTCTTCATGAATACCTAACTTTGTTTCCTCGCCATAAAACATTGTTTTGAACGGACTAAAATGTGTTTGGCCTTCTTCGATATCGCACCTGAGTTCAACCAACAACAAAGGAGGTGAAGGAACAACCATGTTTTCAAGGTCAAATAATAGACTTAAGTTAGTGTTCACCTGATCATGTATTTGCATTGCGCGACTTCTTGTGATTGGACCATTGATGGTTGGTGGTGTGGTGCCCATGGTTGAGATGTCCTCATCATCCTCCCCCTCTTGAGAAGGAGTCGTCCTTGACTCTAAAGGCCCAAAGTATGGGGAAAGATCGGAGACGTTGAAGGTTGGGCTAATACCATATTCTTCTGGAAGATCGATCTTGTAAGCATTGTCGTTGATTCGCTCGAGCACCGCAAATGGTCCATCGCCGCGTGGCTGCAACTTGCACTTGCGTTGCTCAGGAAAACGGTCCTTCAGAAGGTGTGCCCATACCAAATTGCCTTGCTCGAACACCAGCTTCTTCCTGTTCTTGTTTACCCGCTTCGCATATTGTTCAGTCATTTTCTCAATGTTCTCCTTTGCCTGGGCATGAAGTTTCCTTATGAAATCAACACGCTTACTTACATCAAGGCTAGTTCGTTCCTGCTGTGGCAAAGGCAAAAGATTGATGGGAGCAATAGGTTTGAAGCCATAAACAAGTTCAAATGGGCAAAATTTAGTGGTCGAATGTACCGCCCTGTTATATGCGCACTCCACATGAGGGAGGCACTCTTCCCACATCTTCAAATTCTTCTTGAGGACTGCTCGTAGCATCATGGACAACATTCGGTTGACAACTTCAGTCTGTCCATCAGTTTGTGGGTGGCATGTCGTGGAAAAAAGGAGCTTGGTGCCAAGTTTTCCCCACAAGGTCGTCCAAAAGTAGCTCAGAAATTTGGTGTCACGGTCTGACACTCGTGCGTGGTACTCCATGTAGCCGCACAACTTCCTTGAAAAACAGATCAACAATGTGTGAAGCATCATTGCTCTTATGACATGGCATAAAATGTGCCATTTTGGTAAAACGATCAACTATCACAAACACTGAGTCACTGCCCCTCTTAGTCCGTGGTAAACCAAGAACAAAGTCCATAGAAATAACTTCCCACGGGGTATTCGGAATAGATAAAGGAGTATATAAGCCATGAGGACTCAAACGGGACTTAGCTTTGTGACAAATATCACATCTCATCACGTAGTGTTCCACTTCACGTCTCATTCACGCCCAAAAGAAGTGATCAATGAGTACACTTTCTGTTTTCTTGGCTCCAAAATGTCCCATGAGACCACCAGCGCGAGCCTCCTGCAAGAGCAACAAACGAACAGAACAATCTGGTATGCACAATTTGTTAGCACGAAATAGAAATCCATCATGCAAGTGAAACTTCTCCCATCCCTTTCCCTTTTTACACTTTGAAAATGGTTCAGCAAAGTATGAGTCGTTAGCATACAATTCTTTGATGCTTTCTAAACCAAGGACTTTAACATCAAGTTGGGAAAGTAAAATGTGACGCCTAGACAATGCATCGACAACAACGTTATCCTTCCCTTTCTTGTACTTGACAATATAAGGAAAAGACTCTATGAACTTACTCCATTTGGCATGTCTACGGTTGAGTTTGAGTTGGGCCTTTAGATGTTTTAAAGATTCATGGTCAGAATGTATTACAAACCCTTTAGGCCACAAGTAGTGTTGCCATGTTTCCAGAGATCGAACAAGTGATACAATTCTTTGTCATAGACGGAATAATTAAGAGTTGGACCATTAAGCTTCTCACTAAAGTAGGCAATGGGTTTACCCTCCTGCATTAGAACTCCACCAATGCCAACACCACTTGCATCACATTCAATCTCAAATATCTTACCAAAATTAGGAAGCGAAAGTAATGGGGCTGATGTCAATCTCATCTTTAGTTCTTGGAAGGACTTGTGTTGGGCATCACCCCATTGGAATGGAGTGTCTTTCTTCATTAACTCATTCATGGGTGCAGCAATGGTGCTGAAATCCTTCACGAACCGGCGGTAGAAACCTGCAAGTCCGAGGAAGCTATGTACTTGGCCCACATTTTGTGGAGGCATCCACTCATGGATAGCCTTGATCTTCTCTTCATCGACCTCCACACTTTTTGCTGAAACAACAAAGCCAAGAAACACAACTTTGTGTGTGCAAAATGTGCACTTTCCACATTAGCATACAACTTTTCCTCTCGTAGGACAACAAGCACACATTTTATATGTCCAACATGATCCTCCAAAGTTCTGCTATAAATCAATATGTCATCAAAGTAAACCACTACAAACCTGCCAATGAAGGATCTAAGCACATGATTCATCAATCTCATGAAAGTACTAGGTGCATTTGTTAATCCAAAAGGCATAACCAACCATTCATACAAGCTAAATTTTGTCTTAAATGCAGTTTTCCATTCGTCTCCTCGGGGTTTGTTCGGTATGGTGGTCGGTTTGGTAGTGGGGTGCCCGGAACCAAGTCGATTGGGTGCTGAATGCCCCGCTTCGGTGGCAAACCAGGTGGTACCTCCTTGGGAAACACATCCTCATACTCATGCAAAAGATCAAAGACAACACTAGGAAGAGTTGAGGGTAAGTCATTAGGAGCCAACAAAGTTTCCTTGTACATGAATACAAAGAATGGAGTATTAGGTTCTCTTAATGCCCACATATCCCTTTTCCTAGCCAGCATAACTAATCCCTGTTTTTCCTGGGGCTTGGTCATATTTGGCTGTGGAGCTTTTGGCTGTGGAAACACTCCCTCACTATGTTGGTGGCTCACTCGTTGTGTATGATCACTCTCTCCCTTTCTCTTTCCTTTTCTTTTCATTTCATCAAGATAGACTTCCTCGGGTGTCATGGGTAGCCAAGTGAACTTTTCTCCTCTATGGACAAAACATAAGCGATTCGAACGCCCGCTGATTTGCACATCACGGTCATGTGACCACGGTCGCCCGAGAAGCAAGTGACAAGCATCCATCGGCACCACATCACACTCAACATTATCCTGATAAGTCCCTACTGAAATTGGTATTTGCATGCTGCTAATCACCTTAATTGCGCCACAATCATTCAGCCATTGCATGCGGTATGGGTGTGGGTGACGTTCTGTTTGCAATTGAAGCTTCTCGACCATCTCTGTGCTTGCAATATTGTTGCAACTGCTGTCGGTGTCAAAACCGGCGGATCTTGGGTACGGGGTCCTGACCTGTGCGTCTAAGGCTAATGGTAACAGGAGGCGGGGGACACAATGTTTACCCAGGTTCGGGCCCTCTCGATGGAGGTAATACCCTACTTCCTGCTGATTGATCTTGATGATATGAGTATTACAAGAGTTGATCTACCACGAGATCATAGAGGATAAACCCTAGAAGCTAGCCTATGATTATGATTGTTGTTGTCCTACGGACTAAACCCTCCGGTTTATATAGACACCGGAAGGGGCTTGGGTTACACAGAGTTGGTTACAGCGAAGGAGATCTACATAGTCGAATTGCCAAGCTTGCCTTCCATGCAAAGGAGAGTCCCACCCGGACACGGGACGAAGTCTTCAATCTTGTATCTTCATAGTCCAACAGTCCGGCCAAAGTATATAGTCCGGCTGTTCGAGGACCCCCCTAATCTAGGACTCCCTCAGTAGCCCCTAAACCAGGCTTCAATGATGATGAGTCCGGCATGCAAATTGTCTTCAGCATTGCAAGGCGGGTTCCTTCTCCGAATACTCCATAGTAGATCTTGAATATGAGGAATGTGTCCGGCTCTGCAAAATTCCACATATCACCGTAGAGAGTACAATATTTTACAAATCTAATCTGCTGACAACTTTTCATAGCGTGACATCACGCCGCGGCCTGGTCATTATGCGAACCGTTTTTCTCAACCTGCCATCGCACATATCGCGAGGCAGTTTTATTGGCACGTCTTGTCTAAGCAGAGATCATGTCCCCTTATCACGGGATTCTCATCAATACGGGTGTGGGTAACCCAACCGCGCCATCAATGCGGCACTTGGGGAATAAGCGAGTTTACCGGGAAAGTGGGGAGGCGGAGGATCCCTGCTGCCTTTATAAGGGGATAAGGACTCCCTTTTTCACTCGCGCCTTCTTCTTCCTCTGCTCATCCGTTCCCCCTCGCTCGAGCTCTCGCGCCCAAGCATTCGTCTTCTCTGCCAAAAAAGGTCTTCCGAGAATGTCCAAACCCGGACAGGAGGCAAGTGGATGGCCTCTACCGTCCGGGAGAAGGATATCAAAAAGCTTCGGCAGGCCGGGTATCTGGCCAAGAAAATCGGCCACCGTCTTCCGATGGCGGGACAGATCGTCCCTACTCTAGAACCCCACGAGAGGGTTGTATTCCTCCCTCATTTTTTCCACGGGCTAGGGTTCCCCTCCACCCATTCGTTTGTGGCATCATGTATTATTACGGGATCGATTTTCATGATCTATCCCCCAATTCCTTCCTCAACATCTCGACATTCATCGTCGTGTGCAAGGCCTTTCTCCGCATCTCGCCACACTTCGGCTTATGGCTGAAGGTTTTTAATGCGAATCCCAAGGTAGTGAGCGGCGAGCACGCCGAGTGCGGAGGCACCATGGTGAGCAAGATGCCCAATGTCACTTGGCCAACAGGTACTTTCAATGATTCCGTCAAGGAGTGGCAGCAGCAGTGGTTTTACATCACTGAGCCGCGCCACACGGAATGGCCCGCTGCTCCCAATTCCGACCCGGAGCCCCCCTGCGGCTTACGTCCTGGCCCAAGAAGGGCCCGAACTGGTCTTCGTCCGACGAACTGTCGGTGCTCCAGACGCGCGTCAAGGATATGGAAGACAAGAATATCAAACTTGTCAATGTAGTCCAGGTGATGTTAGTTTGCCGGATTCTTCCTTGTCAACACCGGGCTTGCAATTTATGGGAATTCGACCCAACCAAGCACCAGACCCTACTGGAGCTCTTTGGCTCCTCGCACAAGGACATCTGGAAGGTGCTTTTTAAGTCTAGCAAATCGTGGCCGGACTCCACCAGGACCGCGGGTACCAACTGTCCCGCCCTGCAAGTTTGGTAAGTCACTGTTATGTTGGCAATTCATATGTTTTATTCGCATATCCTGAGGAAAGTGCTTAATGTGTTTTCCACAACTCTCCTAGGGCTGGACGAAGAAGGCGGGGCAGATCTACTGTCCGACCCCACTGCCAGAAGAACTGGCCGGCCCACTTCTGACGAAGATGCTGGTCCCGGCGCCTTACAAGGCACCGAAGAAGAAGGCCGAGAAGGAGGCCAAGAAGACCAGGGGGCGGCCTCCGTCGCTGCGGTGCCTCGGACGCAAAATCCGAAGACTCCAATGCCCGTTCTTCCTCTGAGGAGGACGACGAGGAGGAGGAAGACGAATCCCCAGTGGGGGCAAGAAAGAAAAGGACGGCATCCACATCCTTGGAGGCCGAGTCGCCTAAGAGGGGAAAAACTCCTCTTCCAGAGGAGTCCACCGCCGCCGCCGATAGCAGCCCGGAGTGGGATCCTAGGGCCCAGCCCCTGGTGAACTCGTGAGTATATAAAATCCGAACACGCTTATGCGTCCAGGCTCGTCATGACATAATATTTTAATCTGAGCCATACTTTTTTGCAGTCCGGCGAGGTCCCGCACCGAACAATCCTCGTCGAAGGATTTGCTGGGTTTGGATGCTATGGAGAGCGGGACACCCCCGAATGACACCGAGGTTTCGTCCCAGGAGGACCCAGGCCAAGGAGGGAGGGAAAAGATCGTAAAGGCGGCGCCAGGAGGTCGAACTTCAGGGGCCGGACACATGGGAGAGAAGGCTCCCATGGACGTCGACGGCGGGGGCGATCTTGAATTCGGCCCCCAGTCGGACGCAATCTCGGAGACCAATATGGCTCTAGAATCAGGTAGACGGCCTCCCTCAGCTGGAGGGGGTGTGCATGTTCCACTGGCAACCTCTGTCCAACCAGAGGTGCCGGATACTTATCGGCGGCGCTGAAGAGCGCCTCCATCGTTGATGAACACCATGCCCTTATGGGTGCAGTGATTGAGAAGATTCAGTTCGCTGAGAGTGGACTGAATGAAGCCTGTATCAGCCTTATAAGAGGCTTTGAGGTATGTTTTATGAGGTTTCGAAGAGTGTCATAGTATAGATTGTATCCCCTGATACACTGTTCGGTGAAAGAAAGAACTGGACAGAGGATCAAATTTATGTTTGCAGGAGACTCACTTGATGACATCTATCTCTCTTCTTTTATAAGCAGGTGTCTGTAGAGACTGCTGCCTCTCCTACTGCGGAGGTCTCTGGACTGAATCAAAGTCTGGAGCGGGCCAAAGAAGAACTTGGCCAGTTAAAAAGGCAATTGGAGGATAAACAAGGTATGCACAAACCTTGCTCGCGTTCAGTATGAATGAATTTTTAGTATGATGAAAATATGTTTCATGATTTGCTCTAGGGGCGATGAACGAAATTAAGGCTCTTAAGAAGGCTGTGGCCAAGGCCGAGAAAAGGTTAGCCGCAGAGCAGGCTCTTCGTGAGAAGCACGAGGCCAGGGTTATTGAAGCTGAGCAAGAGCTTCAAGAGGCCGTGAAGAAATGCGAGACCTTTAAGCAGAGTTTAACAGAGAAACAATCCGTACTCACCAAGGCTCATTAGGCCGCACGCGATGCCCGGGGGGAAATCCAAGGCGCCCTGCAGGAGATCCAAGAGGCGAGGAAGATCACAGCGGGTAAGGGTTTTTCCATGTAAAGCAAGTATTTGAGAAGAAAATCATGTTTCTAAGTTTGAGTTTGGATTTCTCCAGGTGTATTTGCGGAGCTGCCGTGCAACATATCTGATGCCGCCCAATTCTACCGAGTCGAAGAAAAGAACACTGCGGATAAGCTCTTCTGGTTGCAGTATCTGGCACAGAATTATCCGGTGCCTTTTGCTAATCAATTGAAACAGCTGATCGAACTGCATAAGGCGGCCGAGCTAGCCATGAAGGATTTAATTATTTGGCTATGGCCCGCCGAGCCGATTCCAAGCAGCTACTTCAGGCTCGTGAAGCGGCTTCTGAGTGTCTGCCCTTGACTTGATGTCATCAAGCGGTCGATCTGTATGGAAGGTGCGTGAATGGCCTTCGCCCGTGCCAAGGTGCACTGGGGGAAGATGGATGCTGAAAAGCTGATGACCAAGGGGTCACCGGAGGGGAAGGAGCACTGCAAGCCTAAGCTATATTATGATAGCATCCTGAAAGGAGCCCGCCTTGCAGCGGAGCAATGCACCAAGGACATTGTATTTCCATGAATACAGTCATGTCGTCCTTTGTAATGTTGAACAAGGTCATTTTTATTATTTATTGCCTGTTATTTGAAAGTATTTCCTCCTGCGCGGCCGTTTTATATATATATTAATCCTGAGAGTTGGCCAGTCATCGGCTTCTGCCCCCACGTAGGAAGTACGGGGGTGTTCGGGATAAACCTGAGCACTCTTTATCCCAGTTTTGGGTCCTTGAAGGAGGTGTTCAGCACAACGAACCAGGCAATCGGACTATAGGGCTTTATCACTCTCACTTAGCCATAGGAGCTAGACAAAAGGAAGGTAGGCGCAGCCCCTGGTGTTCGGAAGACCACACGAGGGGCTCTATAAGCGCCTGATCGGAAGAAAAGCTGATCCATCGCATGGTGCATTAGTTATAGCATTATGCGGAAGAAATCCTTAAAGATTTGACAACCTCTCGAACAGCTGACCAGCTCTCGCCGTATCATGACAGTCAATTTTTGGCTTTCTCTACTGAGGCGCTCGTCTGGAAGAACTGGGACAGAATCGCAGTAGTTCTCCCTGTGTCGCCTTAGCCGATATAGCGGAACGTAAGGCAACAAAACATGGGAGCCGGGCAAATCCAACTATTGACCCAAGACATGATTCGGAGCTGATGCATATAATGCTATAAGTTCGGAGTGCCGAACATCCATGAAGGTGTTCGGACTTTATTGTCGTATTATGGGTACAATAAAGCCCCTGGCATATTAAGGCTATCACGATATACAGATGCCATTTTGACAAAAGGTGTCAGTAAGAAACAATAGCAGATAAGCGTCATATAAATCTACATGTTGTATTTGAGTAATACGTCGATGCGTATGAGTACAGGTAATGTGATAAAAAAGAAATATGACTGCGGAACCTACTGAGACCAGGCGGGAAGAAGCTGTTTGCGGATCCGGAGTGTAGTCAGATGGTCATCGAGGGGAATATCTAAGGATTCCCTTGCATGTTCGAGCTGTTTCCAGGTTACCAATCCTGGCCTGTGCAAAAGTGAACCTGCAAAGAAAATGCGAGAAATATTTGTGTGCCACAGAGCGGTTGAGCCGCAGTATGTGGCCTTTCCTAGCTTTTGCCGGAGTGTTTAGTTGAGCTCCGGACGAGCCGGGCTATCCTGCCGTGAAGTAGTTTGGACTCCTTTGGCGGTGTCCAGGAGCTTGGCCGTCGACTCGAGGTTCGATTGAAAGGTGCCTGTCGGTGTCAAAACCGGCGGATCTCGGGTAGGGGGTCCCGAACTGTGCGTCTAGGTGGATGGTAACAGGAGACGAGGGACACGATGTTTTACCCAGGTTTGGGCCCTCTCGATGGAGGTAAAACCCTACGTCCTGCTTGATTAATATTGATGATATGGGTAGTACAAGAGTGGATCTACCACGAGATCAAGGAGGCTAAACCCTAAAGCTAGCCTATGGTATGATTGTTGTAATGTATGTTGTGTCCTACGGACTAAAGCCCTCTGGTTTATATAGACACCGGAGGAGGCTAGGGTTACACAGAGTCGGTTACAATGGTAGGAGATCTACATATCCGTATCGCCAAGCTTGCCTTCCACGCCAAGGAAAGTCCCATCCGGACACGGGACGGAGTCTTCAATCTTGTATCTTCGTAGTCTTGGAGTCCGGCGGACGATGATAGTCCGGCTGTCCGGACACCCCCTAGTCCAGGACTCCCTCAGTAGCCCCTGAACCAGGCTTCAATGACGATAAGTCCGACGCGCATAATGTTCGGCATTGCAAGGCAGGTTCCTCCCTTGAATAATCCAGAGAAGATCATGAACACCAGGATAGTGTCCGGCTCTACAAAATAAATTCCACATTCCACCCTAGAGAGAATAAAATGTACACCAGTCCAATCTGCTGACGTATTATGCGGCGTGACATCACACCGCTACCAAGTCTTTGTTTGAATCATTTTTTACTATACCACCTCAGCACGTTTAGCGAAGCAGTTTCCTTGGCACGTCTTGTCGAAGCAGAGATTGTGTTCCCCTTATTCCGGGATTCTCATCAATACGGACGTGGGTAACCCAACCGCGCCATTGATGGTGGCGCTTGGGAGATAAGCGAGTTTTACCAGGCCGGTGGGGGACGCATAGTTTTTCGTCAGCCTATATATAAGGGATAAGGATTTACCTTCTCACCTACGCCTTCTTCCTCCTTTGCTTATCCATCTCCGCGTACTCAAGCTCCAACGCCCAAGCTCGCGCATCTCGCCTCGACCTTCTCCGAATATGTCCGGAGTGGGAGGCAAATGGTTGGCCTCCACCGTTAAGGAGGAGCACATCACCAAGCTGCGCAGCGCCGGATACCTCTCCGGCGATATCGCGCATCGGCTGCCCGAAGAGGGGCAGCTCATCCCTACCCCCGGGCCCCATGAGAGGGTCGTCTTCCTTCCCCACTTCCTCCGCGGACTGGGCTTTCCACTCCACCCATTCGTCCGGGGGCTCATGTTTTACTACGGCCTGGATTTCCACGATCTGGCGCTGAACTTCATCCTCAACATCTCGGTGTTTATCGTCGTGTGCGAGGCCTTCCTCTGCATCCGGCCCCACTTCGGCCTGTGGCTCAAGACCTTCAACGTCAAGCCGAAGGTTGTGAACGGCACGCAAGCAGAATGCGGAGGCGCCATGTTGGGTAAGTTGCCCAACGTCCTTTGGCTCGAAGGGGCCTTCGTGGACTCCGTCAAGGGGTGGCAATCGGGGTGGTTCTACATCACCGAGCCGCGCAAGCCCACATGGGCGGTGGCCCCCGAGTTTAGATCTGGCATCCCCACGCAGCTCACCTCCTGGAAAGAGAAGGGCTTGCTGTGGGGTAATCCGAAGGAGCTGACGGGACTCCGATCCTGCATCCAGAAGCTGGTGAGCAATAAGCTCAGGCTCGTCGACGTGGTCCAAGTCATGCTCATCCGCCGGATTCTCCCATGCCAAGAACGGGCATTCAATCTATGGGAGTTCAATCCGGAACAGCACCAGGCGCTAAGCGGGCTCTTCGATACGACATACGAAGGCGCCTGGAGGGTGCTGTTTAAGGGCGCCGAAGCCCCCGCATCCGGCTGACGAGGTAAGTGATTCGACCCCTTTACGGGACACTTGTGGTAATTAAACTGATTCTAAGAGGGTTTCAATCTCTCTTTTCCTTTGACAGGAATGGATGGAGAAGGCCAAGCAGCTCATCAGCCCAGCTCCCATGCCAGAAGACCCAGTGAACGCCCGTTTAGCAGGGCTGCTGGTTCCGGCACCGCACGTGGTGCCGGAGAAGAAGGCCAAGAAGGTGGCCGCGGGGACTCGAAAGAGTTCCCGCAATCAGGTGTCTGATGACGAGGCGGACTCCTCCCCCGAAGACGAGGAGGAGGAAGAGGACTCTCTCCCGGAGGAGGGAGAGAAGAAGAGGAAGGCTTCCCCAATAGGGGAGGCTGAAGAGTCCAAGAGGGGGAGGACTATCCCCCCGGACAGTTTCGCCAACACCACCGTTGGCGAGGAGGAGTGGCCTTTAAGGGCCAGGCGTCCGGCAAGATCGTAAGTATCCGGATCCTTGATATGCAATTTCTTTCGTGTCGCGTAGTGTCCTTCTAATGCCGCATTCTGTCCGTAGTCCAGCCGATGATGATCTCCCCGCTTCATCGAGCGGGTCGTTGGCCCCGTCGGATGTGGATTCACTTCCGACTGCCTCTACCCCCCGCGCCGACGAGGACGCCGAGGTGGGATCCCAGAGAGGGACCAATTAGGAGGAGGCTCCGGAGGCGCCGTCAGGCTGCCTCCCGGACTTTGTGCCGGACTCTACATCGGAACCTGCAGTGGTTCCAGAGTCCGGCGGGCGGCCCCTTCGAAAGAAGGGCAAGACCGTGACACCGGCGACCTCCGTCCAACCGGAGGCGCCGGATAACTTGTTGGAGGCGCTTAAAGGCGCTTCCATCGAGGAAGAACAACGCACTATCATGAGTGCGGTGATTCAAAAGGTTCAGCTTGCCAAGAGCGGGCTGACCGAAGCCTGCAGCAGCCTTCTAACAGGCTTTGAGGTAAGAAGTTAAAATTATGTAATGTAATACCGCATAGACAGTAGCCCCTGATGCTCAGTTCGGTGTTCGGAAAGAAAAGCCGGACTGAGGATCTAACAAGATATACGCAGGGTTGCTTAAAATATGTCAATATGGGTTTGCAGGCTGCGCTGCTGACCTCTGCCGCACTGACGGCGGAGGTCGATGTGTTGAAGCAGGATCTCGAGCGGTCCAAGCAAGAGCTCGGCCATGCCAAGAAGCAGCTCGGGGACAAAGAAGGTGAGTAACACCACTTTGAATAGTTACCTTACAGAAAAGGATTTTGGTTGCAAGAAAATTAACAAGGATAATATGGGTATTGCAGGGGCCACGAACGAGGTGGCAGCCCTGAAAAAGGTTGTGTCCGCAGCCGAACGCAGTGCGGCCGCGGAACGGGCAGAGCGAGAAAAGCAGGAGGCACGGGTGGCAGAAGTTCGGCAAGAGCTCCAGGCTCTCATGGAGAAGCATGAGAGTTTGGAGCGTGACTCCAAGACTCGAGAGTCCGAGCTTGCCTCGGCTCTCGAAAGTGCCAAGTCCGCCAAGGCCGAGGCCCGTAAGGCCCTTCAGGAGGTTGAAGATGTAAAGAAGATAGCGGCGGGTAAGGCATTTTTCATGCAAAGCAAGCATGTTAATGTAAACTACCTTACACTTACCCGCATTCGGAGCTCTCCAGGGGCGTTTGCAGATCTGCCGCGTAGTGCGTCCGATGCTGCCGCATTCTATCGTGGCGAGGAGGGGAGCTCGACGGAGAAGGTCTTCTGGTCTCAGTATGCTGAGGCCAGACATCCGGTGCCCCCAAGCGACCAGCTGAAGCAGCTGGTCGAACTCCACAAGGTAGCTGAGGAGGCCATGAAGGGCCTTATAGTCTGGCTGTGGCCTAGACAGGCCATGCCTGGGAGCTACTTCGGCCTCGTGCGGCGGCTGGTGGATGCGTGCCCCTGGGTGGAGGTCATCAAGCGCTCCGCCTGTATTGAAGGTGCTCGTCGGGCCCTTGCCCGCACAAAGGTGCATTGGGGTAGGTTGGATGCGGAGAAGCTTCTCACGGACCCACCGCCACCGGGCAAGGAGTATCGCACGCCCGAAATGTATTATAAAACTGTCCTGAAGGGAGCCCGCGATATTGCGGATGAGTGCCCCAGAAATGTAATCTTTGAGTAAACTTGCTATGTATTATCCTGTGCGCTGAAACTTTGTTCATGTGCGCCTTAAGCAATGCTTGTTTAATTTAAAATATTACCTTCTGTGCGGCCGTTTATAAAATCTGAGAGATGGCAAGTCGTTGGCTTCAGCCCCCAAGCCACGAGTGCTGGGGTGTTCGGGATAAACTTGAGCACTCTTGTTCCCATTTTTGGGTCCATCTAGGGAGGCGCTCAACACAACGAACAAGGCAACCGGACTTATAATGCTTGAACACTCTCACTTAGCCATAGAATTCTATAATTTTAAATTTCGGTGAAGCCCCTGGTATTCAGAAGACCGAATCCGGGGCGCTATCCATGCCTTCGTCGGACATTGTCCGGAACTTCGCTCGAAGCGGCGTGAGTCTTTAAGGACCCGAAAAGATCTCTCAAACAGCGACCAGTCTCTCGCCTTATCATGCCGATCAGTTTTAGCTTTCTCCACTGAGGCGCTCGCCCGGCTCAACCGGGGCGCAATCGCAGTGGTTCTCCCAGTGCCACCTTAGCCGACAGAATTGTCAGGACCCCGACTCAATGCCACATCGATCTAGCATGTAACACCTCATATCACTTTGCGGCCTCACGCACGGTATTCCCACGGGTGTCGCCTTACCTTTGCCCGGGACCGTTTGCGCCTTTTGGCACACGTATATGACAGTGTCGCTAGCATCCATATGATAAGGAGCCCGGGCTGACATGGCTAGTCATAAACCCAAAGTGGCACTAACTTACAGGGACAGGCATCCATGACCCAGCATCGAACGTGTCGGTCATCAGTGAGTGAATCCAGGCTGTAGCACTGGGCTAGCAGGACTCCGGTGAACCGGGCTGTAGCGGGCTAACAGGACTCTGGTATTCATCGCGTGACATTTCCCCGAAGGGACAGACACAGGAACGAAGAAGGACACATGCCGGCCAGCCTAAGCGTTCCGGAGCAGTAGCAAGCTACCATGGCTCAGTGGAAACACTAGGAGACATTTCCCGGTAAGAGAGGCTACTAAGGATAAACAACTAGATAGCCAGATCCCACACATACCAAGCATTTCAATAACATACACACAATATGCTCGATATGTGCAAATACAACATGGCATCACAACATGACTCTATGACTCAAGTATTCATTAGGCTCCGAGGAGCGGGATATTACAAACATGAGTCTCATGACCCAACATTCAGAGCATACAAATCAAAACACAAGCGGAAGCTATCATGTCTGAGTACAGACATCTATAAATGAAAAAGGCTGAGAAGCCTGACTATCTACCAGATCCTGCCGAGGGCACAAGATCGTAGCTGAGGTAACAAGCTAAACGTCGAAGTCCAAGCGGAACTACTAGTGAGACTGAAGTCTCTCTGCAAAAACATAAATTAAGCAACATGAGTACAAATGTACCCAGCAAGACTTACATCAGAACTAACTACATATGCATCATTATCAACAAAGGGGATGGTGGGGTTTAACTGCAGCAAGCCAGCTTTGACTCGGTGGCTATCCTAACTACGACTGCAAGCAACTCTTTTGAGGTGGCGCACACGAGTCCACATATTCACCATATCAATACACCACTATGGATCCGCTCTCGTCTCCCTACGAGAACGCCATCCATAGCACTCACGCTTATCTTGCGTATTTTAAAGTATCCACTTTCACTTGTCTATGAACTGATATAAGCAACCCAGAAGTCCTTTTCCACGGACACGGCTATTCGAATAGATGATATTAACCCTGCAGGGGTGTACTTCTTCACACACGCTCTCACCACTTACCGCCGTTTACACGACATGTACTCGGCAACCTTCAAGCGGAAGCCCAACGTGGGTGTCGGCCACGGCCTGCCTAAACACTCAAGTCTCTAGTCCAGGTTTATCGCCTATTCGGGTTCCATCCATGAGGAGATCCGGCCGGAGTTTCGCTCACAGCCCCAAACGATGTGAACAAGGTTCCCGAGACACCAAATGGGCGCCCGGTACACCGTGCCACGTGCCTACCGCATCACAGCCCACCCCTCCGGTCAGCGCTGCCCACGGCCTCCAGCATACTACAAACACCAGAAACTACTTGCAACTCCTGGACAGAGGACAAGGGTGATCAAGAAGCCGAGAGGGTCCATTGGTTTCGGGCCCAATGCGTGGTAGTAGCTGAATCATGGATCACAAACACAGAACTCAGTTCCTGAGGACGGTTGCAATGAGACAACCCACCATGTACTCCTACATGGCCTCTCACCGCTACCCTTACCAAATCGTATTCACACACTTAGCTCACACACAGTAGGACATGTTCACACACCTCTGATTCATCCCCGATGAATCAGACCTGACTCAACTCTAAGCAGTAGCAGGCATGACAAACAAGCATGAATGAGTAGGCACAACAGGGCTCGAACAACTCCTACTCATGCTAGTTGGTTTCATCTATTTACCGTGGCAATGACAGGTCATGCAAAGGATAAAGGGGTTTAGCTACCGCAGCAAGTAACAAATATGTCGTTGTTGTCCTAATGCAGTAAAAGAGAGCAGGAGCGAGAGAGTGGGATTTTATTGGAATGAACAAGGGGGTTTTGCTTGCCTAGCACTTCTGAAGATAGCATTGAGTCTTCATCAGTGTCAACGATCACATCGTCGGTACAACGTCTATCGAGGGGGAACAACACCGGCAAACACAGAAGAAACACGATCAATGCAATGCACAATATGATGCATGCTATGACATGGCAATATGAATGTGTTTTGGGATAATGCACCTAGCTATGATTTAAATGAGGTTGGTTTGAATACATGATTCAAATTCCAACTCCATATATGATTATTTAAATGCCCTTTATTTGTTTTGTCCAAAACAGAGAACAAACATTGTTCAAACATGCATGAAAAGGGTACAGATGGATTCCTTGAATTTTTCTGATAATTTTTCATATATAATTTATTTAATTTGGAGTTACGGTTGAATTTCTATGAATTTTAGAAGTTTATACAATTTTCTGAAATTTCCTGAATTATAATAATTCCAGTAATTCATTATTGCGTCAGCCTGACGTCGGCATGACGTCAGCAGGTCAACAGGGCTGGTCCGGGTCAAACCTGACTAGTGGGGCCCACTGGTCAGTGACTCTGGTGACTAACAGAGTTAATTAACTCTAACTAATCAAATTAATAGTCACGGGGCCCACTGTCAGTGTCAGCAGGGGGTAATTAGTTTAACTAATTCGATTAGTGCTAATCCTAACTAGCTAACAGGGCTGGGCCCCACCTGTCATGGACACAGGGGGGGGGGGGTCCCGCCGTGGTCAAAGTGGGTCAAACCCATCGG
>NC_041381.1:388267169-388272427 GCF_002162155.2 Triticum dicoccoides
CCATCGGCGGCTTGACGCCGGCGAGGCCAGCCGTGGTGGCGAGCCTCGGGTTTTGCCCACAGGGCTCGGTTTGGCACGCGGAGCACAGCTTCGGGATGCGGACGCTCGTCCGCATCCAACTGTGGTGGTGGCGCGGCCGAGGAGTGGCCGGAGTGGTGCCGGCGACGAGCTCGGGTGCAAGTGGGGATGGGGCTGCGGTGCGCAAACGAGCGCGGCGAGGTACCACGGAGGCTCTACGCGATGCGGGGAGCGCGTTGGGCGCATGCCCGGGACCAAATGGTCACCGGAGCATCACCGGCGACGAGTGCGGGCGGCGGCGCGTGTGGTTGGATGTGGTGCGGCAGCTACGGCGTGCGAAAGAGGGAGCGGAGAGGGGAAGCAGGAGCAGGAGCTCACGGGGATGACGACGGAACGCTCGGCGAGGTCGGGGACGGTCCGGAGCCGACGAATTTGACGGTGATGGCCGGCGGGTCCGAGGTAGAAGACGAGCCCGGTGAGGTCGTTCAGGGCTTCTGGAGGGGCGTGGCTCGGTGAGGTGGGTCGAGGACGGAGTGACGGAGCTTGTGGGCTAGTCGGGGAAGCGAGGGAGGCCCGGTGGCCGTGGTGGCAGTGGACGGCAGCGACGAGCGCGCTCGGGCGCGAGAGGGGGAGAGCAGAGAAGGGAGAAGGGGTCGGGAGAGAGTGAGAGGAAGGAGCGAGGGGGCTGCGTGGCTTCACCCGAAGAGGCCAGGGCGAAGCGGCAAGCAGGAGGTGGCCGGGGCGGCGTCGGCGCTCGCCACGCCTCGCCTCTGTCCTTCTGGCGAGGGAGGAAGACGACAGGGGGGAAAGCGGCGGTGGGCTGGGCCGTGCTGGGCCGGTTGGTGGCGCCAGGTAAGTGGCTGGGCTGCTGGTGGGCTACCAGGTAAGTCTTCTGCTCTTTTTTAATTTTTCTGTTCTGTTTTATTTTTATTTAATTTTTTGCCACTGTTTTGAATTTAAAATAATTCAAACAATGCCAAAAGCTCCTCTGAATATTTTTATTTTGCTAGATGGACTTTTCCAAAAGCTCATAAAATATTTCAGGGGTATTTGAAATTATATTCTAGTTATATGAATATAATTCAAATTCAAATAGCTAATGATTTAAATTCAAAGTCCCAAAAATAAATCCTTAAAAATGTTCAATATTTTTTGGTTTGGGTCAAAACCCTTGCCAAAAATATTAAACATCTAAGAAGAGCATTTTGGAACAATGAATGAGATTTTAGGGTTTTTGCCCTTCTTTTATTTAGGGTTTTGAGGCTTCTAAATTCCTCAGTTCAAGTTTCAAAAATTTAAACATGATGCACAGATGGAAGCAAGCATAGGTCAGGCCAGAACTAGGGGTGTGACAACTCACCCCCACTAAACAAGAATCTCGACCCGAGATTCAAGTGTAGGGTAAGACGATGGGGAACGCGACCTAACACAATCTTCACGATCCAGGTTGCCCTTCATAAGAACATTGATTCGATCACCATCATTGTCTTGAAGTCTTGCTCTGAGAAATCCTGCCAACATGACATGGAGGGAAGAAGGAGACTCTAGAAGGGTCGATCTTCTCGAAGATCGAACAACTCAGGATCAACTCATGGGATGAGACATTGACACATCTCTCGAGCTGAGACACGAAGCATAGATCTGAAGAAATGGGGTGAGATAGATGACGAGGGTTCGCTAAGTAGACAACAATTCCACACCTAAGAAGGTGGTAAACGATTGTCAATGTAGCGAGGAGTTGAGTTGCCATGATACCACGACGAAACATCCTGGAGGAGGGTGATTCGTAGATTATTACCTTAAGTGGTAAAAAGAATTACCTTTGATATAGAGATCATTAAGACTCTCTATATCAGCCTAAGGCAAATCACAGCAATCGATTGGCGGGGGTCGGTAGAATGGCATACTCGGACTTGGATGATGTGGATTACCTTGTTGAAGACAACGTAATGGATGAATTTGCTTATCACCGGAAATGGAAGAGACCCGTGGTAGAATGGCACATTGGTGGTGCAAGCTGGGAACAAAATGCAAATGCTGGGAATGATTCTGGTAACTAGGGAAGAACCCAACAACAGAGAGTGAATTCACTGTTTGAAAAGGTCATAGCATTGCCGAGGAAACTGAGAGCAAACCCAGTTAGTGCTGATGATAACACCTAGCGCTTGTGTGTGCTCTCAAGAACTTGAGCATTTCCATATTCATCAAGGTTTTACCAATATCCGTGTCGGGGATCCTGGCAACACAACATACTACCATGATGGCTAATGATGGATGACACAGACGCAAAGGAAGATAACACTTTCTCAGATTTCACCTTAGCGAGGCCAAGGAAGCAAAATCTGGATGATCGACCGAGAGACATTTAGCACTCCGCTTCTAATGTTCTCCTTGATGTGCTAGTGTATCCCATTCATAGATATGGTTTGATAACTAGAACATCAAGTAAAGGTCGGACTTCGGGAGCTCAAGAATCCATAAGGAGTAACTTATTTGAGTAAAACCCTACGAAATCCTTATGGGGAGGTGGCCAACTTCTTCAATCAAGATACTACAATAATAGGTCCTTCGGCTGGGTGGTGCTAGCCACGACATCCACTTTACCAGTTATCGAGGGACCAATATTATAGTTCTTGGGAAAAGTTCCAACCATCATATCTGCCTGAGATTCAGATCTGGTTGGTGTCAGAATAATCCAGACTCATCGCGTCTAGGAAGAAAAATGAAAGTTTGCAACACAATTCGACGAGATAACGTTGCGAGATTCTCGGGAAATGAACTACGATAGCAAGCTCCAAACATGAGCTGGTTCTGCTACACACATGTGAACACGCTGTCCCAGACAAACATGATCACATGGTAGTCTTACAATAAAACACTACCGAGTTCTGGTAGGGAACCATCATCGGGGATATCAGAGTCTTGTGCATTACCATGGATTATCACTTAACTCCTTTCCCTGAACAAATCAGTCAGGGGCTTGGGGTGCTACGGAACACACATGGAGTGGAGGTAATTAATCTACCAAACCATAGTATACTTTGCACATGCATGACTGACTTGGAACGATTCCAGAGGAAACAAAACAAACCTTTCTTAAACCCACGGCGGCAACTTGCACCAAATGAACATGAATTAGAGGAAGTCACTTCTTCCATCCAAGCATAGGCTTCATGAATGGAACACGAAGGCATTGCTTACAAAGTTTCCAACACTAGGTTGATGTTCAACATGAATCATGGGGGAGACAAAATGCTGCTGATAGGCTCAACAGCAACTCATCGGAATTTCCATATCACTGGACTTCCACCATCATGTGAACAAGGTGATAGTATTAGTCAGACCAAAAGATGTAATGGTGTATGCTCGAGGAAAATCCACGAGCAAGACAACATTACGAACATCGTTGGTTCTGATTTGATTTGACGATAAACCATACTCAAATCAAAGTTTTTATAAGGCAATAGGTCCAATAACTGATCACAGGGACCAATCGCTGAAGATATCATCTTTCTTCAACTCACACAAACACAAGATATCCCTTTAGATGAACTAAATCAGACAAGCTTCCATCTTCCAACTCTCCAAGTTGTTGTCTAGCTTAACCAACTAGCTCAGGGGTATCCAACACGGATTCTTGGAGAAATAGTGGTTTACAGGAATAAACCAACTTGATCACGAGATCAACATAGCGGTCAAGCGACAACCTGGTGATACTTCCGAGAAGAAATTTGGAATATCATGAACCACCGGTATGTTGCTAAGCTCGAGAACAATCTTGCTTTTCAGGGTAAGATGATATGATCAAATGAGCGAGGACTTGACAAAATCCTAACTCATCAATCGAAGGGTGCACCGAAATAAGGACTAGGTAGCACGATCAGTCTTAGAAGGATGATTCAAAAACCAACATGCTAAGAATGAAATTATTATCCTTTAACTACCAAGCAACGAGGTTGCTGGGAGTATTGATTTCACACATCACAATTCATTTGTCGGTATCCCGGTTGCATCAACACGAGGGCCGAGGAATGACTAATGATGGCGAGAAGTATCACTACGTCAAAATTCATGAGAGTTGGTGCAGTTCTCATGACAATTCTGACATAAAGGGGGTAATACTCCAAGGTAGAACAGAACCAAAAGCTGGATTGGCATTTGATCTGCGGAATACAACTACTTTGACCCAATCCTAGATATGGATGAGGTACTGGAGTTTGTTTCTCCAAGTCATTCAGGACAGAATGGCTTGACGGACCACAAGAGTAATAGGCATCGATAAATGAATGCATACATACTCTTGACTATCAATTGATAGACGAAGGTCAGAAGACAACTAAAGGGGGACAACTCAAAGAACATATAATTTTCTGAGTTATGGATGCATAGATTTGTATGTCGAGCGAGATCAACATTTCTTCCAGATAACCCATGTAGAGAGATAGGACTGGCAGAGTCACAATGTGGAATGGAGAACTCATCAAGAGTACTCTGATTGTGGTCTTTTGGTTCAAATAACTTCTGCCTGAATGGTTCATGGTATTTGGAGGAAGGAAATACCACGGACCTCGAGGACTATTGTAACGCCCCAGATGTAACTTTCCCCATTTGTACTCCAACTCTTGCCGTCTCCGGCGCTAAGTTATATTTATTTCTCGGGTTCGGGTCCTTGTCTCCGTGTGTTGTTTTCGTTTTCATGCATCTCATACCATGTCATCACGTGCCTTGCATTTGCATTCGTGTTCATCTTATGCATTCGAGCATTTTCCCCGTTGTCCGTTTTGCATTCCGGCGCTTTGTTCTCCTCCGGTGGCCATTTCTAGCTTTCTTTCGTGTGTGGGGATTAAACATTTCCGGATTGGACCGAGACTTGCCAAGCGGCCTTGGTTTACTACCGGTAGACCACCTGTCAAGTTTCGTATCATTTGGACTTCGTTTGATACTCCAACGGTTAACCGAGGGACCGAAAAGGCCTCGTGTGTGTTGCAGCCCAACACCCCTCCAAATTTGGCCCAAAACCCACCAAACTCTGCTCCATCGTCTCGGTCGTTCGATCACGATCGTGTGGGCGAAAACCGCATCTCATTTGGACTCTCCTAGCTCCCTCTATGCCTATTTATACCCCCTCCATTCGGATCTCTTCTTCCCCCGTCCAAAACCCTAGTTTTAAAAAAAAACAGATCTCCACCGACAGACGTGTCCGCCCCCGGCCGGACAACGTCCGCCCGCCACCGCCATCC
>NC_041381.1:388272949-388282322 GCF_002162155.2 Triticum dicoccoides
CCACCGCCGCCGGGCGCCGCCTCCGGCCTTCCCCGGCGCCACCCCGGCCTCTCCCCGCCGCCTCGCCGGCCTCCCCTCCTCCACCGGCTCCGGCGACGAGCTCCTCCGGCTGCTACAGTGTCTCCGGCGCCGCCTCGGGAAGCGTGCCGATCCAGATCTGGATCTGGGCATCGGTTGACCTCTCTCCCCCGAAACCCTAATTTTCGTGCTAACTTTGACTGCTTGTATCTTCGCAACGGTAGCTCCGTTTTGGGCATATGATATATCAAAATCTTCGTCTAGACATGTACATCATTTCATTCCATTGCATCATTTGCATTTGAGGTCATCTTGATACCCAAAATGCTGTTAGAATGAGGCTTCGTGAGTTAAATTGCAGATCCGTTAGTTCATCATGCACTTTTGTCATTTTTGCTATGTTAAATTCGTGCATGATATGCCTGTGCTCCTTTGGGATGAATTGTTAAGCATTTTGTCTTCTTTCCAGAGGTGTCACCCATTCATTTTTAGGATGTGTGTGTTGTCTTGTGCAAGCTTGCGAAGAGAGGTACCTGAGAATGCAGATTTCAGGGACTTGGTGATTTTCACTAAGTCTGGGATATTTTAGTTCATGATGCTATATGTCCAGCTTGTTTCCTAATGATCCGTGCCTCTTTTGAGGATGATCAGTAAGGGAGTTTTGATATTTATGTTATGCTCTATCAACCCATGTCTTTGTTGGCATATGTGGAGTGCTCTAGGTTGACTCAATCGAGCTCAACTTTTGCTTCGTTGTTAATCTGGGCAGGTCGTCAACTTGTTTGCGATTTTGCCGATGCTACCGTTAGTGTTCCATGCATGCTATGCCTTCGTTCTTGCCATGTGTAGCTAGCACATTGTGCCTTCTTGCTGGTTATATGCTTTCCCTGCCATGACTTGCACCGTAGTGAGTGCATCGAGCTCGTTTACATGCCTTCGTGAGTTAAATTTTCAGCATGTCTCAGTTTTCACTAAGTCTGAAAACTGATTGTGTTCGAGCTATGTTCGTGAGCTCGGTAGAGTATTTTGTGAACCCTTTTGGCCCCAGGTCACTTTGGGTGTTTTGTTAAGCTTGTTGAGTAGCTCCATGCCATGTTCTTACTTGTCATGTTCAGGTTTTCTATCATGTTGTTTTGCTGCTCCGAAGAGAGCATCGTGATCTGAAATTTCAGACTAGTGTTAATTTCACTAAGTCTGGAATCTGTTTTGCGTTTGCGTTTTAGCCATGCTTGTTTGAACCTCTTAAGGGATGAATTTGCCTATGGCTCAGTGCTAGTGTTTTGTCACCCATCTTGTGTACATCACTGCCATGTATTTTGTTTTCATGTTTGGTGGTTGTAGCATGTTCATTTCGTTGCATTTAGATGCCTACTTGCTGTAAATAGCAGACCGGTGTCATATCTTAAAACGCTCGCCATTTCCAAACCGTAACTCCGATTCCAATGATCTTTATATCGTTTTCAAGCGATTTCATCCCCTCTATCCAGTGGCACACTTGGTTTTACAAGTTGATGCCAGGTTCATGCATTTCCTGTCATATCTTGCATTTTGCATCCCGCATCGCATCCCGCATAGCATATCGTCATTTCATCATATTGCTTGGTCTTGCCCGTGGTTGATTGTATCCTTGTTGCTTGTTTGTCTTGTTGGGTAGAGCCGGGAGACGAGTTCGCTACCGAGGAGCCCATTGAGTTTGCTTGTGAGGATCCAGTCAACTCTGACAACTGTGCAGGCAAGATGATCATACCCTCGAAATCACTACTATCTTTGCTATGCTAGTTTGCTCGCTCTTTTGCTTTGCCACTGCTACGATGCCTACCTTTTGCTTGTCAGCCTCCCAATTGCCATGTTGAACCTCTAACCCACCATCGTGATCTGAAGATTGGAGCCGTTCCTTGTTGGAACATTTATTTACTTGTTGGGATATCATTATATTGCTATGTTATCTTAATGCATCTATATACTTGGTAAAGGGTGGAAGGCTCGGCCTCTTGCCTAGTGTTTTGTTCCACTCTTGCCGCCCTAGTTTCCGTCATATCGGTGTTATGTTCCCGGATTGTGCGTCCCTTACGCGGTTGGGCTATAATGGGAACCCCTTGATAGTTCGCCTTGATTAAAGCTTTTCCAGCAATGCCCAACATTGGTTTTACTATTTGCCACCTAGCCTCTTTTTCCCTTGGGTTTCCGGAGCCCGAAGGTCATCTTTATTTTAGCCCCCCACGGGCCAGTGCTCCTCTGAGTGTTGGTCCGAACTAGAGCCCTGTGCAGCGCCACCTCGGGGAAACTCAAGGGTTGGTTTTAGTTGTACAGATTGCTCATCTGAGTGTGCCCTGAGAAAGAGATATGTGCAGCTCCTATCGGGATTTGTCGGCACATTCGGGCGGTGTTGCTGGACTTGTTTTACCCTGTCGAATCATCTTGTTGTACCGAGATACCGAGTCTGATCGGTGTGTCTTGGGTGGAGGTCTATTCCTTCGTTGACCGTGAGAGCTTGTTATGGGCTAAGTTGGGACCCCCCTGCAGGGATTGATCTTTCGAAAGCCGTGCCCGCGGTTATGGGCAGATGGGAATTTGTTAATGTCCGGTTGTAGATTACTTGAACTAAACTTAATTAAAATGAATCAACCGTGTGAGTTACCGTGATGGCCCCTTCTCGGCGGAGTCCGGGAAGTGGACACGGTGTTGGAGTTATGCTTGCGCAGGATGTTCCTTTAGCTTCTCGCTCGTGCTTCGCCTTCTCTTCTCGCTCTCTTTTGCATATAAGTTAGCCACCACATATGCTAGTCGCTTGCTGCAGCTCCACATATATTTGCCTTATCCATTCCTATGAGCTTAAATAGTTTTGATCGCGTGGGTGTGAGATTGTTGAGTCCCTGTGGCTCACAGATACTACAACTCCAGATGCAGGTCCAGGTGTTTCTGCTCCAGTTGACGATTACGAGCTCAAGTGGGAGTTCGACGAGGACTCTCAGCGATACTACGTGTCTTTTCCGGATGATCAGTAGTGGTGCCTAGTTGGGGTAATCGATTCAGGGCCTTGTCGCATGTTGGGGGTCTTTTCTATTTTGGCACCGTAGTCGGGCCATGAGTGATTTGTATGATGGATGTTATTTATGTACTCTGATGTGACGTGGCGAGTGTAAGCCAACTATGTTATCTCCCCCTTTTATTATATATTACATGGGATGTTGTAATGATTGCCTGACTTGCGACATTGCTTTCAATGCGGTTATGCCTCTAAGTCGTGCCTCGACACGTGGGAGCTATAGCCGCATCGAGGGCGTTACAAGTTGGTAATCAGAGCCTTCCCCGACCTTAGGAGCCCCATTGCTTGATCGTTTTTAGCAGCCGAGTTGTGTCTAGAAAAATGTTTTGAGTCCTTAGGAATTATATATCGGAGAGCTTAGGAATTCTTTTTACTTCCCAGTCTCCTCTTCGCTCTGGTAAGGCATCCTGGCGTAGAGTTTTGACTCTTCTCTTCTCAAATTTCACTAAAAAAAATTTAGGATCACGCGAGTATTTTGGTTTTGTTCCGATGGTTTTGTGACGAGAACATTGTTCTTGTTGCCTCCTGTCTTTAGGGGTTGTGGCAGTGTCCCGGGGAGTTGAGCTCCGAGGTGTTGTCGTCACAATTTTATCGTTGCAATTCTGGTATACTTGAGATATGTGCGCGACATCGGAAATCTCCTTTATGCAGTTCGTTGGTGAGATAACCTCGACGCCACCCAGTACTGGGGCGGGAGTTCGGGAGTATTGCCATAACTTGTATAACGGATGCTTTTCGAAGGTTGAGGTAGATGGTTTCCGAAGTTTTCTTGGTTATGTGTTGAAGGATGGATACAGTTGGATGTAGGATTTGCTAGTTTGGGTGAGATATTGTGCTTCCCCTGTATCCCCAACACCTGATTGCATAACCGGAAAGGTTCGGGAATTTCATAGGTGGGAATTCTAGTAGCTCTAGTTCTTCTTCCACGGATATTGGTTTGAGATTGGGATTTCTTACCGATTATTCGTTCTTGATCCGTACCTTGTTGATTTATTTCTCTACCTTAATTCTTCGTGGCTTCGCAATTTATGGATATGTGACCATTTGAAGAGAAATGCATTCGTTCATTTTGTTCGGATGTGAAGACTATTTGTTGCAATTTTCATTCCGTTGGATTCAGCTTCTATATTGTTGTCTATCAATGTGCTAATGGTGGTCAACCTGTTCAGGATGGCTCCTCCAACGCGCACGACTCCGAATCCTGATCCGCCTCCACCTCCGCCTCCTCCGGAAGCATGGCAAGCTGTGATGGCCGCTACTAATGCAAACACACAGTTGATCATGCAAATTCTCCAAGAGCGCAATCAAGGCAGTCAAGGGAATCAAGGCCATAATCAGCACCACTTTGCTACACTGAACCAGTTCCTTGCTAATGGCCCAAAGACGTTCAGCAGTTGTGTTGAGGCTACCGATGCTGACGATTGGCTAGTGGATCTGGGCAAGCATTTTGAATGCAGCAACGTCAGGCCTGAAGATTTCGTCAAGTTCGCTTCTTTCCAGCTCAAAGGTCAGGCTGCAGAGTGGTTCCAGCAGTACAAGGATTCCAGAGGTGGACGTCTGATCACTTGGGACGATTTCCGTCAAGATTTCCGCGCTCATCACATCCCTCAAAGTGTGGTTGAGAGTAAGCGTCAGGAATTCCGCAATCTGAAGCAAGGCTCTTTGTCTGTCTATGACTACAACAAGTTGTTCCAGAAGCTCGCCCGTTTTGCCAAGCAGGATGTTCCTGATGAGAAGAGCATGATCTATCAGTTCAGGGGTGGTCTTCGTGAGGAAATTCAGCTCGCTCTTGTCCTCTTTGAGCCGTTGAGATACGATGAGTTCTACAACATGGCACTGAAGCAAGAGGCTGCTCAGATGAGGTGTGATGCTTCCAGGAAGCGTGCCAGAGATGTTACTCCGTCTTCCTCTACTCAAGTGGTCAAGCAGCAGAAGTATTGGCTTCCTCCTCCTCCGTTCCGTCAGCCGTATCAGCAGAAGAGCAAAGGTGGCAGTGGTTTCTCCCACCCACCCAACCCAGGCTTTCAGAACAAGTCTTCGTCTCAAGTGCCAAGACCGAGTGCTCCGTATCACCGTCCGCTTTCAGAGGTCACGTGCAACAAGTGCCAACAGAAGGGTCACTATGCCAACAAGTGTACCAACCAGAGGCGTCTTCCTCCTCCTCCTCCTGTCAGATCGGCAAGTACAGCTGTGGTCAAGCACAATCCCAAGCACGCCAAGGTCAATATGGTGAATGCGGCTCAGGCAGAGGATTCTTCAGATGTGATCATGGGTAACCTTCCTATTAATGATATTCCTGCAAAAGTTCTTTTTGACACTGGTGCATCGCATTGTTTCATCTCGAGACCTTTTGCTTCCAAGCATGTTTTTGTTACTCAAATGTTGCCGAGACCGTTGTCTATTGACTCTCCGGCCAGCCTCTTGACATCTCGAGTGTGTGTTCCGGATGTTACAATCACTTTGGGCGACTGCAAGTTTCTCTCTTCTCCGGTGGTTCTTGGCAATTCTGACATTGATCTTATTCTTGGGATGGACTGGCTCTCTAAGCATAAAGCTCAGCTTGATTGTGCAGCCAGGCAGATTCAACTGACTCATTCGTCTGAGGATGTAATTGTCTTTGCTGCTCGGGATAATACCATCCGGTTGTTTTCTCTCAATGAGAAGGGTGAATTGGATGCTATTTCGCAGATTCCGGTTGTTTGTGAGTATCAAGACGTTTTTCCAGAAGAACTTCCAGGGATGCCTCCAAACCGGCCGGTTGAATTTGTTATTGAACTTGAGCCCGGTACGGAACCTGTGTGCAAACGTCCCTACAAGCTCGGCCCCGAAGAGTTGAAGGAGTTGAAGAAACAACTCGATGAGCAAGAAAGATTGGGTCTCATTCGGCCTAGTACTTCTCCGTGGGGTTGTGGTGTTCTTTTTGTGAAGAAGAAGGATGGATCAAGTCGACTTTGTGTTGATTACCGTCCAGTAAACAAGAAGACCATCAAGAACAAATACCCACTTCCCAACATCAATGAGCTGTTCGAACAACTCAAGGGTGCTCAAGTATTCTCCAAGCTTGATCTCCGTATGGGTTATCATCAGATTCGTATTCGTGAGCAAGATATTCCCAAGACGGCGTTCAGAACAAGTTTTGGTTCATATGAATACACCGTCATGTCTTTTGGCCTCGCCAACGCTCCTCCGACGTTCTCTCGCATGATGAACTTCATCTTCAGCCCCTACACCAATGAATTTGTTTTGGTCTATCTCGACGACATTCTGGTTTTCTCGAAGAACAAGAAAGATCATGCCAAGCACTTGCGTTTGGTACTTGACAAGCTCAGAGAACATCAGTTCTACGCCAAGTTCTCCAAGTGTGAATTTTGGCTCGATGAGGTTCTTTTTCTTGGTCATATCATCTCTGCCAAGGGCATTTCTGTGAATCCTGAGAAGGTGTCCGCAATTGTGAATTGGGAACCTCCTCAGAACGTGAAGCAACTCCGTAGTTTCCTCGGTCTCGCAAGCTATTGCCGAAGATTCGTTGAAAACTTTTCTAAGATCGCCAAGCCTCTCTCAAATCTTCTTCAGAAGCACGTCAAGTATGTTTGGTCTCCGGAGTGTGATATTGCTTTCAACACTTTGAAAGAGAAATTGATCTCTGCTCCAGTTCTGACTCCGCCTGATGAAACCAAGCCGTACGAGGTCTTTTGTGATGCCTCTCTCCAAGGTCTCGGTGCTGTACTGATGCAAGAGAAGAAAGTTGTTGCTTATACCTCTCGCCAGTTGAAGCCTAATGAGAAGAACTACCCCACTCATGATCTCGAGTTGGCGGCAGTTGTGCACGCTTTGTTGACTTGGAGACATCTTCTATTGGGAAGGAAAGTGGATATTTTCACTGATCACAAGAGTCTCAAGTACATCTTCACCCAGCCTAATCTCAACCTCAGGAAGACTCGATGGGTCGAGATGATTCAAGAGTACAATCCGAGTATTGAGTATACTCCAGGCAAGGCCAATGTGATTGCTGACGCTTTGAGCAGGAAAGCATATTGCAACAGTCTGATTCTCAAGCCTTATCAACCCGAGCTTTGTGAAGCTTTCCGCAAACTTAATCTGCAAATTGTTCCTCAAGGTTTCCTCGCCAACCTTCAAGTTTCTCCTACCTTGGAAGACCAGATTCGCCAAGCCCAGCTTCTTGATGATATGGTGAAGAAGGTGAAGATTGGTATTGCCAAGAGTCAGTCCAAGTACAAGTGCTACCGACTTGATGACAAGGACACTCTCTTCTTCGAGGATCGAATTGTTGTGCCCAAAGGTGAACTTCGTAAGGTGATCATGAACGAGGCTCACAACTCTCTCCTCTCCATCCACCCAGGTAGTACGAAGATGTATCAGGACCTCAAGCAAGCTTATTGGTGGACTCGAATGAAGCGCGAGATCGCTCAATTCGTGAACGAGTGTGATGTCTGCAGAAGAGTGAAGGCAGAACACCAAAGGCCAGCAGGTCTCCTCCAACCTCTTGCCATTCCAAATGGAAGTTTGACCACATTGAAATGGACTTCGTGACTGGGTTTCCAAAGTCCAAGCGTGGCAATGATGCTATATTCGTCGTCATTGACAAGCTCACCAAAGTGGCTCATTTTCTGCCTATCAAAGAGTCAATCACTGCAGCTCAATTGGCGGAACTCTATACCTCTCGCATTGTCTCTCTGCACGGTATTCCTCAAGTGATATCTTCAGACCGTGGTAGCATCTTTACCTCCAAGTTTTGGGATTCTTTTCAGAAGGCCATGGGCACCAACATCCGCTTCAGCACAGCTTTCCATCCTCAAACGAGCGGTCAAGTCGAGCGTGTCAATCAGATTCTTGAAGATATGCTCAGGGCTTGTGTGATCTCCTTCGGCATGAAGTGGGAGGACTGTCTTCCTTATGCTGAATTCTCATACAACAACAGCTTTCAAGCAAGTTCGGGCAAAGCCCCTTTTGAAATTCTATATGGCAGGAAGTGCCGTACCCCTCTCAGCTGGTCTGAAACCGGTGAACGTCAGCTGCTGGGCAATGACCTAATCACAGAGGCAGAAGAAATGTGCAAAGTCATTCGTGATAACCTCAAAGCAGCCCAGTCCCGCCAGAAGAGATACTATGATAGTAAGCACCGTGATCTGGCTTTCGAGATCGGAGATCACGTTTACCTCCGCGTCTCTCCTATGAAAGGTACTCGTCGCTTCGGTATCAAAGGGAAGCTTGCCCCTAGATACGTGGGACCTTTCAAGATTGTCAGCAAGAGAGGCGACCTCGCCTATCAACTCGAGCTTCCTTCAAACTTTGCAAATGTTCATGATGTGTTCCATGTCTCTCAGCTTCGAAAGTGCTTCAAGACTCCTGACCGCACCGTCAACTTCGAGGACATTGAGCTCCAACAAGATCTCTCTTATCGTGAGCACCCAGTTGCTATTCTTGAAGAGACTGAACGCAAGACTCGCAACAAGTCAATTAAATTTCTCAAAGTTAAGTGGTCACACCATTCCGACCATGAAGCTACCTGGGAACGCGAGGATCACCTCCGTTCTGAGTACCCGGAGTTCTTTCAGTCCTAGATCTCGGGACGAGATCTTTTCGTAGTGGTGGAGTGTTGTAACGCCCCAGATGTAACTTTCCCCATTTGTACTCCAACTCTTGCCGTCTCCGGCGCTAAGTTATATTTATTTCTCGGGTTCGGGTCCTTGTCTCCGTGTGTTGTTTTCGTTTTCATGCATCTCATACCATGTCATCACGTGCCTTGCATTTGCATTCGTGTTCATCTCATGCATTCGAGCATTTTCCCCGTTGTCCGTTTTGCATTCCGGCGCTTTGTTCTCCTCCGGTGGCCGTTTCTAGCTTTCTTTCGTGTGTGGGGATTAAACATTTCCGGATTGGACCGAGACTTGCCAAGCGGCCTTGGTTTACTACCGGTAGACCACCTGTCAAGTTTCGTATCATTTGGACTTCGTTTGATACTCCAACGGTTAACCGAGGGACCGAAAAGGCCTCGTGTGTGTTGCAGCCCAACACCCCTCCAAATTTGGCCCGAAACCCACCAAACTCTGCTCCATCATCTCGGTCGTTCGATCACGATCATGTGGGCGAAAACCGCACCTCATTTGGACTCTCCTAGCTCCCTCTATGCCTATTTATACCCCCTCCATTCGGATCTCTTCTTCCCCCGTCCGAAACCCTAGTTTAAAAAAAAAACAGATCTCCACCGAGGACGTGTCCGCCCCCGGCCGGACAACGTCCGCCCGCCGCCGCCATCCAACCCGCCGCCGCCACGTGTCCCCGCGGGAC
>NC_041381.1:388283146-388349156 GCF_002162155.2 Triticum dicoccoides
AATTCGTGCATGATATGCCTGTGCTCCTTTGGGATGAATTGTTAAGCATTTTGTCTTCTTTCCAGAGGTGTCACCCATGCATTTTTAGGATGTGTGTGTTGTCTTGTGCAAGCTTGCGAAGAGAGGTACCTGAGAATGCAGATTTCAGGGACTTGGTGATTTTCACTAAGTCTGGGATATTTTAGTTCATGATGCTATATGTCCAGCTTGTTTCCTAATGATCCGTGCCTCTTTTGAGGATGATCAGTAAGGGAGTTTTGATATTTATGTTATGCTCTATCCATCCATGTCTTTGTTGGCATATGTGGAGTGCTCTAGGTTGACTCAATCGAGCTCAACTTTTGCTTCGTTGTTAATCTGGGCAGGTCGTCAACTTGTTTGCGATTTTGCCGATGCTACCGTTAGTGTTCCATGCATGCTATGCCTTCGTTCTTGCCATGTGTAGCTAGCACATTGTGCCTTCTTGCTGGTTATATGCTTTCCCTGCCATGACTTGCACCGTAGTGAGTGCATCGAGCTCGTTTACATGCCTTCGTGAGTTAAATTTTCAGCATGTCTCAGTTTTCACTAAGTCTGAAAACTGATTGTGTTCGAGCTATGTTCGTGAGCTCGGTAGAGTATTTTGTGAACCCTTTTGGCCCCAGGTCACTTTGGGTGTTTTGTTAAGCTTGTTGAGTAGCTCCATGACATGTTCTTACTTGTCATGTTCAGGTTTCCTATCATGTTGTTTTGCTGCTCCTAAAAGAGCATCGTGATCTGAAATTTCAGACTAGTGTTAATTTCACTAAGTCTGGAATCTGTTTTGCATTTGCGTTTTAGCCATGCTTGTTTGAACCTCTTAAGGGATGAATTTGCCTATGGCTCAGTGCTAGTGTTTTGTCAACCATCTTGTGTACATCACTGCCATGTATTTTGTTTTCATGTTTGGTGGTTGTAGCATGTTCATTTCGCTGCATTTAGATGCCTACTTGCTGTAAATCGCAGACCGGTGTCATATCTTAAAACGCTCGCCATTTCCAAACCGTAACTCCGATTCCAATGATCTTTATATCGTTTTCAAGCGATTTCATCCCCTCTATACAGTGGCACACTTGGTTTTCCAATTTGATGCCAGGTTCATGCATTTCCTGTCATATCTTGCATTTTGCATCCCGCATCGCATCCCGCATAGCATATCGTCATTTCATCATATTGCTTGGTCTTGCCCGTGGTTGATTGTATCCTTGTTGCTTGTTTGTCTTGTTGGGTAGAGCCAGGAGACAAGTTCGCTACCGAGGAGCCCGTTGAGTTTGCTTGTGAGGATCCAGTCAACTCTGACAACTGTGCAGGCAAGATGATCATACCCTCGAAATCACTACTATCTTTGCTATGCTAGTTTGCTCGCTCTTTTGCTTTGCCACTGCTACGATGCCTACCTTTTGCTTGTCAGCCTCCCAATTGCCATGTTGAACCTCTAACCCACCATTGTCCTAGCAAACCGTTGATTGGCTATGTTACCGCTTTGCTCAGCCCTTCTTATAGCGTTGTTAGCTGCAGGTGAAGATTGGAGCCGTTCCTTGTTGGAACATTTATTTACTTGTTGGGATATCATTATATTGCTATGTTATCTTAATGCATATATATACTTGGTAAAGGGTGGAAGGCTCGGCCTCTCGCCTAGTGTTTTGTTCCACTCTTACCGCCCTAGTTTCCGTCATATCGGTGTTATGTTCCCGGATTGTGCGTCCCTTACGCGGTTGGGCTATAATGGGAACCCCTTGATAGTTCGCCTTGATTAAAGCTTTTCCAGCAATGCCCAACATTGGTTTTACCATTTGCCACCTAGCCTCTTTTTCCCTTGGGTTTCCGGAGCCCGAAGGTCATCTTTATTTTAGCCCCCCACGGGCCAGTGCTCCTCTGAGTGTTGGTCCGAACTAGAGCCCTGTGCAGCGCCACCTCGGGGAAACTCAAGGGTTGGTTTTAGTTGTACAGATTGCTCATCTGAGTGTGCCCTGAGAAAGAGATATGTGCAGCTCCTATCGGGATTTGTCGGCACATTCGGGCGGTGTTGCTGGACTTGTTTTACCCTGTCGAATCATCTTGTTGTACCGAGATACCGAGTCTGATCGGTGTGTCTTGGGTGGAGGTCTATTCCTTCGTTGACCGTGAGAGCTTGTTATGGGCTAAGTTGGGACCCCCCTGCAGGGATTGATCTTTCAAAAGCCGTGCCCGCGGTTATGGGCAGATGGGAATTTGTTAATGTCCGGTTGTAGATTACTTGAACTAAACTTAATTAAAATGAATCAACCGTGTGAGTTACCGTGATGGCCCCTTCTCGGCGGAGTCCGGGAAGTGGACACGGTGTTGGAGTTATGCTTGCGCAGGATGTTCCTTTAGCTTCTCGCTCGTGCTTCGCCTTCTCTTCTCGCTCTCTTTTGCGTATAAGTTAGCCACCACATATGCTAGTCGCTTGCTGCAGCTCCACATATATTTTCCTTATCCATTCCTATGAGCTTAAATAGTTTTGATCGCGTGGGTGTGAGATTGCTGAGTCCCTGTGGCTCACAGATACTACAACTCCAGATGCAGGTCCAGGTGTTTCTGCTCCAGTTGACGATTACGAGCTCAAGTGGGAGTTTGACGAGGACTCTCAGCGATACTACGTGTCTTTTCCGGATGATCAGTAGTGGTGCCTAGTTGGGGTAATCGATTCAGGGCCTTGTCGCATGTTGGGGGTCTTTTCTATTTTGGCACCGTAGTCGGGCCATGAGTGATTTGTATGATGGATGTTATTTATGTACTCTGATGTGACGTGGCGAGTGTAAGCCAACTATGTTATCTCCCCCTTTTATTATATATTACATGGGATGTTGTAATGATTGCCTGACTTGCGACATTGCTTTCAATGCGGTTATGCCTCTAAGTCGTGCCTCGACACGTGGGAGCTATAGCCGCATCGAGGGCGTTACAACTATCGCAAAGTTACTAATATCCTAAAGGAACTAGCAAACACTATCAACATGAATTAAGTAGAGTGAATCTCGGGTTCAAGACCCAGGAATAGAATACCTACTACTAAGTAGCATCACGAGATGCTTTCGAGAATGATGGCCAGAATCTTCACACTGGGAACACAGAACGTTGCTAGATTACTAGGTGACTCCCTAAAACACCTAGGGTCATAATAGTAGCTCCAACATATATGTCAAGGCAATAAATTACCTCAACGCACTGGTTAGTGTGGGTAATCTGGCCCAAAGGAACATCGGAACGGGAGGAAGGGATTTTGCAAATGCTTCAGACTATTTAGAAACCTGGGATGACTCGGACAGCATAACGGCTGTAAATGCTCAAAAAGTTTGGAGACATACTACAGAAATGGTGGCATAACCACTCAGAAGCACAATATCAAGGTTTCGAGATCAACAGTTAACATACAGAAGTCGTAGGAACTGAACTCAAGCTTAAATCCAACAATCTATAAGTCTACGGATTAGTAACACGTGATCCTGATAGAAAGAAGAGATAGCCTAGTTCTTAATCCCCGTAGGAAAGATAAGATGACTCAGATCAGACGGGCATAAAGTATAAGGAGTAAAAAGAGCCTTACGTTCCATCCCACAATCAATTCCCTTATATAACTAAAGAATTTCTAGACTCAACTTCGACCAGTTTGGCTTGGTAATCCTACAGGCAGTCAAGCTCTGATACCAACGCTGTCAGGACCCCAACTCAATGCCACATCGATCTAGCATGTAACACCTCATATCACTTTGCGGCCTCACGCACGGTATTCCCAGGGGTGTCGCCTTACCTTTGCCCGGGACCGTTTGCGCCTTTTGGCACACGTATATGACAGTGTCGCTAGCATCCATATGATAAGGAGCCCGGGCTGACATGGCTAGTCGTAAACCCAAAGTGGCACTAACTTACAGGGACAGGCATCCATGACCCAGCATCGAACGTGTCGGTCATCAGCGAGTGAATCCAGGCTGTAGCACTGGGCTAGCAGGACTCCGGTGAACCGGGCTGTAGCGGGCTAACAGGACTCCGGTATTCATCGCGTGACATTTCCCCGAAGGGACAGACACAGGAACGAAGAAGGACACATGCCGGCCAGCCTAAGCGTTCCGGAGCAGTAGCAAGCTACCATGGCTCAGTGGAAACACTAGGAGACATTTCCCGGTAAGAGAGGCTACTAAGGATAAACAACTAGATAGCCAAATCCCACACATACCAAGCATTTCAATAACATACACACAATATGCTCGATATGTGCAAATACAACATGGCATCACAACATGACTCTACGACTCAAGTATTCATTAGGCTCCGAGGAGCGGGATATTACAAACATGAGTCTCATGACCCAACATTCAGAGCATACAAATCAAAACACAAGCGGAAGCTATCATGTATGAGTACAGACATCTATAAATGAAAAAGGCTGAGAAGCCTGACTATCTACCAGATCCTGCCGAGGGCACAAGATCGTAGCTGAGGTAACAAGCTAAACGTCGAAGTCCAAGCGGAACTACTAGTGAGACTGAAGTCTCTCTGCAAAAACATAAATTAAGCAACGTGAGTACAAATGTACCCAGCAAGACTTACATCAGAACTAACTACATATGCATCATTATCAACAAAGGGGATGGTGGGGTTTAACTGCAGCAAGCCAGCTTTGACTCGGTGGCTATCCTAACTACGACTGCAAGCAACTCTTTTGAGGTGGCGCACACAAGTCCACATATTCACCATATCAATACATCACTATGGATCCGCTCTCGTCTCCCTACGAGAACGCCATCCATAGCACTCACGCTTATCTTGCGTATTTTAAAGTATCCACTTTCACTTGTCTATGAACTGATATAAGCAACCCAGAAGTCCTTTTCCGTGGACACGGCTATTCGAATAGATGATATTAACCCTGCAGGGATGTACTTCTTCACACACGCTCTCACCACTTACCGCCGTTTACACGACATGTACTCAGCAACCTTCAAGCGGAAGCCCAACGTGGGTGTCGGCCACGGCCTGCCTAAACACTCAAGTCTCTAGTCCAGGTTTATCGCCTATTCGGGTTCCATCCATGAACAGATCCGGCCGGAGTTTCGCTCACAGCCCCAAACGATGTGAACAGGGTTCCCGAGACACCAAACGGGTGCCCGGTACACCGTGCCACGTGCCTACCGCATCATAGCCCACCCCTCCGGTCAGCGCTGCCCACGGCCTCCAGCATACTACAAACACCAGAAACTACTTGCAACTCCTGGACAGAGGACAAGGGTGATCAAGAAGCCGAGAGGGTCCATTGGTTTCGGGCCCAATGCATGGTAGTAGCTGAATCATGGATCACAAACACAGAACTCAGTTCCTGAGGACGGCTACAATGAGACAACCCACCATGTACTCATACATGGCCTCTCACCGCTACCCTTACCAAATCGTATTCACACACTTAGCTCACACACAGTAGGACATGTTCACACACCTCTGATTCATCCCCGATGAATCAGACCTGACTCAACTCTAAGCAGTAGCAGGCATGACAAACAAGCATGAATGAGTAGGCACAACAGGGCTCGAACAACTCCTACTCATGCTAGTGGGTTTCATCTATTTACTGTGGCAATGACAGGTCATGCAAAGGATAAAGGGGTTTAGCTACCGCAGCAAGTAACAAATATGTCGTTGTTGTCCTAATGCAGTAAAAGAGAGAAGGAGCGAGAGAGTGGGATTTTATCGGAATGAACAAGGGGGTTTTGCTTGCCTGGCACTTCTGAAGATAGCATTGAGTCTTCATCAGTGTCAACGATCACATCGTCGGTACAACGTCTATCGAGGGGGAACAACACCGGCAAACACAGAAGAAACACGATCAATGCAATGCACAATATGATGCATGCTATGACATGGCAATATGAATGTGTTTTGGGCTAATGCACCTAGCTATGATTTAAATGAGGTTGGTTTGAATACATGATTCAAATTCCAACTCCATATATGATTATTTAAATGCCCTTTATTTGTTTTGTCCAAAACAGAGGACAAACATTGTTCAAACATGCATGAAAAGGGTACAGATGGATTCCTTGAATTTTTCTGATAATTTTTCATATATAATTTATTTAATTTGGAGTTACGGTTGAATTTCTATGAATTTTAGAAGTTTATACAATTTTCTGAAATTTCCTGAATTATAATAATTCCAGTAATTCATTATTGCGTCAGCCTGACGTCGGCATGACGTCAGCAGGTCAACAGGGCTGGTCCGGGTCAAACCTGACCAGTGGGGCCCACTGGTCAGTGACTCTGGTGACTAACAGAGTTAATTAACTCTAACTAATCAAATTAATAGTCACGGGGCCCACTGTCAGTGTCAGCAGGGGGTAATTAGTTTAACTAATTCGATTAGTGCTAATCCTAACTAGCTAACAGGGCTGGGCCCCACCTGTCATGGACACAGGGGGGGTCCCGCCGTGGTCAAAGTGGGTCAAACCCACCGGCGCCTTGACGCCGGCGAGGCCAGCCGCGGTGGAGAGCCTCGGGTTTTGCCCACAGGGCTCGGTTTGGCGCGCGGAGCATAGCTTCGGGATGCGGACGCTCATTCGCATCCAACTGTGGTGGTGGCGCGGCCGAGAAGTGGCCGGAGTGGTGCCGGCGACGAGCTCGGCGGCGGCCGAAGCTCGGGATGCAAGTGGGGATGGGGCTGCGGTGCGCAAACGAGCGCGGCGAGGTACCACGGAGGCTCTACGCGATGCGGGGAGCGCGTTGGGCGCATGCCCGGGACCAAATGGTCACCGGAGCATCACCGGCGACGAGTGCGGGCGGCGGCGCGTGTGGTTGGATGTGGTGCGGCAGCTACGGCGTGCGAAAGAGGGAGCGGAGAGGGGGAGCAGGAGCAGGAGCTCACGGCGATGACGACGGAACGCTCGGCGAGGTCGGGGACGGTCCGGAGCCGACGAATTTGACGGTGATGGCCGGCGGGTCCGAGGTAGAAGACGAGCCCGGTGAGGTCGTTCGGGGCTTCTGGAGGGGCGTGGCTCGGTGAGGTGGGTCGAGGACGGAGTGATGGGGCTTGTGGGCTAGTCAGGGAAGCGAGGGAGGCCCGGTGGCCGTGGTGGCAGTGGACGGCGGCGACGAGCACGCTCGGGCGCGAGAGGGGGAGAGCAGAGAAGAGAGAAGGGGTCAGGAGAGAGTGAGAGGGAGGAGCGAGGGGGCTGCGTGGCTTCACCCGAAGAGGCCAGGGCGAAGCGGCAAGCAGGAGGTGGCCGGGGCGGCGTCAGCGCTCGCTACGCCTCGCCTCTGTCCTTCTGGAGAGGGAGGAAGACGACAGGGGGGAAAGCGGCGGCGGGCTGGGCCGTGCTGGGCCGGTTGGTGGCGCCAGGTAAGTGGCTGGGCTGCTGGTGGGCTACCAGGTAAGTCTTCTGCTCTTTTTTAATTTTTCTGTTCTGTTTTATTTTTATTTAATCTTTTGCCACTGTTTTGAATTTAAAATAATTCAAACAATGCCAAAAGCTCCTCTGAATATTTTTATTTTGCTAGATGTACTTTTCCAAAAGCTCATAAAATATTTCAGGGGTATTTGAAATTATATTCTAGTTATATGAATATAATTCAAATTCAAATAGCTAATGATTTAAATTCAAAGTCCCAAAAATAAATCCTTAAAAATGTTCAATATTTTTGGTTTGGGTCAAAACCCTTGCCAAAAATATTAAACATCTAAGAAGAGCATTTTGGAACATGAATGAGATTTTAGGGTTTTTGCCCTTCTTTTATTTAGGGTTTTGAGGCTTCTAAATTCCTCAGTTCAAGTTTCAAAAATTTAAACATGATGCACAGATGGAAGCAAGCATAGGTCAGGCCAGAACTAGGGATGTGACAAGAATGGAACGTAAGGCACCAAAACGTGGGAGCCGGGCAAACCCAACTATTGACCCGAGACATGATTCGGAGCCGATTCATATAATGCTATAAGTTCGGGGTGCCGCACTTATGAAAGTGTTCGGACTTATCACACCATAATGTGGGGAACATAAGCCCCTGGTGTATTAGGCCGTACCAAAATGTACGGATGCAAGATGTCATGTAATGGACATATATATAAAAAGTAATGCAATTACCGTTGAAAAGTGCTGCATTATTTATTAAAGAAGGTCTTCTATGAGTGCGGACTGATACAAATAGTGCGGTAAGCAAGGGATTTGGACTAATTAAACATGTCCCCCTCCAGGGGTGAGCTGCGGACTTGGTGTATATAATTGAATTTAATGCTCGTAATTGAGACCACCTGAGTGTTCGTCGCAGCCTTCTTTCTTCCCTGACTGTTGCATCATGAGTTCGGCAGGTTCACCGCCGGACAGGGCCTCTGGTTAACGGAGTCCTGTGTACACAAAGAAGGAAAATAAGAATAAAAAAGAGGGGGGCACACTTGCGAGCCCCTTGTGTGGTCGAGCCGCACTCTGGGTCCATTGTGACCGTGCCCCTTCCCCTGCGCCCATGGTATCTCCAAGGCGTAATGATGTACGCGGAGGGTTGTTCTTGCAATCATGCGAGGGCGGGGGTTGGGGCCGCATTGCTACACGTGCTCTGATCGCGCCGGGTGGTCTTGGTTGGTATTGTTTCGGGCGCGTTTTGCTGTATCCGGCCGTTTAACGGCCGGACTCAAGAATTGCCTTAAAAGGCTGCTCTGTACTTCTGCCGCGAGAGCCGCTGTATGTTCCTCCGTTCGGAGGGAGCGTTCCATATTCCCGTTGACCGTGATGACTCCGCGAGGGCCTGGCATCTTGAGCTTTAGGTATGCATAATGCGGCACCGCGTTGAACTTTGCAAACGCGGTTCGTCCAAGCAGAGCGTGATAGCCGCTGCAAAATGGGACTATGTCGAAGATTAACTCTTCGCCCCGGAAATTATCCGGGGATCCGAAGACCACTTCCAATGTGACTGAGCCTGTACAATTGGCTTCCACACCTGGTATGACACCTTTAAAGGTTGTCTTTGTAGGTTTAATCCTTGAGGGGTCTATGCCCATCTTGCGCACTGTATCCTGATAAAGCAGGTTCAGGCTACTACCGCCGTCCATCAGGACTCTCGTGAGGTGAAATCCATCGACGATTGGGTCTAGAACCAATGCGGCGAATCCGCCATGGCGTATGCTAGTCGGATGGTCTCTTCGATCGAAAGTGATCGGACAAGAGGACCATGGATTGAACTTCGGGGCGACTGGCTCCATCGCATAGACGTCCCTTAGTGCGCGCTTCCTCTCCCTCTTGGGTATATGGGTTGCATAAATCATGTTCACCGTCCGCACTTGTGGTGGGAAACCCTTTTGTCCTCTATTGTTTGGCGGTCGGGTCTCCTCCTCATCGTTGCTGTTTAGCCCCTTGTCATTGTTTTCGGCAATTAACTTACCTGCCTGCTTGAACACCCAGCAATCTCTATTGGTGTGATTAGCTGGCTTTTCAGGGGTGCCGTGTATCTGGCATAAGCGGTCGAGTATTCGGTCCAAATTGGACGGACCCGGAGTGGTTCTTTTGAATGGCTTCTTTCGTTGACCGGGTTTAGAGCCTCGGAATCCGGAGTTGACTGTCGTATCCTCCTTATCGTTGCCGTTAATGCGGCGTTTGTTTTTGTTTCGACGTGACCTGCCGTTGTTGTCCTTAGTATCCGGACTGCTAGAATTTTTACGGAGATTGTTGCTGCGAGCTAGCCAGCTATCCTCTCCCGCGCAGAAGCGGGTCATTAATGATGTGAGGGCTGCCATGGATTTCGGCTTTTCCTGTCCCAGGTGCCGGGCTAGCCATTCGTCGTGGATGTTATGTTTGAAGGCAGCAAGGGCCTCTGCATCCGGACAGTCGACGATTTGGTTTTTCTTTGTCAAGAACCGTGTCCAGAATTGTCTGGCCGATTCGTCTGGCTACTGAATGATGTGGCTTAGGTCATCGGCGTCTGGTGGTCGCACATAAGTGCCCTGGAAGTTGTCGAGGAATGCGGCTTCCAGGTCTTCCCAACACCCAATTGACTCTACGGGCAAGCTGTTTAGCCAATGCCGAGCTGGTCCTTTAAGCTTGAGTGGGAGATACTTGATGGCATGGAGGTCATCGCTGCGGGCCATATGGATGTGGAGAAGGTAATCTTCGATCCAAACCGCGAGGTCTGTTGTGCCATCGTAGGATTCAATGTTTACGGGTTTAAACCCTTCAGGGATTTGATGATCCATTACTTCGTCAGTGAAGCATAGCGGGTGTGCGGCGCCTCTGTATTGAGCAATATCACGATGCAGCTCGAGAGAGCGTTGTCTACTGTGTTCGGCCCGGCCGGGGTTATTGTGTCCGGCGCGACGGTATTCGTCATGGGTCGTGGGGCGCCCACGTGATCCGTAGATGGATCTGGATTGCCTTGCTTTGTCCTCCAATATATCTCGCAAGTCCGGCGCGTTCCCTCTTGGCTTCATACTTTTGGAGCGATGCCGGGGTACGGTCTTGGTTGGGGGCCTGGATGCCTCTCTGTCACGACCACGGGGTGGTCGGTCAGCCGTATCGTGCGCTGGTGATGGAGGTATGTATGCTTCCTCCTCTAATCGGGGGAGCAGCTTGCATCTTGGGTAGCTTTTGGAGGGGCGTTCGAGTTTATACTCTTCGGCCGCGAGGACCTCGGTCCATCGATCGGCCAGCAGGTCCTGATCAGCTTGAAGCTGCTGCTGCTTTTTCTTTAGGCTGTTTGCCGTGGCGATAAGCCTGCGTTTAAAACGCTCTTGTTCAACGGGATCCTCAGGCACGACGAATTCGTCGTCGTTGAGGCTTGCCTCATCTTTGGAGGGAGGCATATAGTTATAATCCTCAACCTCTTCGTCTGCCGCCCTCTCGTGAGGGCTTGCTTCTGCATCCTCCTGCGCTGAGTCCTGCTGGAGGGGGTTATCTTCGGCACCTTCTGGAGTATTATTATCTCCTTTGCCGGAATCTCCATTCTTGCTGTGGCGGGATTTAGAGCGGCGCCGCTGACGCCGGCACTTGGGCTGTTTCTTTAAAGAATCTGCCTCCGCTGTTTCTTCACCGTCCCCGACTTTTGGGGTGTCCACCATGTATATGTCGTATGACGAGGTGGTCTTCCAGTGCCCTGTAGGTGCTGGTTCCTGTTCGTCTCCGGCATCGTCGTCCATGGCGTCGATGTCTTCGGAGTCATAGTCTAGCATGTCGGTTAGATCGTCACAGTGGCTCTAAAGTGGGTGGTGGGTGGGCTCTGAATTTCTTCGTCGTCCGTATCCCAACCATCCTGGCCATAATCCAGCCAGGACTCTCCCGATAACGAGAGATGCTTTAGCGAATTTAGGATGTCGCCAAAGGGCGAGTGTTGGAAGATGTCCGCGGCGGTGAATTCCATAACTGGTGCCCAATTCGATTCGATTGGTAGGGGCGTGGGAGGTTCGGAGTCCGGCACCTCGGAATCACGAGTTTCGCGGGGGACAAGATTAGTGTTCGGCTCCATCGCCGTGGAAGTTGAAGCCCCCGAGGTGGTGTCCATCCATCGATCCTTGATCTGGGCGATCGGCTCCGGACTAAAGGCCGAAGCGGATTCGTGTGCGGCCACCAAGGCATTGTTCGGCGGCAGAGCTAGATCATGCCCATCGTAACAGTGCGGCGCGCTTGGCTACGGCTCGAGCCCGTCGAAGATCAAGTCTCCGCGGACGTCGGCCGTGAAGTTTAGACTTCCGAATCTGACCTGACGGCCAGGGGTGTAGCTTTCGATCTGCTCCAAATGGCCAAGCGAATTAGCCCGCAGTGCGAAGCCGCCGAATACGAAGATCTGTCCGGGGAGAAAAGTCTCACCCTGGGCAGCGTTGTTGGTTGAAGATGCCATCGAGCCTATCGGTGACGACAAAGAGGAACTCTCAATGAAATCACCAATGTCGGTGTCAAAACCGGCGGATCTCGGGTAGGGGGTCCCGAACTGTGCGTCTAGGCGGATGGTAACAGGAGACGAGGGACACGATGTTTTACCCAGGTTCGAGCCCTCTCGATGGAGGTAAAACCCTACGTCCTGCTTGATTAATATTGATGATATGGGTAGTACAAGAGTGGATCTACCACGAGATCAAGGAGGCTAAACCCTAAAGCTAGCCTATGGTATGATTGTTGTAATGTATGTTGTGTCCTACGGACTAAAGCCCTCCGGTTTATATAGACACCGGAGGAGGCTAGGGTTACACAGAGTCGGTTACAATGGTAGGAGATCTACATATCCGTATCGCCAAGCTTGCCTTCCACACCAAGGAAAGTCCCATCCGGACACGGGACGGAGTCTTCAATCTTGTATCTTCATAGTCTTGGAGTCCGGCGGACAATGATAGTCCGGCTGTCCGGACACCCCCTAGTCCAGGACTCCCTCAGTGCCACTTGTTGCTTCTGCTGTTAAAGCGGCGGTATACTCTTCAGCACCGAGGTGGAGTTCAGCCTAGCCATTAACCGTTATGGCGCCACGCGGACCGGGCATCTTGAGCTTACAGTAGGCATAGTGTGGCACCGCGTTAAATCGAGCAAATGCAGCTCGTCCAAGCAGTGCATGATAATTACTGTGGAAAGGGACGACGTCAAAGACTAGCTCTTCGGTATGGTAATTGTTTGGTGATCTGAAGACTACCTCCAGAGTGATGGAGCCTGTACAATTGGCCTCCACACCTGGTATAACACCTTTAAAGGTGGTTTTAGTGGGTTTGATCATCGAATGATCAATACCCATCTGGCGCACTGTGTCCTGATACAACAGGTTTAGACTGCTGCCTCCGTCCATAAGGACTCGTGTGAGGTGGAACCCGTCAATTATTGGGTCAAGGACAAGTGCGGCTGAATTACCCTAATTGGTATTGGTCGGACGATCCGTATGATCGAAAGTGATTGGCCATAGTTTATATTGTGGGGCGACTGGCTCCATTAATTCGACATCCCTAAAAGTGCAGGTCCGTTCCCGTTGGGGGATGTGGATGACGTTTATCATATTCACCATTTTGATTTGCGGTGGAAATCTCCTTTGCCCTCCTTTATTTGGTGATCGGGGCTCCTCGTCATCTTCATCGCTTTGAGACCTTTCTCCTTATTTGCGGCACCTGACCTGCCGGCTTGTTTGAAGACCCAACATTCTCTGTCGGTACGATTGGCTGGTGTTCCTGGGCTGCCATGAATTTGGCATGGACGATCGAGTATGCGGTCCAGACTGGACAGGCCCGAATTGTTCTTTTGGAATGGCTTTTTCCGCTGGCCGGGCCACTGAATCCGGCATTGACTGCCGTGTCTTTGGCGTTATCCCCATTTTTGCGACGCTTATGTTTGTTGCGTTGGGGCTTGCCGTTGCTATCCCTGGCCTCTGATGTGCTAGGATTGCTTGCTGTGTTGTTGCTACGAGCCAGCCAGCTATCCTCTCTCGCACAAAAGCGGGTCATGAGTGTCGTGAGGGCTGCCATGGACTTTGGTTTTTCTTGGCCGAGATGTCGGGCAAGCCACTCGTCACGGATATTATGCTTAAAGGCCGCTAGGGCTTCGGCATCCGGACAGTCGACAATTTGGTTCTTTTTAGTTAGTGTCGGATTTTAGGTTCCGGCAGACCCATGAGGTTCGAACTCTGGGGTGCGCACGAAGATCTTTACCCTACCAGCTCATGTCTCGAAGTCTCGCAAAGGAATCTAGGCTAGAAAGAAGAACACACAAGGGACACAAGATTTATACTGGTTCAGGCCACCATTGTGGTTTAATACCCTACTCCAGTGTGTGGTGTGGTGGATTGTCTCAGGAGCTGATGATGAAAAATACAAAGGGAGAACAGCCTCGCGAGGGCTGTTCTTGAGCTGGTGGATGAACTGCTTGGGTGAGTTCAGTCGCCTCCCTCTCTCTCTTTCTCTCTGATCGATCCGTCTTCCAGATGCCTCTACTCTGTGGTGGCTAGCTCTATTTATAGAGGGAGGCCCTAGGCCTCTTCCCAAATAATGAGCAGGAAGGGCGCCAACAATTGGCCATTTTGAAGGGGAACATCTAGTACACTTATCCTGACTAAAGTTGGTCTTTGGCTGCCAAAGGCCCTGACGATGACGCCATCCTGGGCTCCACGATCACCTCCGTCCTGCCGTTCTGCTGGTCTCGGTCTTGTTGCACCGAAACGGTAACCTTTGCTTGATGCCTTGGCCTGTGCTTGCCCTCTTTACACCAAAGGGGAAACAAGGACACTACGCAGGCCGGCGCCCGCCTGGTCTCGATCGTCATGGCTTGCGTCACGGGCTCCTCGTGAGGTGCCCTTGCCTTGATCTCTCCGCCTCCTCGTCAGCCTGCCTGATGAGGCTGCTCCCGAGAAGCTTCCTGTCGTCCGCCCCGCGAGACTTGGCCCCTCACGAGGGTCTTGAGCTTGAGCTGATGAAGCTGGGCTGCACTGGGCCTCCACTCGAGCCACGCCGCAGGCCGCAGGCAGGCAAGTCTGGGGACCCCCGTTCCCAGAACGCCGACAGTAGCCCCCGGGCCCAAGGCGCACCCGGACTTGGCTTAGCAGAGAAGCGAAGGGGCAAGTGTGAAGCACCGCGGGCCCCAATAGCTTGCGGCCTTGGGCGCCGCGTGGCAATTGATTGGACGTGGGTGTCTCTGCTTCCCCATGATGCCTCGGCAACCGTCCATCTGACAGAAAGAGGTGCCCGGGCCAGACTTACTTGCTTTGTTCTTGCTTGCCTTGCTCCAGATCCCCTTTCTCGCTCTTCTCCTTCCTGCTTCCGAAATCCTCCAGATCTGTCTCAATCCCTTCCATCCGGCAAGCCATGGCGCCTAGCAAGACCTCGACCGAGGCCTGGTACTCGCCGGCTCTGGATCCTCCGAATGTGTCGGAGAAGAATCTCGCCCTCACGCACCTGATGACGGTGGCGCAGGGCAACGAGGGAGCGACTGTGCTCAAGGCCGGCTCCGACCAGCCTGAGGGCAAGGGGAGCACCTTCTACCCGCTCTTTCTGAGCGCCATCATTGCTGGTCTGGTGCCTCCTTTTGTGAGTTCTTCTTTGCTGTCCTTCGCCAATACAACTTGCAAGCTCTGCACCTCCACCCCAACTCTGTTCTTCTCCTGGCAATTTTCCCCTATTATTATGAGGCTCACGTTGGGGTAAAGCCCTCAGTGGCCTTGCTGCGTCATTACTTTTACCTCCGGGTTTCTCGTGCCCACATCTCTGCATGCACGAGCTTTATCACATACTCCAACTCTAATGCCATCTCGAAGCCTGGGAAGAGGATCGACGGCTTCCGGAGCAAGTGGGTCATGGTGGACGCCGGGCGCATCCACCCTCGACTGGTGCTGCCTACGGGGCAGCCCAAGGTCGTTGATGCGTGGTCTCGCGCGGAGCTTGTCGACCCCCGCGCGAGGGCGGTGCTGAAGAGGATGAAGGCGGACCTGAGGCCAGGCAACTTGGGGGCAGTGAAGCTGACCGGGGCCACGCTCCTGAGGGAGTTCCTGGAGCATCGGGTGGCTCCACTCCGGGAGCACTCCGTCCCATTGTGGAGGCTTGGGGAAGTGGACGCTGCCCTTCACCTGAGCTCCGAGGCCTTAGCTGACGAAGATCTGTTCACGACTCTCCATTCCTTGGTCAGGGGAGACATGGCTAGGCCGGAGGGTGCTCCCGTCCCCCTGTTCCTTCGCGGCGACTGGGGCCAGGTGGTGAACACCATGCCCACCTTCAACGGTGAGGGGCTGGTGCCCGCAGAAGCTCCCGGGGACCTGGCGGCTTTGGCGACAGTGAACGTGTCTTCCAACGACTCCAGTGGGAGAGAGGAGGAAGAAGAGTTTGACTCTGAGACGACTAGCGAGGAGTCGGAGGAGTCCTTCCCTCGGTGCAGGTCCCGCGCCCTCCGCTCCATGCCGAACGACGACGAGGCCGGTGCCAGGCGAGGAGGGGAGGATTCTCCCTTGGTCCCGAGGAAGGGCAGGTCGGGGCTGGTCCTCCCAGGGTCTGCTCTGGTCTCGGGGCAGTTTGAGGCCAGCTCCGGCCCTCCTGACGCGCCTTCTGCCTCCGGGGCCCCAAAAGCCGATCCCACTGTAGGCTCTCGGGCTTCAAGTTTGGCCGGAGGCTGCTTGAGTCCGTGAACGTCGGCCAGTAAGTGCTCGATCCGCGCTTTGCTTTGTTTCTGCCGCCGAGGCTTGATGTCTGTATTCTCTTGGCTAGGCCAGCACCTGCAGTGAAGAGGTTGAAAGGGGCTTCTGCGGCCCTGCTTGAGGCGAGTTTGTCTGCCAGGGTAGTGCCTTCTTCTGCGGGGAAAGGAGGCATCGAGGCTCGTGACTCCCCTGCCCGGTCGTCCTCATGAGCCCAGCAGGGACACTCTGGCGAGGAGTCAGCCCCCGTGGCCCCGCTGACTCTGGAGGTGCTTGGGCTTGATGCTGCCGCTGAGGTGTCCAAGGCCCAGGAGGCTCCTTCCTCCCAAGCCGTGATCACACTGCCGTCCTCTCTACCTGCTCCACCGACTCCCATCTCTTCTGATCCCTCTGCCATCCTGGACTAGGCTGCTAGCAAACTGAGCCGGCAGCGGGAAGATCTTCGGAGCACGGACCCCCGCCTGGTGGTCTGGTGCCTGGAGCTAGCTTCTGGCTGGGCCCGTTCTGCCTGGGCGGCGCTGAGCTAGGCCGTGTCGGCCTCCGATGGGGAGAAGCAAGCCGCCTGCCAGGCCAAGGCCGCTCGCGATGCTTCCCAAGGCGACGCTGCAGATGCCCGGGGCCGCTGCAAGGCGCTGGAGGTCGAGCTGCAAGGTCTACGTGACGAGCTCGCCAAGGAGGTCCGCGGCCGCCAGGAGAAGGAGAAGGAGATGGAGGCTCGGGAGGCTGTCGTCAAGGACCGGGACGCCGAGCTTGATGACCGTCGTGGCCGGTTGGAGACGCTGGAGCAGGCGTTGAAGGCGGAGAGGACCGAGCTAGACAGCAAGGCAAAGGTCCTGGCCGAGGATTGAGTGGCCTTCACCAAGCTGGAGGAGAAAGCTCACGTCGCGCTGAAGACGCTCTATGAGGGCAGCTTGGAGAAGCCGTTGGCTGGTGCAGAGGACGGTCCTGCCGAGCTGCTTCCCTTCCTGGTCCGTGCACTTGAAGATGTCGTGGACAGCCTTGGTCCTACGGCCGAGGCCGAGGCGTGTGCCCTGTCTTCTGCAGCACTGACGCGTGTCCTCAGCCGCGTCTACCTTCGTGACCCCAACGTCGACCTCGACATCCTGTTGGAACCCGTGAGCGGCGACCTTGCCGCTGCTGCTGCTGAGGCTGTGAAAGGTCGAGCTGAGGCTTTGCTGGGGAGGTTCCGCATCTTCAGCACCTTGCTCGGGCACGGTGCTGCCAGCTCCGCGGCCTCAGGAGGCGGAGCCGCCCAGCGCGACTCCACCACAGGCGGCGGCGCCACCGAGAAGTGATCCCTTCGCAGCTTCTGTCATGTTTTAATTCCTGCAACATGCATCATGCCTCGTGGAGGCGTTTAAACTTGTGTTTGGCGTTGTGAAACAATCCATGGCTTGTAATATTTGCTTTTGAATTCCCCAGAATTTGCATTTTTCCCTCCTATTTACTTGTGTTCTACTTCGGCAGGGCCCGACCCCGCGCATACCTCAGCCGCCGTTAGCCCCGACCGGAAACCAGGACGGGACTAAGGAGTGAGGGGCTATGTGGCAAGTTGGGCTCCTGAGTCGCGATGCTCAGGAGTCCCCCTTGACGCGCAAACAACAAGTAGGGAAGGGAGTTGTAGGAGTGGATTCGTCGTTCTACATCGGCAGGGCCCGGCCCCGCGCATACCTGAGCCGCCGTTAGCCCCGACCGGAAACCAGGACGGGACTAAGGAGTGAGGGGCTATGTGACCAGTTAGGCTCCTGAGTCGCGATGCTCATGAGTCCCCCTTGACGTGCAAACGAGCTTTCATACCTTGGCTCCACTCGGGGAGGGGCGCGCGACGACCAGGTCCAAGGGACCTGGCTGGGTGGCGTGCGTTCGGGCGTGGCCCGGGCGCAGCCCCCGTGTCTAGCCCCCTCGCGCGGCACTCCCGAGGGGAGGCATTGCGATGGTGCCATACACTAAGCTCTGGGCTCCCTGAGGTTGATACGGCCATGGGCCGCCCTCAGTTGTATATCACTAGTGCGGAGCATAGTGCTTCCGTATGTGTACGGGCATACCCGCTCCTCGGCATTGTCGTCAGCCAGCACGGAGCATGGTGCTTCCACTGGTGTGTGGGAGGGGTCTCCCCTCCGGGAGGATCCCCCGGGGCATGTACATCCCCGCCCTGACACATGGTCGGCACGGTAGGGCTAGGAGAGGTGTATCTGGGCACCGGTGAGCCAGCGCAGGACTTACAAGGCCCTACCTCGAGGCAGGTTGCACCTGGCTCTGGGCCTTTATCAATGGTGTGTTTCTGCAGGGCGGTTAGAATGCAAATGCTCTACATCCTCAGGTCCCGGCCCTCGAGCGAGCTCAGCCGCCGCTGGTATGACAGGTCGCGATGTCGTGGGTCAAGGCCAGGGGGTGAGGGCTAGAGAGCCAGTAAGAGCCCATGAGTCATGATGCTTAGGCGCCCCCCTGTTAACGTGCAAGCGCTTTGCATGAGAGCGGAGAGGTCCGCGATAAGCAGCAGATGATAACCATGGGAATCGGGTTAAGCACGGAGGAGCGAATCCATTTAGATAGATGCAGAAAAAGCAAATGCCACTGGGTCAGGCCCGAGCATCTTGGGGATAATGCAGCCCGAGGGGCGCCCCCAACAAGGTAGGTAAAGAGCATAAGCAAAAAGGATACATGCCGCAGGGACGGACCCATGCGACCTGGAATGATGGAGCCCTGCGGGCGCTCCTAGCTGAAAATGGAACTTTGAAAGATGTCACCTGATACCGTTGGAGATGAAGTGATGCTGAAGTAGCGGACGACGCACGGTGAGGAAGCCGACCCTCACGAGCTCCCGGGACCTGGAGCCTCGGGAGGCTCCGGGGGCACGGGTGGATCTTCGAGGGCCATCTCCATCTCCGCCAGAACCGTGTGATGCCTGACCTCCTGAGCCTCCAGGATGCTCCTCAGCAGGCGCTGACGAGCGGCGACCGCGTTCGGCAGGCCAAAAGGCATGCGAACGTAGCTGTGAGGTGGACCCTCGCAACTCCCCACGCGTGAAGGCCAGAGGCGCTCCTGAGACACAGCTCAGTTGAGCCCTGGTACATCGATGCAGACGTGCAGCCCACCATCCTCACCTGGATGTGGGGCCACGGCAGACAAACGGCGGCCGCCGCGCATGACTCTTGACTCCTGCAGCTCCTGAGTGTTTCTCGCGATGAACTCCTAAGGGTTTGGCCCTCCTTGCCTCATACCTTCCTGAGGGAAACGTGCCTTGAAGCACGCCTCCAAGTGGTGCCCGAGCGCCTTCCTCGTGACCTTGGCAAAGTCAGTGGCCCTCCAAGAAAGAGCCCCCGAGCCCTGCACAAGGAGGGCGCCGGGCACGCCTTTCTATGCGATAGAGGGTGGCGCCCCTTGAACGGGCGCGAGTCTTGACGCAACGCCTCCGGAGGTGCCTGACTTGTGAGGGTTTGGGCCAGGTGAAGCCTTCTTCTTCTTAGGGACCGCCTCGGGAAGTCTCCCTCTCCTGTGATCTGGGTCTTCGATTGCCGCGGCTTCGAAGGCACGCTCAAGAGAACGCACTGCATCCCTTTCCTCACAGGGAACTGAACTCATGCGGTAGTTGTTTCACGTCCATTTTTTATATTAGCAGATCCCTTTTGCTTGCAAAGAGGCCTCATTAGAACTCACGAACTCATCTGTACCACGTTTTTAGGTCTAGAATATTTTCTTTTCTGAACAGCCGTTTGATCCAAAATAATAGCTGCAACATGTGAAACTTGTTTATGCAACACTTAGACAAAAATTGCATTTGTTAGATTCACCTAGCCATGGCGAATCTTATCACCGGCTTGGCAACGCTCAATTGATAATCTTGACCACCCATGGCGGTTTAAATAACTTAACTGCTTATGGAGCTCATGGCGGCTTAGATAATCTGACATAATTATCCTTATACCATTAGGCCCCTTTATAAGCCGCCATCTTGAATACGCACTGTAACGTTTTTCTCCGGCTTAAATTTGAACCAGAAATTTTTACTCTTTCTTAGGATTTCATCACAATGGCACCCAAATCACCCACTTCATGCAACTGGGTCAAATCCATCGTCACAGACAGTACGCTTAATGACTTTGTGAAGACCGGCTATCTGCCGAAGAAGGAAGTTATGGCATATCGTGCCCCTGACCCGGCAGAGGAAAAACCTCAGCCCAAAGAGGGGGAGGTCACTGTCTTTACTGACCATATGAACCGGGGTTTTTCACCACCCGGCTCAAAATTCTTCAGAGATGTCCTGCACTTCTTTGACCTCCATCCTCAAGACATCGGACCCAATTCCATGTCTAACATTTGCAATTTTCAAATGTTCAGTGAAGTATATCTTGGAGAAGAACCCAACATACGACTCTTCAGAGAATTATTTTACTTGAACCGCCAGAATGAGTGTGCCAATGGCCAAATCTTGGAACTTGGCGATGTCTCAATCCAAAGTCGGAGAGACGTAATTTTTCCTTATGCCAACCCGCCGAGTCATCCCAAAGACTGGAACCAGACATGGTTCTATTGTCAAGATACTTCTCCGGCTGGTGAAAATCCTCTGCCCGACTTTCGTGCTCTGCGCCTGGAGTCCAACCATCCACTTCCTGACAAGATAACAGCGGCCGAACGCAAGACACTCGCCCCCACCCTGGCTAAGATAAAGGCTCTTCTGGGGAACGGGTTAAATGGCATCGATTTAGTCCAGGTTTGGCTCGCCTAGCGGGTTATTCCATTGAGCCTCCACCCCAGCCTGATGTGCACCTATACAGGCAAGAAAGATGATCATCTGCGGCACAGCCCTGATGATTTGCTTGAAGATGTCATCAATGATATGACGAAGTCGCTTTTGAATGAGAGCCTAGCAGATTGTGGTAAAGTGGGTTTAAGCCCCTTCTGCGAAGCTAATCCGGCCCCAGCGGTAAGCCGCCCATCTGAATAAATTACCTTCATTTTTTCTTTATATTTTTATCCATACTTATACCTTTGGTAATCTTCACAGGCTGGTGACAAATTCTGGAAGGTTAAATACGATCATGAAGATACAAAGAAGGCCAGGAAGGCCAGGAGAGCCGCCAGGAAAGAAGCTATAAAGAAAAAGGGCAAGAAAGCCACTGCCTCTGACTTGCTTCGCCTAGAAGAATCTTCTGAGTCGGAGGTAGACCTTGACTCTCTTGGCTCCTTTTTTAACCATCTTATTGACACTGATTATCAGCAGGAGGACACTGGAACAAGTCTTGGAAGGGATGAAGAGGTAACTATTATTTCCTCCGACTCCGAGCCTTTGCCAAGACAGAAAATCCATAGAGTAACCCGGAAAGTAAGATTTTCACATCCCTTAGCTTATCAAGATCCTCAATTTCTTTTGAAGTGACAGATTCTCGAGAGCCAGAGGCAGACCCGGACCAGCAAAGATGTAGAACTCTCCTCCGGCTTACCTAACCTGCCAAGGAAACGTCGGAGCAAGGTCACCTCCAATTTAAATCCCTTTTATCCTTTCGCGGGTCTTACTCGTCAACCACTCAATTCTTCTGAATCGAATTATCAGGAAACTTCACCTTCTTCCGGTGAGTCAATGCAGTCCAATTTGCCGGCTTTCAAGACTGCTCTAGGGTAATGATGCTTTGTTTGTCTTATGTTCATTTGAACTCGCCATTTGCACTGACCTTTTGATCTTACACAGCGGAAAAGCAAAGCCGAGAAAAAGGGTGAAGAAGAATAAGCCGACCAAAGAGCCGATATTGACAGAGCCGGAACTTGGAACAACCGCACCTGAAGCCTCAACTTATGAGCCGCCATCTGAGCCAACTCATGACATGCCAACGCCTAACACTGACCCGCCTGCCTATGAGCCGCCGATGGCTCTGAATACTCGGAAGTTCCTAACCCGGTAAGAATGGATGATCCTCAAGACCGTGATGTTGAGATCACCAAGACCGGCTTTGCTGAGCCGGGGAGGCCAACCGTACTGGCCAAGTGTTCCGCCAAGGAGGAGCTTCTAGAACGCCGCCGGGTCAAGCTTGATGTTGCTGATTATACTCACATGAGTATTGAAGAAGTCTTTTCTGGCTATATGATCCAAGTGCACAGTAGCCGTGACATCAAAATTAATATGGTGAAGCAGATGCATCAGAAGTTTGAGGTACAATCCTGTCTATATTCATTTTTTACTATGCTAGCCCCCAAGTCTATTGCTTATGATGAATACGCTGTAGACTTAGAAACAAACTTAGCGACATTAGTAATATATTTGAATAAAACGTTTAAAAAATCCGGCTTACTCCGTAGTCCCCAAGGGCCGGCTTAAGCAGCATGTTGGAGTCGGTCCTTATTATGCTTGAATCGAATAAAATACTTCTAAAAACAAGAATATGCATTAGCACCCATGTGCCAAGTATTCTTGCTTGCAAAGTGCTTGGGACTTACTGTCATGAGCCACCACTTTAAGCAAAATTCTTCAGTATACATTAGCCCCCAAGTGCCAAGTGTATTGCTTGCGAAAGGCTTGGGACTTAATATTGCATCATGATCATCCTAACTGTGACCCGGTATTTATACAGGCCACCACTAGTCAACTTGAATCAGAAGTATCTGATTTGAAGAGCCTCCTGGAAGCGCAGGAGACCGAAACCCAAAAAGCCAACTCCAAATTTGAATTCAGTGTATCTGAACAAGAAAAACTGAAAAAAGGCTTTGAAGTGGAGAAGAAGGCCTGGGCTGATGAAAAGATCGCCTTGACCAATCGGGCTGAGAAAGCAGAGGCGGCTCTTGCAAAGGCGACTGCCGAATTATCCGGCTTAAAACACCGTATATCTTAGATGGTCTCAGCAATCTTTGGTAAGTCACCCTGCAAGTGTTAAATAGTTGAATCTTTCTAATGAGCATATAAATTGTCATTAACTCACCTGACATTTTAACGCAGGCCCCAGGATTTCAAATCTTAACCAAAGCATGTTGATAAAGCTGAAGGCGGTCTATACGCTGGTGGAACAACTCTATACCGGATCTCAGTGTGCCTTAGCTGCAGTGGCCTTGTCAAATGAAGTTCCCACACTCTTGGCGGATGTACTAAAGAATCTTTCTGTGCTGCCACAGCGGTGCAATGAACTAATGCGATCGTCTGCAAGAGCCGGAGCCGTGGCTGCCTTAAGCCGGGCCAAAGCTTGGTTGCCGAAATTAGACTCGGCCAACATTGCCATTGGTTATCCCAGCTTTAAGGAGGACGGTACTCCCTTTGAACAGGGAGACTTTGCCACTTGTGTGAAGGATATACGCCCCGTGGCCACCTTGATAGGGGATGAAGCAGATCTCACCAAATACCAGCCAGGCTATGACGCAGAGAACCGGAGGATTCCAATGCCATATTATAAAGTGACCAGCCTGATTCCACCAATCCGTAAGCATACCTTTGCCCTTGAAGTTGACCGGAAGGACTAATTGATGATGAAGCTGAATTTGAAGCGTTGAAAGGCATTGCCTGGTCATCATCAACCTTCCAGGAACAAGGCGAAGAAGCGGAAAGGCCTAACCCGGAAGCATCAGGTCAACAAGGAAATTGATCTGCCCGGCGGTTCATACCTGTATTTTGCTGTGATCCTTTGATTTGTACCGCCGGTTTATGTGACCCAAACAGTAAGGGTGATAACCCAATCTTTAGAAGTTGTTCACTTCCAAATGTATGATGCTTGTTGTCTATTGGCAACTTATCATATAAAACCAAGCTGAGTTAAATTGAAACCACACTTATACTTAGATCTGAATCAAAAAGGTCTCAAGACAAAATCAAATATTGTGTTCAAAAAAATCTTAAGGCAAACAAGAAGAAAATCAAGGCTTCTGATTCGAATATGATCAGTAAACCGTTCCAAAGGGGTTAAGCTAGGATTCGAATACGATCATGTAGCCCCCAGTGGCTTTGGTGTTGCGCCGATCAAAAGGGTACCGACAGCTATGTTCTCTTTGGTTCGAATACGACCTATGTTTGAATAGGAAGCCCCCTAATGACCTTGAGAGTTTTTTAACGATGCTGATTCGAATATGATCAACATCGGACCCAAAGGGGTTAAGCTATGATTCGAATACGATCAAGAAGCCCCCTAGTGAGTTTGGCAGTGTGCCGATCAAAAGGGTACCGATAGCTATGTTCTCTTTGGTTTGAATACGACCTATGTTTGAATAGGAAGCCCCCTAGTGATCATGAGGTTTAACGGCTAGATTCGAATACAATCATGAGCCGGACCGAGAGGGTTTAAGCTAGATTCGAATACGATCAGCCCCTAGTTGGTCGTTTTATAATTAGAATAATAAAGACATATGATCATTGAGGATGAAAAGGACAGAGATCCTGCTTTATTACTTATCATAATATATACATCGTCAAAATATGTACATCATGAGAGTCGGTGGCTCAAGTGTAGTAAGGCCGAAGATGAGCAATATTCCACGGCCAGCGGGTCTCCTCCTCCGACTTACGTGAGTCTTTGTGCTCTCGAACATCGATAAGGTAGTATGACCCATTGTGCAAGTTCTTGCTGACCACAAAGGGTCCTTCCCAAGGTGGGGATAGCTTGTGCGCATCAGACTGATCCTGGATGAGCCGGAGCACCAAGTCAGCTTCTTGAAAGGTTCTGGACTTAACCCGGCGGCTGTCATAGCGGTGCAGGTCCTGTTGGTAAATCGCCGAGCGGGCTGCTGCTAAGTCACGCTTCTCATCTAACATGTCAAGTGCATCCTAACGGGCTTGTTCATTATGAGCTTCAACATAAGCCGCCACACGGGGCAAGTCATGACGGATGTCACTAGGTAGAACTGCCTCTGCACCGTAAACCATGAAGAAAGGCGTGAATCCCGTAGACCTGTTGGGAGTAGTATTGATGCTCCATATCACAGAAGGTAACTCCTCTACCCAACAACCCGGCGTCCGTTGCAAAGGAACCATAAGCCAGGGATTGATGCCTTTCAAGATTTCCTGATTGGCTCTTTCAGCTTGACCATTGGATTGGGGTGAGCTACTGATGAAACATCAAGCCGGATATGCTCATGTTGACAGAACTCTTCCATGGCACCCTTGGACAGATTAGTACCATTATCAGTTATAATGTTGTGTAGAAAGCCAAAGCGAAAGATCACCTTTTTCATAAATTGAACCGCCGTGGCTGCATCACACTTACTGACTGGCTCTGCCTCAACCCACTTTGTGAATTTGTCAACCGCCACTAAGAGGTGGGTCTTTTTATCTTTGGATCTTTTGAAAGGCCCAACTATGTCGAGTCCCTAGACTGCAAACGAACAAGTAATTGGAATCATCCTCAATTCTTGAGCCGGGACGTGAGCTCGTCGTGAGAATTTCTGACAACCATCACATTTACTGACCAGATCTTCCGCATCAGCATGAGCCGTCAGCCAATAAAATTCGTGACGAAAGGCCTTGGCCACAAGGGACTTTGAGCCGGCATGATGGCCACAATCTCCTTCATGAATCTCACGAAGAATTTCTTGACCTTCCTCAGGAGATACACAACGCTGAAACGCCCTAGTGACACTGTGATGATGCAACTCGCCGTTGGCAATTGTCATTGACTTAGACCGCCGGGTTATCTGCCTGGCCAAGGTTTCGTCCGCAGGCAACTCACCACGGTCATGTAAGCCAAATATGGCACTGTCCAATCTGGGATGACGTGAAGATCCGCCACCAACTGCGCTTCCGGGTCAGGCACAACCAAGTCTTCCTCTGTAGGTAACTTGACAGAAGGGTTATGCAAAATATCCAAGAAAGTATTAGGCGGCACTGGCTTACGCTGAGAGCCCAAATGGCTTAAGGCATCAGCCGCCTCGTTCTTTCTGCGGTCAATATGCTCCACTTGGTAACCCTTAAAATGTCCTGCAATGGCATCAACTTCACGGTGATAAGCCGCCATGAGAGGATCTTTGGAATCTCATTTGCCTGATACTTGTTGAGTCGCCAAAGCATCTTACCCGGCTTAAGCTCGTCTCCTTAGCCATCCGAAGACCATGGAGCAAGGCCTCGTACTCAGCTGCATTGTTAGTATAGGGAAACATCAACCGTAGCACATAACAAAATTTGTCACCTCGAGGGGAAGCTAAAACAACTCGAACCCCCGAGCCCTCCAATTCCCTTGACCCGTCAAAGTGAATAGTCCAGTATGTGTTGTCCGGCTTTTCTTCAGGCATCTATAGCTCTGTCCAATCATTGATGAAATCCACCAAAGCCTGAGACTTGATAGCCATGCGTGGCACATATTTTAAACCATGCGACCCAAGTTCAATGGCCCACTTGGCGACTCGTCCTGTGGCGTCTCTGTTTTGAATGATGTCTCCCAAAGGAGCAGAACTGACCACAGTGATGGGATGACCCAGGAAATATTGCTTAAGCTTCCGGCTTGCCATGAACACCCCATAAACGAGCTTCTGCCAATGTGAATATCTTTGCTTGGACTCAATAAGCACCTCGCTGATGTAGTAAACCGGCCGTTGAACTGGATGTTCCTTGCCAGCCTCCTAGCGCTCCACCACAATGGCAACACTGACAGCATGTGTATTAGCAGCCACATATAGCAATAAGGGCTCCTTATCAATGGGAGCAGCAAGGACCGATGGGTCAGATAACTATCTCTTCAAATCTTCAAAGGCAGCGTTAGCAGCATCACTCCAGACAAAGTCGTCCGTCTTCTTCATCATCTGATACAGCGGTATGGCCTTTTCACCTAATCGGTTTATGAACCGGCTTAAGGTAGCAATACGACCCGCCAGACGCTGAACATCATTGACACATGCCGGCTTAGCCAAAGAGGTGATTGCCTTGATCTTCTCCGGGTTAGCCTCAATGCCTCTGTTAGAAATCAGAAAACCCAAAAGCTTGCCTGCTGGCACTCCAAAAACGCACTTGGTCGGGTTAAGCATCATCTTGTAGACCCGGAGATTATCAAAGGTTTCCTTCAGATCATCTGTCAAGGTCTCCTTCTCTCTGGACTTCACCATAATGTCGTCCACATAAGCATGACCATTGCGCCCAATCTGACTGTGGAGACAGTTCTGCACACATCGCTGATAAGTCGCCTAGGCATTTTTTAGCCCAAAAGGCATAGACACATAGCAGAAGGCTCCAAACGGAGTAATGAAAGCCATCTTCTCCTGGTCCTTAACTGCCATCTTGATCTAATGATAACCAGAATAAGCATCCAAAAAGCTCAAACACTCACAACCCGCCGTAGCGTCAATGATTTGATCAATACGAGGGAGAGCGAAAGGATCAGCCGGGCACACTTTGTTCAAATCTGTGTAATCCACACACATACGCCAGGTGCCGTTCTTTTTGAGTACAAGCACCGGGTTAGCCAACCATTCTGGGTGAAAAACTTCAACAATAAACCCGAACGCCAAGAGCCGGCCCACCTCCTCACCAATAGCTTTACGCCTCTCCTCATTAAACCACCGAAGAAACTGCCTGACAGGCTTAAATTTTGGATCAATATTAAGAGTGTGCTCAGCGAGTTCTCTCGGTACACCCGGCATGTCAGAAGGTTTCCATGCAAAGATGTCCCGGTTCTCACGGATGAACTCGATGAGTGCGCTTTCCTATTTGGGATCCAGATTGGCACTGATACTGAACTGCTTAGATGAGTCGCCTGGAGCAAAATCAACAAGCTTGGTGTCATCGGCCGACTTAAATTTCATCACCGGCTCGTGTTTTGTGGTTGGCTTCTTCAAAGACGTCATGTCCGCCGGGTCAACATTGTCCTTGTAGAACTTCAACTCCTCTGTTACACAAACAGATTCAGCATAAGCAGCGTCGCCTTCCTCACATTCCAAGGCTATCTTCTGATTCCCATGCACTGTGATGGTGCCCTTGTGACCCGGCATCTTGAGCTGCAGGTAAACATAACACGGCCGTGCCATGAACATTGCATAAGCCGGCCGTCCAAACAGTGCGTGATACGGGCTCCGGATTTTGACCACCTCGAAAGTTAACTTCTCAGCCCTGGAATCATGCTCATCCCCAAAGGCTACTTCTAGCTCAATCTTACCCACTGGGTACGCCGACTTACCGGGCACTACTCCATGAAAAACAGTGTTGGACGTCTTGAGATTTTTATCAGTCAACCCCATGCGACGAAAGGTCTCATAATAGAGGATGTTGATGTTGCTGCCTCCATCCATGAGCACTTTTGTGAATTTGTATCCACCAACTTGAGGTGCCACCACTAAGGCCAAGTGACCCAGATTGTCAACCCGTGGAGGGTGATCCTCCCTACTCCATAGAATAGGCTGCTCAGATCATCTCAGATAACGAGGAACCATCGGTTCAACAGCGTTCACCGCCCTCTTATGAAGTTTCTGGTCCCTTTTGCATAAACTGGTGGTGAACTGCTGCTACTGACCTCCTTGGACCATTTGCTGATTATAACCACCTTGGTTACCTTGAGGGCCTTGAAAGTTGGAATTTGAGCCGCCACCCGGGCCATGAAAACCGCCACCGCCTGAACTGCCGCCGGGTCCATGACTGTCGTCGAACATGTTAGAATTCTTGAAGGCCCTCATGATTGTACAGTCTTTCCATAGGTGCGTGGCCGGCTTCTCCCGGGTGCCGTGTCTTGGGCAGGGCTCATTGAGCAACTGCTCAAGGGTGGGACCTGACCCGCCAGACCGAGGAGGTGGCCTCCCCTTACGTCGTTGATTTTTGCCCTGTGCATTAGCCACAAACTCCGAGCAACCGTCAGCCTTAAGTTTATTGTTGCCTCCTTGATTTGCTGGGTTATGCTAAAGACCCTTAGCGTTGCTGTTCTTCTTTCCCTTCCCTGTCTTCTCTTCATCAGACGCGGGATCCTTGGTACTATCAGAGTCGGTGTATTTTACTAGAGCCGCCATCAGCTGGCCCATGTCATTACAATCGCGCTTGAGCCGCCCCAGCTTCTGTTTCAGAGGTTCAAAACGGCAATTTTTCTCCAACATTAAGACCGCAGAGCCAGCATCCATTTTATCAGATGAATGTATTATGGCCTTCACCCGGCGCACCCAATGGGTCGTGGACTCACCTTCCTCTTGCTTGCAATTAGTCAAGTCCACAATCGACATGGGATGCTTGCATGTGTCTTCAAAGTTCTGAATAATTCGGGCCTTTAACTCGGCCCAGGAACCAATGGAATTAGGCGGCAGTCCCTTTTAGCAAGTGCGGGCCGTTCCATCCAGCATCATAGGGAAGTACTTGGCCATTGCCGCGTCACTGACCTCCAGCAATTCCATGGCCATCTCATAGCTTTCAATCCATGCCCCGGGCTGTAAGTCGGCCGTGTAATTAGGCACCTTTCGAGGCCCCTTAAAATCCTTGGGCAAATGCTCATTACGAACTGCTGGTACTAAGCAAGGGACACCTCCGTTCTCGTGGTCGCGCCTGCCTCAATAGAAGTCATCGGATAAACCGGAAAAGACTGGTAAGCCGCCCGCTGAGCCGCCTGTTCAATCGCCTGCTGAGCTACCCGCTCAGCCTCTTATCGTATCTTGTCCTGATCAACCAAGTTAGGGGCTCCATCCCGCGCCGGGTCATGCCCATGCAGCTGGTCACGGCGCCGGGCGTTACTTGAAACGGCTGCTGAATCTGTATGCCTGCTATAACTCGGACTTCGGCTTGGTCGAGGGTTCGAAATGAACCCTGTCCCGACTATAAGAATATGCCTCCTGCTACACTAGAGCCGTCTGAAGAAGTTCTCTGGCCCTCCGTGTTTCAATCGCCGTTGGAGAATTTCCCTCTACTGGGAGAGCCGCCAATCATGCCGCCGCAGCGACCATGTTCTCCAAAGAGTTAGAATAATGACCCGACGGTGTTGGTACAAAATGAGGTGGAGCAGTATTGATATGAGGATCCATCACCCGCGGTTGAACCATCATCCCAGCCCCGGGTTTTGCAACCCGGTTTACCTCCGGCGGGTTACTAGGGCCTGCATTGAGTGTGCGGAAAAGGTTTCTAGGATCGTAAACCGGAGGCAGATGGGATTGATACTTCTGGTGCCTTCTCCTCATGATCTTGTTTGATGCGTTCAGATCCATCGTAAGCTGGAAAGCTTTTGATTGAATCTGTTGAGCTTGAGCATCCAAAGCCACCCGCTCTATGGCCAATCTGGTGTCCTCAGCTGCTAGGTTTTCCTTGGCTTGTGCTACCTCCTCACGTAACCGTGCCACCTCTGCATCATGTTCAACTTGATCCGTCGGATCAACCGCGGCGGTTAACAGGGTTGTCAGCCTGTCCGTGAGGTCTATCAGCACCTGAGTCGGTGGGCGCATAGGGCATCCTGCCCTGGCTGCCACTGACCCAGAGGTTATTGCTGGCATAGCTGTAGAGTTTTGACCGGGTTGCGTGCTGCTACCTCTTGAGCTTGCATTGGATTTCCCCGAAGAGGAGAGGATGATGCAGCAGAGTAGCATAAGTATTTCCCTCAGTTTTTGTGAACCAAGGTATCAATCCAGTAGGAGGCTACGCACAAGTCCCTCGTACCTACACAAAACAATAGCTCAATGCAACCAACGCGATTAGGGGTTGTCAATCCCTTCTCGACAAGTGAGATGTGATAGATAGGATAGATAATATTTTTGGTATTTTTGATATAAAGATGCAAAGTAAAAAGTAAAAGACAAAGTAAAAACAAAGCAATAATAAAGTGATGGAGATTGATATGATGAGAATAGACCCGGGGGCCATAGGTTTTACTAGTGGCTTCTCTTGAGAGCATAAGTATTTCTACGGTGGGTGAACAAATTACTGTTGAGCAATTGACAGAATTGAGCATAGTTATGAGAATATCTAGGTATGATCATGTATATAGGCATCACGTCCGAGACAAGTAGACCGACTCCTGCCTGCATCTACTACTATTACTCCACTCATCGACCGCTATCCAGCATGCATCTAGAGTATTAAGTTAAAAACAGAGTAACGCCTTAAGCAAGATGACATGATGTAGAGAGATAAATTCATGCAATATGATATAAACCCCATCTTGTTATCCTCGATGGCAACGATACAATACGTGCCTTGCTGCCCCTTCTGTCAGTGGGAAAGGACACCGCAAGATCGAACCCAAAGCTAAGCACTTCTCCCATTGCAAGAACTACCAATCTCGTTGGCCAAACAAAACAGATAATTCGAAGAGACTTTTAAAGATAACCAATCATACATAAAATAATTTAGAGAAGATTCAAATATTATTCATAGATAGACGTGATCATAAACCCACAATTCATCGGTCTCAACAAACACACCGCAAAAAGAAGATTACATTGAATAGATCTCCACGAGAGAGGGGGAGAACATTGTATTGAGATCCAAAAAGAGAGAAGAAGCCATCTAGCTAATAACTATGGACCCGAAGGTCTGAGGTAAACTACTCACCCTTCATCGGAGGGGCTATGATGATGTAGAAGCCCTCCATGATGACGGACCTCTTCTGGCAGAGCTCCCGAACAGGCCCCAAGATGGGATATCGCGGATATAGAAAGTTGCGGCGGTGGAATTAGGTTTTTGGCTCCTGTTCTGGTAGTTTGGGGGTACGTAAGTATATGTAGGAGGAAGGAGTACGTTGGTGGAGCTTCGAGGGGCCCACGAGGTAGGGGGTGTGCCCTAGGGGGGCACCCCCCACCCTCGTGACCGCCTCTCCTGTTCCTTGGCGTAGGGTCCAAGTCTCCTGGATCACGTTCGGTGAGAAAATCACGTTTCTGAAGGTTTCATTCCATTTGGACTCCGTTTGATATTTCGTTTCTTCGAAACACTGAAATAGGCAAAAAGCAATTCTGGGCTGGGCCTCCGGTTAATAGGTTACTCCCAAAAGTAATATAAAAGTGAATAATAAAGCCCAATATAGTCCAAAACAGTAGATAATATAGCATGGAGCAATCAAAAATTATAGATACGTTGGAGACGTATCAGGCATCCCCAAGCTTAATTCATGCTCGTCCTTGAGTAGGTAAATGATAAAAAAGATAATTTTTGATGTGGAATGCTACTTGGCATAATTCCAATGTAAATCTTCTTAATTGTGGTATGAATATTCAGATTAGAAAGATTCAAGACAAAAGCTCATATTGACATAAAAACAATAATACTTCAAGCATACTAACAAAGCAATTATGTCTTCTCAAAATAACATGGCCAAAGAAAGTTATCCCTACAAAATCATATAGTCTGGCTATGCTCTATCTTCATCACACAACGTATTTAAATCATGCACAACCCCGATGACAAGCCAAGCAATTGTTTCATCCTTTAACATTTTCAAAACTTTTTGATCCTCACGCAATACGTGAGCGTGAGCCATGGATATAGCACTATGTGGAATAGAATGGTGGTTGTGGAGAAGACAAAAGGAGGGGCAGATAGTCTCACATCAACTAGGCGTATCAACGGGCTATGGAGATGCCCATTAATAGATATCAATGTGAGTGAGTAGGGATTGCCATGCAACGGATGCACTAGAGCTATAATTATATGAAAGCTCAACAAAAGAAACTAAGTGGGTGTGCATCCAACTTGCTTTCTCACGAAGACCTAGGGAAATTTGAGGAAGCCCATCATTGGAATATACAAGTCAAGTTCTGTAATGAAAAATTCCCACTAGTATATGAAAGTGACAAAATGAGAGACTCTCTATCATGAGGATCATGGTGCTACTTTGAAGCACAAGTGTGGTAAAAGGATAGTAACATTGTCCCTTCTCTCTTTTTTTCTCATTTTTTTATTTGGGCATTTTCTTTTTTTTATGGCCTCTTTCTTTTTTTTCCTTCGGAGTCTCATCCCGACTTATGGGAGAATCATAGTCTCCATCATCCTTTCCTCACTTGGGACAATGCTCTAAAAATGATGATCATCACACTTTTACTTTTCTTACAACTCAACAATTACAACTCAATACTTAGAACAAAATATGACTCTATGTGAATGCCTCTGGCGGTGTACCGGGATATGCAATGATTCATGGGCGACATGCATGAAAGAATTATGAATGGTGGCTTTGCCACAAATACGATGTCAACTAGATGATCATGCTAGCAATATGAGAATGATGAAGCGTGTCATAATAAACGGAACAGTGGAAAGTTGCATGGCAATATATCTCGGAATGGCTATGGAAATGCCATTATAGGTAGGTATGGTGGCTTTTTTGAGGGAGGTTTTATGGTGGGTGTAAGATACCGGCGAAAAGGTGTGCGTTATTTGAGAGGCTAGCAATGGTGGAAGGGAGAAAGAGTGCGTATAATCCATGGACTCAACATTAGTCATAAAGAACTCATATACTTGTTGCAAAAATCTAGAAGTTATCAAAGCAAAGTATTACGCGCATGCTCCTAGGGGGATAGATTGGTAGGAAAAGACCATCGCTCGTCCCCGACTGCCACTCATAAGGAAGACAATCAAAAAATAAATCATGCTCCGACTTCATCACATAACGGTTCACCATACGTGCATGCTATGGGAATCACTAACTTTAACACAAGTATTTCTCAAATTCACAACTACTCAACTAGCATGACTCTAATATCACCATCTTCATATCTCAAAACAATTATCAATCATCAAACTTTTCTTAGTATTCAATGCACTCAAAAGAAAATTTTACAAATCTTGAATACCAAGCATATTATTATTAAGCAAATTACCATGCTATTAGGAACTCTCAAAATAATCTAAGTGAAGCATGAGAGATCAATAGTTTCTTTAAAACAAATCCACCACCGTGCTCTAAAAGATCTAAGTGAAGCACTAGAGCAAAAACTACAGCGCTCAAAAGATATAAGTGAAGCACATAGAGCAAAACTACATAGCTCAAAAGATATAAGTGAAGCACATAGAGTATTCTAACAAATTTCAATTCATATATGGCTCTCTAAAAAGGTGTGTACAGCAAGAATGATTGTGGCACACTAACAAACAAAGAGACAAATAATACAAGACGCTCCAAGCAAAACACATATCATGTGGTGAATAAAAATATAGCTCCAAGTAAAATTACCGATGGAAGTAGACGAAAGAGGGGATGCCTTCCGGGGCATCCCCAAGCTTTGACTTTTTGGTGTCCTTGGATTATCTTGGGGGTGCCATGGGAATCCCCAAGCTTAGGCTCTTGCCACTCCTTGTTCCATAATCCATCAAAAGATTTCATCCAAAACATGAAAACTTCACAACACAAAACTCAACAGAAATCTCGTAAGCTCCGTTAGCAAAAGAAAAGAAAATACCACATCAAGGTACTGTAATGAACTAATTATTTATTTATATTGGTGTTAAACCTACTGTATTCCAACTTCTCTATGGATTATAAACTATTTTACTAAACATAGATTCATCAAAATAAGCAAACAACACACGAAAACAAGAATCTGTCAAAAACAGAACAGTCTGTAGTAATCTGTAACTAACGCCAATTTATGGGCCGTGAAAACTTCAGCCAAAATAGGAAGTTCTGGATAATTTGTTTATTGATCTACATCAAAAAGAATCAACTAAAAAGCACGTTCCTGTGATTTATTATAATTATTCTCGTGCACGCAAAGTTTCTGTTTTCTGCAGCAGAATCAAATTACTATTACCGTAGGTTATCCTAGCGGTTTTACTTGGCACAAACACTAATTAAAACACAAAAACAAATCTAACCAGAGGCTAGAACAAATATTTATTCCTAAACAGAAACAAAAAGCAAAAAAAAAAAATGGGTTGCCTCCCAACAAGCACTATCGTTTAACGCCCTTAGCTAGGCATAAAAGCAAGGATAGATCTAGGTATGCCATCTTTGGTAGGCAAACCATAAGTGGCTCTCATGATAGATTCATATGGTAATTTTATTTTCTTTCTAGGTAAGTGCTCCATGCCCTTTTTTAATGGGAATTGAAATCTAATATTCCCTTCCATCATATCAATAATCGCACCAATCGTTCAAAGGAAAGGTCTACCAAGAATAATAGGACAAGAAGGATTGCAATCAATATCAAGAATGATAAAATCTACGGGCACATAATTCCTATTTGCAACAATAAGAACATCATTAATTCTTCCCATAGGTTTTTAATAGTGGAATCCGCAAGATGCAAGTTTAGAGAGCAATCATCAAAATCACGGAAATCTAGCAAATCACACAAAGTTTTGGGAATAGTGGAGACACTAGCACCCAAATCACACAAAGCATAAAACTCATGATATTTGATTTTAATTTTAATATTTGGTTCCCACTCATCATAGAGTTTTCTAGGGATTGAAACTTTCAACTCAAGTTTTTCTTCATAAGATTGCATCAAGGCATCAACAATATGTTCGGTAAAGGCTTTGTTTTGACTATAAGCATGAGGAGAATTTAGCACGGATTGCAACAAGGAAATACAATCAATTAAAGAGCAATTTTCATAATTAAATTCCTTGAAATCCAATATAGTGGGTTTAGCAACATCTAGGGTTTTATTTCTTTCAATCCCACTTTCATCAATTTCATCATCAAGATCTAAATACTCCGAATTTTTGGAACGCCTTCTAGGTAAAGGAAGATCATATTCAGTATCATCAAGATTCATATTGCAAAACAAAGATTTAATAGGGGACACATCAATAACTTTTAGATCTTCATCTAGATTTTCATAGGAATTGGAAAAACACGCTTTAATAAAGGCATCTTTGGTAGCACGCATCCTAGCTGTTCTTTCCTTGCACTCATCAATGGAAATTCTCATGGCTTTGAGAGACTCATTGATATCATGCTTAGGAGGAATAGATCTAAGCTTTAAAGAATCAGTCTCAAGAGAAATTCTATCAACATTCCTAGCCAAATCATCAACTTTAAGCAATTTCTCTTCAAGCAAGGCATTAAAATTCTTTTGTGAAATCATAAACTCTTTAACATTATTCTCAAATTCAGAGGGCATCTTATTAAAATTGCCATAAGAGTTGTTGTAGGAATTTCCATAATTATTAGAAGGATTACTAGGATAAGGCCTAGGATTAAAATTCCCTCTATACGCGTTGTTACCAAAATTATTCCTACCAACAAAATTCACATCCATAGATTCATTATTATTCTCAATCAAAGTAGACAAAGGCATATCATTAGGATCAGAAGAAACACTCTTAGTAGCAAATAATTTCATAAGTTCATCCATCCTTCCACTCAAAACATTGATTTCTTCTATCGCATGCACTTTTTTATTAGTAGATCTTTCAGTATGCCACTGGGAATAATTAACCATAATATTGTCTAGGAGTTTAGTAGCATCTCCTAAAGTGATTTCCATAAAAGTGCCTCCCGCGGCCGAATCTAAAAGATTTCTAGAAGCAAAATTCAATCCGGCATAAAATTTTTGTATAATCATCCACAAATTTAAACCATGAGTAGGGCAATTATGTATCATTAATTTCATTCTCTCCCAAGCTTGTGCAACATGTTCATGATCTAGTTGCTTGAAATTCATAATGTCGTTTCTAAGAGAGATGATCTTAGCGGGAGGAAAATACTTAGAGATAAAAGCATATTTGCACTTGTTCCAAGAATCAATACTATTTTTAGGCAAAGACGAAAACCAAGCTTTAGCACAATCTCTAAGCGAAAAAGGAAATAGCTTCAATTTAACGACATCATTATCGACATCTTTTTTCTTTTGCATATCACATAAATCAACGAAGCTATTTAGATGAGTAGCGGCATCTTCACTAGGAAGGCCGGCGAATTGATCTTTCATAACAAGATTCTAAAAAGCAGCATTGATTTCACAAGATTCAGTATCGGCAAGAGGAGCAATCAGAGTGCTAAGGAAATCATTATTGTTGGTATTGGTAAAGTCACACAATTTGGTAGTATCTTGAGCCATCGCGACAAACAAGCAATCCAACACACGAGCAAACAAAAGACAAGCGAGAAAGAGGGCAAACGGAAGAGAGAGGGCGAATAAAACGGCAAGGGTGAGGTGGGGGAGAGGAAAACGAGAGGCAAATGGCAAATAATGTAATGTGAGAGATAGATATTATGATAGGTACTTGGTATGTTGACTTTGGCGAAGACCTCCCCGGCAACGGCGCCAGAAATTCTTCTTGCTACCTCTTGAGCTTGCGTTGGATTTCCCCGAAGAGGAGAGGATGATGCAGCAGAGTAGTGTAAGTATTTCCCTCAGTTTTTGAGAAACAAGGTAACAATGCAGTAGGAGGCTATGCACAAGTCCCTCGTACCTACACAAAACAATAGCTCAACGCAACCAACGCGATTAGGGGTTGTCAATCCCTTCTTGACAAGTGAGATGTGATAGATAGGATAGATAATATTTTTGGTATTTTTGATATAAAGATGCAAAGTAAAAAGTAAAAGACAAAGTAAAAACAAAGCAATAATAAAGTGATGGAGATTGATATGATGAGAATAGACCCGGGGGCCATAGGTTTCACTAGTGGCTTCTCTCGAGAGCATAAGTATTTCTACGGTGGGTGAACAAATTACTGTTGAGCAATTGACAAAATTGAGCATAGTTATGAGAATATCTAGGTATGATCATGTATATAGGCATCATGTCCGAGACAAGTAGACCGACTCCTGCCTGCATCTACTACTATTACTCCACTCATCGACCGCTATCCAGCATGCATCTAGAGTATTAAGTTAAAAACAGAGTAACGCCTTAAGCAAGATGACATGATGTAGAGAGATAAATTCATGCAATATGATATAAACCCCATCTTGTTATCCTCGATGGCAACGATACAATACATGCCTTGCTGCCCCTTCTGTCACTGGGAAAGGACACCGCAAGATCGAACCCAAAGCTAAGCACTTCTCCCATTGCAAGAACTACCAATCTCGTTGGCCAAACAAAACAGATAATTCGAGGAGACTTGCAAAGATAACCAATCATACGTAAAACAATTCAGAGAAGATTCAAATATTATTCATAGATAGACTTGATCATAAACCCACAGTTCATCGGTCTCAACAAACACACCGTAAAAAGAAGATTACATCGAATAGATCTCCACGAGAGAGGGGGAGAACATTGTATTGAGATCCAAAAAGAGAGAAGAAGCCATCTAGCTAATAACTATGGACCCGAAGGTCTGAGGTAAACTACTCACGCTTCATCGGAGGGGCTATGATGATGTAGAAGCCCTCCGTGATGATGGCCCTCTTCCGGCGGAGCTCCGGAACAGGCCCCAAGATGGGATCTCGCAGATACAGAAAGTTGCGGCGGTGGATTTAGGTTTTTGGCTCCTGTTCTGATAGTTTGGGGGTACGTAGGTATATGTAGGAGGAAGGAGTACGTTTGTGGAGCTTCGAGGGGCCCACGAGGCAGGGGGCGCGCCCTAGGGGGGCGCCCCCCACCCTCGTGACCGCTTCTCCTGTTCCTTGGCATAGGGTCCAAGTCTCCTGGATCACGTTCGGTGAGAAAATCACGTTTCCGAATGTTTCATTCCGTTTGGACTCCGTTTGATATTCCGTTTCTTCAAAACACTGAAATAGGCAAAAAAACAGCAATTCTGGGCTGGGCCTCCGGTTAATAGGTTAGTCCCAAAAGTAATATAAAAGTGAATAGTAAAGCCCAATATAGTCCAAAACGGTAGATAATATAGCATGGAGCAATCAAAAATTATAGATACGTTGGAGACGTATCACGTGCCAGCCATGAAGATCCCTACTCTGCTCGGTGGCTCAAAGGGGTCCGGAATACTGCTGCCATCTGAACAGCCCCCAAGCCCGCCGTCTTGTAGTTGATACAACGAATCCGTCTCTCCCATGGATGACTCATCGTCAGAATAGATGGCTGTCTCACTGCCAGACACGGATCCTTTAGGAAATTCCCCTCCATGGATGCATCCCACGAAGGCACGCTTCATGGCGGGCGGAGTCCGGGCGGGTCTCGCACGCTGAGACGTCTCGATGATGTCGGTGCAGATGTACGGCTCAGGGCCCGGCTCGCCGATCCGGCCAATGAAGACGTGAATTCCACCGAAGGGGACCCGGTACCCGTACTCAATTGAGCCCGGCATCGGGGCCCCAGCTTGTGTCATCGATGTAGAGCTTGCCGCGACGACTCTTGGTCATCTGGCCCACGGCGTATCCCTTGAGCCCTTCAAAGCTGCCCTTTAAGAACTCGAATCCACCGTGCACTGGCCCCACGGTGAGCACCAACTGTCGTGGAATTGTCACGGTAGATGTCCTAGCGAAAGGACTTAGTCGTGGAGCCATCGCAACTAGGAAGCAAGAAGGGGTTAATCGGGACAAATGACACGGGGTTTATACTGGTTCGGCCCCTTACGGTGAAGGTAAAAGCCCACGATCTAGTTTTGAGTGGGTTGCTTATGTCTTGATAACCAGGGAGAGAATCCGCTTGACCTAGCTCTCGATTTGATGTTACTTGCCCTGAACCGCCGCCGGGTCGTCCCTTTATATATAGAGGTTGACGCCCGGCGACTCATAGAGTCCTGGCTGGGTCATAAACAGTGTCCGGCTCGGTCTCTCTCTATTCCTGCCTTATAATATAAGTTACACACATATGGCGGTTTATCTGTACGGGCCTTAAGTCGCCCTTTGGGCCTTGGGCTCTTAACTAACCCGCCATCTCCAAGAGATGTCTTGGGCTTCATGAATCGCCATAGGTATAACCCGGCCCCTCCTGGGCGGGTCATACCTAATAGTTACATCCCCAACAACTTGCTCGAAGATCAGGCAAAATAGTGGAGGTAGTAACATTCACTTATTCAGAGAGAGTTGCATCAATTTCTTCTCTGGTGAGTGGAGGGTCATCTTGACCGGAAGAATCACTTTTAGATTCAACTGGCTTAGCGGGTCTTTTCCTTGGTGCGCTCTTTTTCTTCAGAGCAGCATATTTTGGATCATGTTTGTTCTTCATACGGTGTTTTGCTTTTCCTCCAGCCTTCTTATTTTCTATTGGGGAACATAGCATGCAATTTCAAAAAAAATCCTACGCTCATGCAAGATCTATCTAGGAGATGCATAGCAACGAGAGGGGGAGAATGTGTCCACGTACCCTCGTAGACCAAAAGCAGAAGCGTTTGACAACACGGTTGATGTAGTCGAACTTCTTCTTGTTTCGACCCATTAAGCACCGAATGTACGGCACCTCCGAGTTATGCACACGTTCAGCTCGATGACTGATGTCTACTACACAACCTTCTTCTTGTAGACATTGTTGGGCCTCCAAGTGCAGAGGTTTGTAGGACAGTAGCAAATTTCCCTCAAGTGGATGACCTAAGGTTTATCAATCCGTGGGAGGCATAGGATGAAGATGGTCTCTCTCAAACAACCATGCAACCAAATAACAAAGAGTCTCTTGTGTTCCCAACACACCCTATACAATGGTAAATTGTATAGGTGCACTAGTTCAGCGAACAGATGGTGATACAAGTGCAATATGGATGATAGATATGAGTATTTGTAATCTGAAAATATAATAACAGCAAGGTAACAAGTAATAAAGTGAGCGTAAATGGTATTGCAATGCTAGGAAACAAGGCCTAGGGTTCATACTTTCACTACTGCAAGTTCTCTCAGCAATAATAACATAATTGGATCATATAACTATCCCTCAACATGCAACAAAGAGTCACTCCAAAGTCACTAATAGCGGAGAACAAACAAAGAGATTATTGTAGGGTACGAAACCACCTCAAAGCTAGTTATCCTTTCTGATCGATCTATTCAAGAGTCCATAGTAAAACAACACGAAGCTATTCTTTCCATTCGATCTATCATAGAGTTCATACTAGAATAACACCTTAAGACACAAATCAACCAAAACCCTAATGTCACCTAGATACTCCAATGTCACCTCAAGTATCCGTGGGTATGATTATACGATATGCATCACACAATCTCAGATTCATCTATTCAAACCAACACAAAGTACTTCAAAGAGTGCCCCAAAGTTTCTACCGGAGAGTCAAGACGAAAACGTGTGCCAACCCCTATGCATAAGTTCACGAGGTCATGGAACCCGCAAGTTGATCACCAAAACACACATCAGGTAGATCACATGATATCCCATTGTCACCATAGATAAGCACATGCAAGACATACATCAAGTGTTCTCAAATCCTTAAAGACTCAATCCGATAAGATAACTTCAAAGGTAAAACTCAATCCATTACAAGAAGGTAGAGGGGGAGAAACATCATAAGATCCAACTATAATAGCAAAGCTCGCGATACATCAAGATCGTACCACCTAAGAACACGAGAGAGAGATCAAACACATAGCTACTGTTACATACCCTCAGCCCCGAGGGTGAACTACTCCCTCCTCGTCATGGAGAGCGCCAGGATGATGAAGATGGCCACCGGAGAGGGATTCCCCCCTTCGGCAGGGTGCTGGAACAGGGTCCCGATTAGTTTTCGGTGGCTACAGAGGCTTGCGGCGGCGGAACTCATGATCTAGGTTTCTTTCTGGAAGTTTGGGTATATATGAGAGGTATTGGCGCCGGGAACAAGTCAGGGGGTCTCCAGGCTGTCCACGAGGCAGGGAGCGCGCCCAGGGGGTGGGAGTGCCCCCACCCTCGTGGGTAGCCCGGGACTCTTCTGGTCCATATCTGATGCTCCCTGGGCTTCTTCTGGTCCAAAAATAATCTCCGTCAAATTTCAGGTCAATTGGACTCCGTTTGGTTTTCCTTTTCTGCGATACTCAAAAACAAGGAAAAAACAGAAACTAGCACTGGGCTCTGGGTTAATAGGTTAGTCCCAAAAATCATATAAAATAGCGTATAAATGCATATAAAACATCCTAGAAGGATAATATAATAGCATGGAACAATCATAAATTATAGATACGTTGGAGACGTATCAATGACGTCCCTCGAACTCTTGATCCAGCAAAGTGTCGAGGGAGAGTTTCGTCAGCATGACGTCATGGTGATGGTGATGGTGAAGTGATCCGCGCAGGGCTTCGCCTAAGCACTTTGACAATATGACCGGAGGAGTAAACTATGGAGGGGGGCGCCGCACACGGCTAACAGATGTTCGTGTGTACTCTAGGCGCCCCCCTCCCCACATATATATAGGTTTTAGGGGGAAGAGGCAGACAGGGGGGCGCCCAAGTAGGCCAAATCCTACTTGGGCCCCCACCCCAATTCGGCCCCCCTTTCCTTGTTTTGGCACTAGGAGAAGGAAGGAGGTGGTGGCGCCCCCCCCCTTCCTTTCTTCCTTGAGAAGGGGAAGGAAAGAGGGGCTAGCCCTCCTCCTTTGCCTTCCCTAGGGCTGGCCGGCCTGGTGGAGGGGCGCACCAGCCCCTGTGGGCTAGTCTGTCCCTCCCTAGGCCCATTAAGCCCATATTGCTTGCCGTGGGTTGCCCGGAACCCCTTCCGTTGACCCGATTCATACCCGGTACCCCCAGAACACTCCCAGTGTCCAAATACTATCGTCTTATATATGAATATTTACCTCTCGACCATTTCAAGACTCCTAGTCATGTCCGTGATCACATCCGGGACTCCAAACAACATTCGGTCCCCAAATCACACAACTCATATAATACAAATTGTCATCGAACGTTAAGCGTGCAGACCCTACGGGTTCGAGAACTATGTAGACATGATCGAGACACCTCTCCGGTCAATAACCAATAGCGGAACCTGGATGCTCATATTGGTTACTACATATTCTACGAAGATCTTTATCGATCAAACCGTAATGACAACATATGTAATTCCCTTTGTCATCGGTATGTTACTTGCCCGAGATTCGATCGTCGGAATCTTCATACCTAGTTCAATCTCGTTACCAGCAAGTCTCTTTACTTGTTATGTAATGAATCATCCCACAACTAACTCATTAGTCACATTGCTTGCAAGGCTTATCATGATGTGCATTACCGAGAGGGCCAAGAGATACCTCCCCGATACTCGGAGTGACAAATCCTAATCTCGATCTATGCCAACCCAACAAACACCTTCGGAGATACCTGTAGAGCATCTTTATAATCACCCAGTTACGTTGTGAAGTTTGATAGCACACAAGGTATTCCTCTAGTATCTGGGAGTTGCATAATCTCATAGTCAAAGGAATATGTATAAGTCGTGAAGAAAGCAATAGCAATAAAACTTAACGATCATTATGCTAAGCTAATAGATGGGTCTTGTCCATCACATTATTCTCCTAATGATGTGATACCCTTCATTAAATGACAACACATGTCTATGGTTAGGAAACTTAACCATCTTTGATTAACGAGCTAGTCTAGTAGAGGCTTACTAGGGACACAGTGTTTTGTCTATGTATCCACACATGTATCAAATTTCCGGTTAATACAATTCTAGCATGAATAATGAACATTTATCATGATATAAGGAAATATAAAATAACAACTTTATTATTGCCTCTAGGGCATATTTCCTTCAGCCTCCCACTTGCACTAGAGTCAATAATCTGGTTTACATCGTCATGCGATTTAACACCAATAGTTCACATATTTATGTGATTAGTCCACATCGCCATGTGACTAACACCCAAAAGGTTTACTAGAGTCAATAATCTAGTTCACATCACTATGTGATTAGCATCCAAAGAGTACTAAGGTGTGATCATGTTTTGCTTGTGAGAGAAGTTTAGACAACGGGTCTGCCACATTTAGAGCCGTATGCATTTTGCAAATTTTCTATGTCTACAATGCTTTGCATGGAGCTACTCTAGCTAATTGCTCCCACTTTCAATATGTATCCAGATTGAGACTCAGAGTCATCCGGATTGGTGTAAAAGCTTGCATCAACGTAACTCTTTACTACGAACTATTTATCACCTCCATAACCGAGAAATATTTCCTTAGTCCTCTTAGGTAACTAAGGATAACTTTGACCGTTGCCCAGTGATCCACTCCTGGATCACTATCGTACCTGTCGTGGACTTAACACGGCAGATGTCCTAGCAAAAGGACTTAGGTGTGCAGCCATCGCAACTAGGTTAGCTTAAAGGGGTTAATCGGGACAAAGGACATAGAGAGTTTATACTGGTTTGGCCCCTCGTGATGAGGTAAAGGCTTACTCCAGTTTGGGATTGTATTGCTAGGGTTTTGATTAGAAGGGAGCGAATCCGCTTGACCTAGTTCTCGACTTGTTGTTTCTTGAGTTAACCCGCCGCCGGGTCACCCCTTTATATACACAGGTTGATGCCCGGCGGCTTACAGAGTCCCGGCCGGCTCATACACAACGTGTCCGGCTCGGTGACTAACTAAGCTTGCCTTACAATACAAGTTATACATATGGCGGTTCATCCTCTTGGGCCTCAAGTTGCCTCTGGGTCTTGGGTCGTCAATACGCTTGCCATGATCCGCTATCTTCATTTTACAAGTCGTCAGTGGTATGACCCGTCCCCTCCTGGCGGGTTATACCTAATAGTTATATCCCCAACATTTAGGCCCCGGGTTGATTTGAACTTGTTCACATCAATCTTCAGTACTTGACTTGTCAAAATCTTGCATCGTCCGTTTTATAAACTCGTTGTAACCCGCCATGACGTCAGCTCACAGAACCACCTTAACCCGCCATGACGTCATTTTGCATTAATTTCGCACGAGGCCCACAATATCTTAACAGATCCTTATCTTTTAATGAACATCCTAAAAATTGAGGCATCCACATAGCCACATGATGATTTCGGCCTCCTCGATTCCCGCACATACCTTGTATCCATCCTCTTATAAATAGTGACGGGGGTCCTTTTCATTTTTTCCCCTTGCCTCCTCGTCTTCGTCTTCCTCTTGCGAATCCTCTGTAGACCAAGCTCCGTCGCCGCCGACCTCCATTGTTGCATCAACCTAACTGTACTAGAGAACGCCGGCGCGCCACTGCTATCCATCAACATCCGTAAGTGCTCATCTTCCCATGCCTCAGATCTGCACTAGGGTTTATTTACTTCTTCGGTGTTCTTCGGTGTTCTTCGCCATCCCTCTGTAGCGCGCCCATGTCAATCTGAAAATAGTGTTGAAGGCGTGTGGAAGTTGTTTGGCACCCCCTCTCAATCATAGGAATCATCCTTTTATATAGAAGATCCTCAAGCAAACAAGTTCCTCCACTGTCACAACCTTTAAGTTTAAAATTTATTTTTATTTTCCAAACTGCGGTAGATCTAAAATTATAGAATCAATCTGCAAAATCTTGTTTGTCCAGCACTTAGCCAAATTTTTACTGATAGATCAGAAGTATCAAAACTGTCATGGTGGCTTATACTATAAACCGTGACTCGCCATATAACATTAGTCCTCTTTTTAAGCCGCCAATATGAATACCCGCATACTTCAGTGTTCATCTTCCAGCTTAACAGCTTGATCTTAAACCGGCAATATTTCTTTCTTTTAGGCCTCCAGCCTCAAAATGCCTAAGACTGTCACTGCCTACAACTAGGTCGTTTCCCGGGTCACCAAGGAAGATTTGAACGAATACGTTCAAATAGGCATCCTAGCCAAAAAAAGATGTCATCCATTGGAGGGTCCCAGGCACAGAAACCCCTCCTGAGCCCAAGGATGGTGAAGTAATTGTCTCCACTGATCACATGCTCCGGGGCTTCATCCCTCCCGGCTCAAAATTCTTCCGCGATGTGCTACATTTTTCAAGCTCCATCCACAAGATATCAGACCAAATTCCGTTTCAAACATCTGCAACTTTCAAGTATTCTGCGAGGTGTACCTTCAACAGGAGCCCACCACAGAATTATTCAGGGAATTTTATTATTTAAACCGGCAGAATGAGTTCACAGACGGGCCCAGCCTAGAGTTAGGCGGCATTTCTATACAGTGACGGAAAGAAGCCACTTTCCCAGCCGCCACTCTGCCCAGTCATCCCAAAGACTGGAACCAAACCTGGTTTTATTGCAAAGACACTTCTCCAGAAGGGGAAAATCCTCTGCCGGGTTATCACGTCGGCCGGCTTAGCAACAGACATCCTCTTCCATACCGCATCAGTACAGCCAAACGGAAGAAATATATGCTAGTATTTTCAAAGATCCGAGCCTTGATGGCCAATGGCTTGACTAGAATCGATCTGGTTCGATGTTGGGTCGCCTGGAGAGTCTTGCCCTTAAGCCACTGCCCTGGCTTAATGTGTGAGTACACCGGCGATTTAAAAGATCCACAATGCCACTGTCATATTGAATTGACTGACGAAGACATCAATAACATGACCAAGTCTCTGTTAAATGAGAGCTTGGAAGATTGCAGTAAAACCGGATTGAATCCTTTCTACATTCTTAACAAACCGCCAACTGCAAGTTTTTAGCCAACTTCGCAATTGAATCATATCTTTTACTTAAATTGCCCTTTCATACCCATTTGATTTTTGCGGGCCGATTCACCTTTTTGGAGTAAGAAGTTGCAGGATAAACCGGCCAAGAAACCTCAGACAAAGACCAAGGCTACCAAAAAGCCTTCCAAGAAGAAATTCAATCCTTCTGAGTTATTTGACTTGGATGATAATGATGAGTCGGAGGTAACACTTGACTCCCTTGGCTCATTTTTTGTACATATTATTGATAATGATCACTATCAGGATGATGCAGAAGAAACCCAAGCCAATGTTGAAGAGGTAACTATCCTTTCCTCTGACTCTGAACCTCTGCCAAGATAAAAAGTTTGTCAAATGAGCCGGCAAGTAAGGTTTTCTCATCCTTTAGCTTATTTGGACCCCAACTTTATTTTGAAGAAGAAGCAACATGAAGCTCGCCGCACAACCCAGAATAGCGGCAGCGGAATTCTTTCCTCCGGCTTACCAAACACACCAGCGCCTCGCAAGTGTCGACCGGAGATTTCAAATATTTTTGACTTAGCTTATCCCAAGGCGGGTCTTTTTCGACAACCTGTTAACCCATCGGATTCAAACTATCAGGGAACATCTCATTCCTCCTCCGGCGACTCAACTAGGACCCAAATCCCAGCCTTCAAGACCATGCTTGGGTGAGAATGTTAAGTCTTATCCGCTTTGAATTATGCACTTAATTGTCATATTAACTTTGTCTTATGCTTCCTTTTCAGCGCTATGGCAAAGCCCAGCAAGAAGAAGAAAGTTGATAAACCGGCTGAAGAACCCAAGACTGTTGATCCGAAGAAACATGCCACATCCGAGACTTTGCATCAAGTTTCAGAGACTACTATGGATGACCCCCCCTCTAGAGGACTACCCCGTTACCCAAGATGCCATGGACGTTGATCCGGAAAATGATAAGCCACCTAGTCCCGCTCAGCCGACTCACAAAACTGAGGATATAATGATTACTGGGACGGCTTACCAAGCCCCAGGCAACCCTACTGTCTTATCGAAACATAGTGCCAAAGAAGAATTTTTTGGTTTTGATAAGGGCAAGTGGAAGTTGGACTTGGAGAGCTATGCTCAATTTAACGCCCAGGAGCTTCATGTGGGCTATTTGAACCGCCTCCACACCAGCCGCGACTCTGAAGCCGGCTTGGTCAACATGATGAAAGAGCATTTTGAGGTAAACATTGCCATTTTCTCCATATACATATCTGTCAGCCGCCAAGTCTACTGGATATGATAAACTTGAATATGTTGTAGACTTTAAATATTCTTGTTGAACTTGATATCCATGTCATAGCCTGTTAGAACTGCATAATCAACAAGTAGCCCCCAAGGGCCGGCTTAAGCAGCATAGCTAAAGCCAGGTCTTCAAATATAGCTTTTAATTTCTCATATATAGCTCGCCCAGGCCGGCTTAATTTAACAAGGTAAGCCAGAACTTCCAAGAAGAACGATCAAATTTGCACATGTACCCCCAAGGGACGGCTTAATCAGCATGGATATGAAGGAAATATGCCCTAGAGGCAATAATAAAGTTGTTATTTATATTTCCTTATATCATGATAAATGTCTATTATTCATGCTTGAATTGTATTAACCAGAAACTTAGTACATGTGTGAATACGTAGACAAACAGAGTGTCACTAGTATGCCTCTACTTGACTAGCTCGTTGAATCAAAGATGGTTAAGTTTCCTAGCCATAGACATGAGTTGTCATTTGATCAACGGGATCACATCATTAGAGAATGATGTGATTGACTTGACCCATTCCTTTAGATTAGCACTTGATCATTTAGTATGTTGCTATTGCTTTCTTCATGACTTATACAAGTTCCTATGACTATGAGATTATGCAACTCCCGAATACCGGAAGAACACTTTGTGTGCTACCAAACGTCACATTCTTTGACCGTTTACCACCTTCGGATTTGTGCCTTCAAAGTTGTTGATTTTTATGGCATCGGAACGATAGACCTCCTCGATAACGTAGGGACCTTCCCATTTAGAGAGAAGTTTTCCTGCAAAAAATCTTAAACGAGAGTTGTATAGCAATACATAATCACCTACATTAAACTCACGCTTTTGTATTCTTTTGTCATGCCATCTTTTAACTTTTTCTTTAAACAACTTGGCATTTTCATAAGCTTGGGTTCTCCATTCATCAAGTGAGCTAATATCAAATAACCTCTTCTCACCGGCAAGTTTGAAATCATAGTTGAGCTCTTTAATATCCCAATATGACTTATGTTCTAGTTCGAGAGGTAAGTGACATGCTTTTACATAAACCATTTTATACAGAGACATACCCATGGGATTCTTATATGCAGTTCTATAGGCCCATAATGCATCATCAAGTTTCTTGGACCAATTCTTTCTAGACTTATTAACAGTCTTTTGCAAAATTAATTTGAGCTCTCTATTGCTCAATTCTACTTGACCACTAGACTGCGGGTGATAAGGAGATGCAATTCTATGATTAACGTCATATTTAGCAAGCATTTTACGGAAAGCACCATGAATAAAGTGTGAACCACCATCAGTCATTAAATATCTAGGGACTCCAATCCTCGGAAAAATAACTTCCTTAAGCATTTTAATAGAAGTGTTATGATCAGCACTACTAGTTGGAATAGCTTCTACCCACTTAGTAACATAATCAACAGCAACTAAAATATGTGTATATCCATTAGAGGCAGGAAAAGGTCCCATATAATCAAAGCCCCAAACATCAAATGGTTCAATAACAAGTGAATAATTCATAGGCATTTCTTGACGTCTACTGATATTACCAATTCTTTGACATTCATCGCAAGACAAAAGAAACTTACGGGCATCCTTGAAGAGAGTAGGCCAATAAAAACCAGATTGCAATACCTTATGTGTAGTTCTATCTCCAGCGTGGTGTCCTCCATAAGCTTTGGAGTGACACTTGCGTAGGATTTGTTCCTGTTCATGCTCAGGTACACAACGTCTAATAACACCATCTACTCCTTCTTTATAAAGATGTAGGTCATCCCAAAAGTAATGTCGCAAATCATAGAAAAACTTTTTCTTTTGTTGGTATGTGAAGCTAGGTGGTATAAATTTAGCAACAATATAATTAGCATAATCAGCATACCATGGAGTGCTACGAGAAGTGCTTATGACATTTAATTGTTCATCAGGAAAACTACCATCAATAGGTAGTGGGTCATCAAGAACATTCTCTAACCTAGATAAGTTGTCTGCAACGGGGTTCTCAGCTCCTTTTCTATCAACAATATGCAAATCAAATTCTTGCAGCAAGAGAACCCATCTAATAAGTCTAGGTTTTGCATCTTTCTTTTCCATAAGATATTTAATAGCAGCATGATCAGTGTGAATAGTTACTTTAGAATCAACAATATAGGGTCTAAATTTATCACAAGCAAATACAACTGCTAAAAGTTCCTTTTAAGTGGTAGCATAATTTCTTTGAGCACTGTCTAGAGTCTTACTAGCATAATGGATAACATTTAATTTCTTATCAACTCTTTGCCCTAGAACAGCACCTACAGCATAATCACTAGCATCACACATAATTTCAAAGGGTAAATTCCAATCAGGTGGCTGAACAACAGGTGCAGATACTAATGCTTTCTTAAGTATTTCAAATGCTTCTACACAATCATCATCAAAGACAAATGGTACATCTTTTTGTAATAAATTAGTCAGAGGCCGAGAAATTTTTGAGAAGTCCTTAATGAACCTCCTATAAAATCCGGCGTGACCAAGGAAACTTCTTATACCTTTGATGTCCTTGGGACATGGCATCTTTTCAATAGCATCAACCTTGGCTTTATCAACTTCAATACCTCTTTCAAAAACTTTGTGCCCCAAGACAATACCTTCATTAACCATAAAGTGGCACTTTTCCCAATTCAAGACAAGATTAGTTTCTTCACATCTCTGCAAAACTCGATCAAGAATGCTCAAGAAATCATCAAAAGAGGAACCATAGACGAAGAAATCATCCATGAAAACCTCACAATTTTTTTCACAAAATCAGAGAATATAGCCATCATGCATCTTTGAAAGGCAGCAGGTGCATTACATAAACCGAAAGGCATACATCTATAAGCAAAAGTACCAAAAGGGCATGTAAAAGTAGTCTTTGATTGATCTTTAGCCGACACAGGTATTTGAGAGAAACCAGAATAACCATCTAGAAAGCAATAATGTGTATGTTTGCATAATCTTTCTAGCATTTGATCAATAAAAGGTAAGGGGTAATGATCTTTCTTAGTAGCCTTATTTAATTTGTGGAAATCAATTACCATCCTATAACCTGTGATAATTCTTTGCGGAATCAATTCATCTTTATCATTAGGGACAACAGTAATACCTCCCTTCTTAGGGACACAATGGACAGGATTACCCACTGACTATCAGCAACGGGATAAATTATACCTGCCTCCAGAAGCTTGAGTATTTCTTTTCTTACCACTTCTTTCATTTTAGGATTCGAACGTCATTGAGGATCATGAACTGGTTTGGCATCCGCTTCCAAATTTATCTTATGTTGACATATAGTGGGACTAATGCCCTTAAGATCATCAAGAGTATATCCAATAGTGGCACGGTGCTTCTTCAGAGTTTTCAATAATCTTTCTTCTTCATGCTCTGAAAGGTTAGCACTAATAATGACAGGATGTATTTTCTTTTCATCAAGATAAGCGTATTTAAGATTATCAGGCAACGGTCTAAGCTCAAACATGGGATCACCCTTGGGTGGAGGAGGATCCCCTAGGATTTCAACAGGAAAATTGTGTTGCAGAATAGGTTCATGTTTAAAGAATACTGCATCTATTTCCCTTCTTTCATTCATGAACATATCATTTTCATGGTCTAGCAAATAGTGTTCTAAAGGATCACTAGGAGGTACGGCAATAGAAGCAAGACCAATAATTTCATCCTTACTAGGCAATTCTTCCTCACGATGTTGTTTACTAAATTTAGAGAAGTTAAACTCATGAACCATCTAATCCAAGCCAATAGTAACAACATTCTTTTCCCAGTCTATCTTAGCATTAACAGTATTCAAGAAGGGTCTACCAAATATAATGGGACAAAAGCTATCTTGTGGAGAACCAAGAACAAGAAAATCAGCGGGATATTTGGTTTTTCCACACAAGACTTCAACATCTCTAACAATTCCCATTGCAGATATAGTATCTCTATTGGCAAGTTTAATTGTAACATCAATATCTTCTAACTCAGCAGGTGCAATATCATGCATAATTTCTTCATACAAGGTAATAGGTATAACACTAGCACTAGCACCCATATCACATAAGCCATGATAACAATGATCTCCTATTTTAACAGAAATAACAGGCATGCCTATCACAGGTCTATGTTTATCTCTAGCACAAGGTTTAGCAATTCTAGCAGTTTCACCACAGAATTGAATAACATGCCCATCAATATTATCAGACAAGAGATCTTTAACAATAGCAATATTAGGTTCTACTTTAACTTTCTCAGGAGGTGTATAAGTTCTAATATTGCTTTTACGAACAACAGTTGAAGCTTTAGCATGATCCTTCATTCTAACAGGGAAAGGTGGTTTCTCAACATAAGAAGTGGGAACAATAGGATCATTATAAGTGACACTCTTTTCTTCAACTTTAATAGGTGCAGCTACTTTTACTTCTATGGGAGGATGATATTTAAACCACTTCTCCTTGGGGAGATCGACATAAGTAGCAAAAGATTCACAGAAAGAAGCTGCTATCTCAGAGTCAAGTCCATATTTCGTGCTAAACTTACGGAAAATATCGGTATCCATAAAAGATTTAACACAATCAAACTTAGGTGTCATACCTGACTCCTTACCTTCGTCGAGATCCCAATCTTCAGAGTTGCGTTTAATTCTATCCAATAAATTCCATTTAAATTCAATAGTCTTCATCATAAAAGAGCCAGCACAAGAAGTATCGAGCATGGTGCGATTGTTATCAGAAAGCCGAGCATAAAAACTTTGAATAATTACTTCTCTTGGGAGCTCATGATTGGGGCATGAATATAACATTGATTTAAGCCTCTCCCAAGCTTGAGCGATGCTTTCTCCTTCGCGAGGCCAAAAATTATATATATAATTGCGATCACGATGAACAAGATGCATAGGGTAATACTTTTGATGAAATTCCAATTTCAATCTTTTATAGTTCCATGATCTTGTATCATCACATAGCTTATACCATGTAAATGCGTCTCCCTTCAAAGATAAAGGGAAGGCCTTCTTCTTAACAACATCATCGGGTATACCTGCAAGCTTAAATAGTCCACAAACTTCATCCACATAGAGTAGATATTCATCAGGATGCTTTGTTCCATCTCCTGTAGAAGTGTTATCTAGCAGTTTTTCCATCATACCCGAAGGAATTTCAAAAGGAGTTTCATTTTCAATAGGTTCAGTAGGTTGAGGAGCAACTCTTTGCTCTACTGGACAGGGTGAAGATACCCCGAACAAGCCCCTCGGAGAATTACTTTCCATAGTAACAAGTGACAGAAAATTTCAGCACACTATATAATTTTTTTCCTTACCAAATTCCACCTACCAAAGGCGCTACACTCCCCGGCAACGGTGCCAGAAAAGAGTCTTGATGACCCACAAGTATAGGGGATCTATCGTAGTCCTTTCGATAAGTAAGAGTGTCGAACCCAACGAGGAGCAGAAGGAAATGATAAGCGGTTTTCAGTAAGGTATTCTCTGCAAGTACTGAAATAAGTGGTAACAGGTAGTTTTGTGATAGGATAAATTGTAACGAGCAACAAGTAACAAAAGTAAATAAAGTGCAGCAAGGTGGCCCAATCCTTTCTGTAGCAAAGGACAAACCTGGACAAACTCTTATAATAGGAAAAGTGCTCCCGAGGACACATGGGAATATCGTCAAGCTAGTTTTCATCACGCTCATATGATTCGCGTTCGGTACTTTGATAATTTGATATGTGGGTGGACCGGTGCTTGGGTGCTGTTCTTACTTGAACAAGCATCCCACTTATGATTAACGTCTATTGCAAGCATCCGCAACTACAACAAAAGTATTAAGGTAAACCTAACCATAGCATGAAACATATGGATCCAAATTAGCCCCTTACGAAGCAACGCATAAACTAGGGTTTAAGCTTCTGTCACTCTAGCAACCCATCATCTACTTATTACTTCCCAATGCCTTCCTCTAGGCCCAAATAATGGTGAAGTGTTATGTAGTCGACGTTCACATAACACCACTAGAGGCTAGACAACATACATCTTATCAAAATATCGAATGAATACCAAATTCACATGACTACTAATAGCAAGACTTCTCCCTTGTCCTCAGGAACAAACATAACTACTCACAAAGCATATTCATGTTCATAATCAGAGGGGTAATAATATGCATAAAGGATCTGAACATATGATCTTCCACCAAATAAACCAACTAGCATCAACTACAAGGAGTAATCAACACTACTAGCAACCTACTAGCACCAATCCCAGACTTGGAGACAAGAATTGGATACAAGAGATGAACTAGGGTTTGGAGATGAGATGGTGCTGGTGAAGATGTTGATGGAGATTTCCCTCTCCAGATGAGAGGAGTGTTGGTGATGACGATGGTGATGATTTCCCCCTCCCGGAGGGAAGTGTCCCCAGCAGAACAGCTCTGCCAGAGCCCTAGATTGGTTCCGCCAAGGTTCCGCCTTGTGGCGGCGGAGTCTCGTCCTGAAAGGTTGCCTTCTATTTTTTTCTCATCGAAAGACTTCATATAGGAGAAGATGGGCATCGGAGAGCCACCAGGGGGCCCACGAGGTAGGGGGCGCGCCCCCCACCCTCGTGAGCAGGGTGTGGGCTCCCTGGCCTTCATCTTTGGCGACGATTTTTCTTTATTTATTTTAAGATATTCCGTGGAGTTTCAGGACTTTTGGAGTTGCGCAGAATAGGTCTCCAATATTTGCTCCTTTTCCAGCCCAGAATTCCAGCTGCCGGCATTCTCCCTCTTCATGTAAACCTTGTAAAATAAGAGAGAATAGCCATAAGTATTGTGACATAACGTGAAATAACAGCCCATAATGCAATAAATATTGATATAAAAGCATGATGCAAATGTACGTATCAGTCGTCCGACTCCGGATGAACCGATCACCGTGATCGTCTTCTTCTTGGGAGCCATGGCGATGAAGAACCGCTAGGCTAACCGCTAGACCGGGTTTTCACAACTGCGCCCCCCTACCTGGCGCGCCAAAGATGTCGGTGGAAACGACACCTATGGGATCACTGGAATCCCTTCTACGGTTGGCGGGCGCGGGGTTGTGCAAAGAGCGGGTCTGATAGGAAGCACATGGACCGTTTACCCAGGTTCGGGCCGCGAAGATGCATAATACCTTAGTCCTGCTTTGGTGGATGTATTGAGTGTTCTTCTCTTCTTGAGCTAGATACGGGGTGTGTCGCTTTGCCCAAAAGATCCGAATCCTTCTCCTGGTCGCCTCGGCCTCCTTTTATAGGAAAAAAGGGGTTGCCACAGTGGCGCACAGGAGGTGGAAAGGTCTATAGTGGATGAGTCTATCCTCTGGCCCCGTCGAACAAACGCATTTAATGCGCTACCGACGTGCCCCTCTCGCTTTATCAGGGACGGCAAGGAAGCACGTCCCAGCTGTCGCCGCCACGCCTGGCTTCGACACGCGTCCGAGCTGACGGGGCATCGTGGCGCCAAGTTGGCTGGCTGTTGGGCTGGCGTGGTGGTGGAGCCTTCATGAAGGCCTGAATGCCACCATGCAGGTGCTTGCTGGGTCAGTGTAGAGGCTGCTCGTCGTCACGCAGGTGCCTGCCCAACTGGTTGGGTTGGCAGCTGCATGGGGACGGCAGTGGAGCCTTGGCAGACGCGGGCCTGGCCGTGGCCCTGGAGGTGTCTTCGGCAAGGGCCTTGCCGGGGCCCCGGCAAGGGTCTTGCCGTGGCCGTGGTCGTCCCCGGCAAGGGTCTTGCCGGGGGCCTCGTGGATTTCCTCGGCTAGGATCCCGCTGAGGGTCGTCGTCTTCTGGCCCTCATCTGATCCTGTGTGTTCATGATCTTGACGAAGATCTGCATGCCACCATAGAGGTGCCTCCCGAGCCTTGGTTCCAATGTGGTTGGTTGGTGGTGTTGGAACCCGTAGGCTCATGGGTGGCTCGCCCTGCTGGCATTGCGCAAGCTGTCCCGGCAAGGTTCTTGACGGGGCCGTGGAGGCCGCCCCGGCAAGGGTCTTGCCGGGGGAGTCCACCTTGCCCCTTTGCTCTTTTGTGTTTCTTGGTCTTGGCGTTGCTCCTGGCCGCCTTGTGCTCCGGCCCCTGTCTTCTGCCCTGATACGTTTCCAATGTATATATAATTTTTTATTGTTCCGTGCTTTATTATATTCTGTTTTGGACATTATTTGGCTTTATTATAAACTTTTATATCATTTTTTGGACTAGCCTATTAACCGGAGGCCCGGCCCAGAATTGTTGGTTTTTGTCCATTTCAGTGTTTCGCAGAAAAAGCATATCAAACGGAGTCCAAACGGAATGAAACCTTCGCGAACGTGATTTTCTGAACGAACGTGATCCAGAGGACTTGGAGTCTACGCAAAGCAACGAACGAGGAAAGCACGAGGTAGGGGGCGCACCTACCCCCCCGCCCTTCCCCCCCAGGCACGCCCTCCACCCTCGTCGGCCCCTCGTTGCTCCACCGACGTACTTCTTCCTCCTATATATACCTACGTACCCCTAAACTACCAGAGACGGAGCCAAAAACCTAATTCCACCACCGCAACTTTTTGTACCTGAGAGATCCCATCTCGGGACCTTTTCCGGAGCTCCGCCGGAGGGGGCATTGATCATGGAGGGCCTCTACATCATCTCCAAGGCCTCTCTGATGAAGTGTGAGTAGTTTATCTCAGACCTTCGGGTCCATAGTTATTAGCTAGATGGCTTCTTCTCTCTTTTTGGATCACAATACAATGTTCTCCCCCTCTCTTGTGGAGATCTATTTGATGTAATCTTCTTTTGCGGTGTGTTTGTCGAGATCCGATGAATTGTGGGGTTATGATCAAGATTATCTATGAACAGTATTTGATTCTCATCTGAATTCTTTTATGTATGATTGGTTATCTTTGCAAGTCTCTTTGAATTATCAGTTTGGTTTGGCCTACTAGATTGATCTTTCTTGAAATGGGAGAAGTGCTTAGCTTTGGGTTCAATCTTGCGGTGTCCTTTCCCAGTGATAGTAGGGGCGGCAAGGCACGTATTGTATTATTGCCATCAAGGATAAAAAGATGGGGTTTATATCATATTGCATGACTTTATCCCTCTACATCATGTCATCTTTCTTAATGTGTTACTCTGTTCTTCATGAACTTAATGCTCTAGATGCATGCTGGATAGCGGTTGATGTATGGAGTAATAGTAGTAGATGCAGGCAGGAGTCGGTCTACTTGTCTCGGATGTGATGCCTATATACATGATCATACCTAGATATTCTCATAACTATGCTCAATTCTATCAATTGCTCGACAGTAATTTGTTTACCCATCGCAAATACTTATGCTATCTTGAGAGAAGCCACTAGTGAAACCTACGGCCCCGGGTCTATTTTCCATCATATTAATCTTCCAACACTTTGCTATTTCTATTGCCTTTTATTTTACTTTGCATCTTTATTACAAAAATACCAAAAATATTATCTTATCATCTCTATCAAATCTCACTCTTGTAAGTTACCGTGAAGGGATTGACAACCCCTTTATCGCGTTGGTTGCGAGGTTCTTGTTTGTTTGTGTAGGTGCGAGGGACTCGTGCGTGGCCTCCTAATGGATTGATACCTTGGTTCTCAAAAACTGAGGGAAATACTTACGCTGCTTTACTGCATCACCCTTTCCTCTTCAAGGAAAACCAACAAAGTGCTCAAGAGGTAGCAAGAAGGATTTCTCGCACCATTGCCGGGGAGTCTGCGCAAAAGTCAAGCCATACCAAGTACCCATCACAAACTCATCTCCCTTGCATTACATTATTTGACATTTGCCTCTCGTTTTCCTCTCCCCCACTTCACCCTTGTCATTTTATTCGCCCTCTCTTTTCCGTTTACCTATTTTTCGTTCATTTTCTCATCGTTATGGCTAGTCCTTTATCTTCTCCATTGTCTCTCGAGAATGAAGTTCTTAATTTTAAGCAAAGGGAGGGAGAAAATCTAAAAGATGCTTGGTATAGAATTTGCGATGCTCAAAATAGATCTACGAGGAAGCAATCTACTTCTGTTCTTCTTCGTAATTTTTACGTAGGTGCTACCCCTTGGTACAGATATATCCTTGATACCATTGCCGGAGGGAATTTCTTGGGTAGCCATACTTTTGATTCTTATAATGCTATGATAGATTTGTTTGGCTCACCACCTCTTTTGGTTAATGGTACTATGTTAACTTTTGAGCATGTAATGCAAAGACTTGAAATTATTGAAAATAAAGTTGCTACCGTAGAGTTAATTTAAAGTTTGGATAAAAAGATCCACAACCAAATCACCCCATATGGATCTAGAGTAGGAGTCACTTTGAAAAATACTAAAGAGAAGGAACCCATAGTTAACGAAAGAATAAATCAGGATTCCACTAGAATCGATAAACTAGAGGGTATCATTACCAATTTGGGAACCGCTTTTTCTTACATAAAGAATACTCCAGGTCCTCCAACTAAAATTGCCAAGCTTATCTATGTTCCTAAAAATAAGGGTGAATCCTCTAGTAAGGAAGCTGCGGATCTCAAATCTATAAGTGTTCATCCCAATCTTTTTGCTATCATTAAGGAAGCATTAGCTACAAATGATTTTTTCGGTTATGTGCCTAGATGTTTGATAATTAATAAAAAGAAAGAAACTCCTAAGAATGATAGATGTCTTATTGAAGAATTGCCTACCAAAGATGGCAACACCTAGATCTATCCTTGCCTTTATGCCTAGCTAGGGGCGTTAAACGATAGCGCTTGTTGGGAGGCAACCCAATCTTATTTTATTTTTTGCTTTTTGCTTCTGTTTAGGAATAAATAATATGTCTAGGCTCTGGTTAGATTCGTTCTTGTGTTTTAATTTGTGTTTGTGCCAAGTAAAACCGTTAGGATAACATACGGTAATAGTTATTTGATTTTGCTGCAGAAAACAGAAACTTTGCACGCACGAGATTAGTTTTTATAAATCACAGAAACGTGTTTTTCAGTTGATTCTTTTTTATGTAGATCAATAAACAAATTATCTAGAACTTTCTAATTTGGTTGAACTTTTCACGTTCCAGAAGTTTGCGTTAGTTACAGATTACTACAGACTGTTCTATTTTTGACAGATTCTGTTTTTTCGCGTGTTGTTTGCTTATTTTGATGAATCTATGGCTAGTAAAATAGTTTATAAACCATAGGTAAGTTGGAATACAGTAAGTTTAACACCAATATAAATAAAGAATGAGTTCATTACAGTACCTTGAAGTGGTATTTTGTTTTCTTTCGCATCGCCCCTCACGTCGCCTCTGCGGGCGACCCGGGGGGAAAACCCTAGCCGCCGCCCTTCGAGTCTTCTCCTTCTCTCCCCTCCTTGCCGTCGTCCATAGCGCCGCCCGGAGAAGCCTGGCCGGCCGGGCAGCAGCGGGGCTTCTCCCCATCCTCTCCGTCTCTGCTGGCGCGGGACAGCGGGATCCAGAGGAACGCCGGGCGAACGTGGGGTCCGACGGCGCGGCGGGCGGGTCTCCCATCGGCGCCGTGCACGGCACGGCGGTGGGGACCTGCATGTCATGAGGTGGTGGCTGCGTTGGCCTGACCGGTGGTCGCGGGTGCCGCCGAATCCAGATCGGATCCATCTGGATCCTTTCTTCGGACTCCGTCGGCTGCCGCGGGGTGGTGATGATCGTCGCTGGCCACGTCGGGTCGTTGGATTCGGCGTCTGGAGATCTACAAGGAGTTCTTCTTGATCCTCCTTTCTGGTGGGTTGAGCCCCATGGCTCTTTCATCTTCGCGGGTTTCGGATCGTGGCTTGCCGGATCCGGAGTACACGGAGGTTTGGTAGCATAGGATGGGGACCGGAGGAAACTTTGGTCGGCGTGTTCGGCCCGGCATCAGCGACGTCACTTGACGCCATTATCCTTCCTGGAGGCGAAGCCAAGGTTCCCCCTATCCACTCCCAAACCCCTCCCAGATGAAAGTCCAAAATTCAGTCTGGATTGGGCGGCGGCATCGTCCTGCGCGTCGTATCCTCCATGGAGGCGCCGTCTTGGGAGGAACCGCTATTCGAGGGAGAGATGTTGTGGATGGTGGGCTCCGAGTAGCTCCAGCAGTGGCGATGGTGTGGAGACTGCCAGGTGGTGCAGTGTTGTATCTACCGCGTCATTGACGACGAGTGGTGGCGGCATGGTGCAGCTGCATATCAACGACGGATGCGGCTGGATGGACGAGCGTAGGGTGGTCGAGCTGTCTGGCGCCATGGTGGCGTCGACGGCAGGCCTCGCAAGGTCTGTGCGTTAGTACCTGCTCTGGAGATGGATCGGTGGAAGAAGGCGGCGGCAGCCTCGGTGAGTGCGCCAGACTGGTGTGTGACCAAGTCCTTGTATGTGGCTAGGATGGGGCGTCCGGCATTAGATGTTAGAATTTGGTGCAATGTCTGTTTGGTATTAGGCTTGGACATTCGGCACCACTGCATCAAGGGGGTAGGAGTAGCGACAGATGTTGCCTAGATGGTGGCTTCAGGCTTACTGATGTACTACTTTGTAAGGTCTTTTGTGCTTAATAATTAATAAAGTGGCCGTATGCATCGTCCAGATGCAGAGGCCGGGGGTGCATCCTCCTTTTCTAAAAAAATGAGATTTTCTGTTGAGTTTTGTGTTGTGAAGTTTTCAAGTTTTGGGTAAAAGATTTGATGGATTATGGAACAAGGAGTGGCAAGAGTCAAAGCTTGGGGATGCCCATGGCACCCCAAGATAATCTAAGGACACCTAAAAGCCAAAGCTTGGGGATGACCCAGAAGGCATCCCCTCTTTCGTCTACTTCCATCGGTAACTTTACTTGGAGCTATATTTTTATTCACCACATGATATGTGTTTTGCTTGGAGCGTCTTGTATTATTTGAGTCTTTGCTTTTCAGTTTACCACAATCATCCTTGCTGTACACACCTTTCGAGAGAGACACACATGATTCGGAATTTATTAGAATACTCTATGTGCTTCACTTATATCTTTTGAGTTATATAATTTTGCTCTATGCTTCACTTATATCTTTTAAAGCACGGCGGTAGACTTGTTTTATAGAAACTATTGATCTCTCATACTTCACTTATATTATTTTGAGAGTCTTGAAATAGCATGGCAATTTTCTTTAATTATAATTTCATGAGAAAATTTGATACTAGATAATGGTTTTGAGATATAAAGGTGGTAATATCATAGTTGTGGTAGTTGAGTAATTATGGAATTGAAAAATACTTGTGTTGGGGTTTGTTATTCCCGTAGCATGCACGTATGGTGAACCGTTATGTAACGAAGTTGGAACATGAGGTATTTGTTGATTGTCCTCCTTTGTGTGGCGGTCGGGATCGCGCGATGGTTAACTCCTACCAACCCTTCCCCTAGGAGCATGCGTAGTAGTACTTTGCTTCGAGGGCTAATAAATTCTTGCAATAAGTATATGAGTTCTTTATGACTAATGTGAGTCCATGGATTATACGCACACTTACCTTTCCGCAATTTTCTAGCCTCTTCGGTACCGTGCATTGCCCTTTCTCACCTTGAGAGTTGGTGCGAACTTCGCCGGTGCATCCAAACCCCTTGATATGATATGCTCTATCACACATAAACCTCCTTATATCTTCCTCAAAACAGCCACCATACCTACCTATTATGGCATTTCCATAGCCATTCCGAGATATATTGCCATGCAACTTTCCATTGTTTCGTTTATCATGACACGCTCCATCATTGTCATATTGCTTTGCATGATCATGTAGTTGACATTGTATTTGTGGCAAGGCCACCATTCATAATTCTTTCATACATGTCGCTCTTGATTCATTGCATACCCCGGTACACCGTCGGAGGCATACACATAGAGTCATATTTTGTTCTAAGTATCGAGTTGTAATTCTTGAGTTGTAAGTTGGATGCCTGAGGTCTTCGTGAGCAAGCAAGTTGGATGCACACCCACTTAGCTTATTTTTGTTTGAGCTTTCATACACTTATAGCTCTAGTGCATCCGTTGCATGGCAATCCCTACTCCTCACATTGATATCTATTAATGGGCATCTCCATAGCCCGTTGATATGCCTAGTTGATGTCAGACTTTCTCCTTTTTGTCTTCCTACATAACCCCTACCATTACACCTTATTCCACCATAGTGCTATATTCATGGCATGCGCTCATGTATTGCATAAGAGTTGAAAAATCTGAAGCGCGTTAAAAAGTATGAACCAATTGCTTGGCTAAAACCAGGGTTGTACATGATATGAATGCTTTGTGTAGGGAAGATGGAGCATAGCCAGACTATATGATTTTGTAGGGATAACTTGCTTTGGCTATGTTATTTTGATAAGACATAATTGCTTGGTTAGCATGCTTGAAGTATTATTATTTTTATGTCAACATTAAACTTTTATCTTGAATCATATTGAATCTGAAAATTCGTGCCACAATAAGAAGAATTACATTGAAATTATGCTAAGTAGCACTCATCAAAAAATTTGTTTTATCATTTACCTACTCGAGGACGAGCAGGAATTAAGCTTGGGGATGCTTGATACGTCTTCAACGTATCTATAATTTTTTTATTGTTCCGTGCTTTATTATATTCTGTTTTGGACATTATCGGGCTTTATTATACACTTTATATCATTTTTGGGACTAACCTATTAACCGGAGGCCCAACCCAGAATTGTTGTTTTTTGTCCGTTTTAGTGTTTCACAGAAAAAGAATATCAAACGGAGTCCAAACGGAATGAAACCTTCGGGAACATGATTTTCTGAACGAACGTGATCCAGAGGACTTGGAGTCTACGCAAAGCAATGAACGAGGAAGGCACGAGGTAGGGGGCGCGCCTACCACCCCCCCCCCCCCAGGCGCACCCTCCACCCTCGTCGGCCCCTCGTTGCTCCACCGACGTACTTCTTCCTCCTATATATACCTACGTACCCCTAAACTACCAGAGACGGAGCCAAAAACCTAATTCCACCGCCGCAACTTTCTGTACCTAAGAGATCCCATCTCGAGACCTTTTCCGGAGCTCCGTCGGAGGGGGCATTGATCACGGAGGGCCTCTACATCATCTCCAAGGCCTCTCCGATGAAGTGTGAGTAGTTTATCTCAGACCTTCGGGTCCATAGTTATTAGCTAGATGGCTTCTTCTCTCTTTTTGGATATCAATACAATGTTCTCCCCCTCTCTTGTGGAGATCTATTTGATGTAATCTTCTTTTGCGGTGTGTTTGTCGAGATCCGATGAATTATGGGTTTATGATCAAGATTATCTATGATTAATATTTGATTCTCATATGAATTCTTTTATGTATGATTGGTTATCTTTGCCAGTCTTTTTGAATTATCAGTTTGGTTTGGCCTACTAGATTGATCTTTCTTGCAATGGGAGAAGTGCTTAGCTTTGGGTTCAATCTTGCGGTGTCCTTTCCCAGTGACAGTAGGGGCAGCAAGGCACGTATTGTATTGTTGCCATCGAGGATAAAAAGATGGGGTTTATATCATATTGCATGAGTTTATCCCTCTACATCATGTCATCTTTCTTAATGCGTTACTCTGTTCTTCATGAACTTAATACTCTAGATGCATGCTGGATAGCGGTCGATCTGTGGAGTTATAGTAGTAGATGCAGGCAGGAGTCGGTCTACTTGTCTCGGACGTGATGCCTATATACATGATCATACCTAGATATTCTCATAACTATGCTCAATTCTATCAATTGCTCGACAGTAATTTGTTTACCCATCGCAAATACTTATGCTATCTTGAGAGAAGCCACTAGTGAAACCTATGGCCCCGGGGTCTATTTTCCATCATATTAATCTTCCAACACTTTGCTATTTCTGTTGCCTTTTATTTTACTTTGCATCTTTATTACAAAAACTAGCAAAGTGGCCTGCTCTTCGCGCGGGCTAGTACTTAATATAGTTTGGTTGAAATAAATTCATGTTCACCAATTATTTGTCCTGGTCGTGAAGTGGTAATTTTAAGGATATAAGAGTTACCCCTTTAATATTTCGGCGAGATATCTGGAGCCTATTTTGTTGCTGAATTTTTTTAGTGCTACGTGCTCATATCCATGGGCTTACCTGATGCCGCTGCAGCGATGTCTACATGGTGTGTGGCTAGCTTGACAATCCCGTTGAGGCATATTATAGTTTATTATTTTTAGTATATAATGTTTCCCTGAGGAATATCATAGGCATCACATTTGAGTCAATATGGGCGATTTTATAACGATCATATTTTTTTGTCCATATGCCCATGAAGTATATGTTAGCATGGCATTATACTTTAAAAAATTTGCATCACCAAATATCACATAATTTACGCTAAAAATATGTACTGCACTACTTTCTCCCTAGACGACGTACATTAATCATAGGTGTTTTTTATAACTCATAGCTGATTTTTCTTGAACAATTTATAACTAATTATTTGTCCTTTTGTAGTAAAATAATTTTTCCGTACTTGAATGATTATTCTGGCTTTTAGACCAGCAGGCTCACGTAGATGCACACAACATTCAGACATCTCTCGCACTGCATAGTCCACATCTTGACACAAAGGCTGGTCTTGCCCGATCCCCTTTGTCCCATTTCTCCTTTCCTTCCTTTCTGTGTTGACTCTGGCGTTGCTGCTGCCAGATGATGTCTAGCTACTCATAGGGTAAAGACACCCTCCATTTCTCTGTTGACTGCCAGAATCATGTCGCAGGCTGATGTCCAGCTACGCAAAGAGCAACGTTAGTGTTGTTGTTGATTCATTGTGGTAACGGATCTCATCTCTCTTAGCCAGATTGGATCCATACAGAGTTCATCCTCCAGAAGATACATCCATATTAGTGAAATCAAGGTCGGCTGACACGTCATCTTCGTCCCCCATAGCAGTTGGCTTCTTCCGCCTGCATGTCCAACTTTTTTCCCTTTCCTGTTCATGTCATATTTCCCCTTCTTCTTATCTGTTTCGTATGTTTTTACTGTTGAACCGATGTAACAAAGTTAGTGAAAATATTAATTTGTTTATTCCTATCCACTTTATTCGTGCTTGGGAACAACATTTGCAGTTGCCTCCGTGCCCCTATTCATATTCAGGCTCTCAAATATGTAATGAGTCTCAAATATCAGATAATATTGAGCGTCGATGTCACGTATGAATGAGTTGTTTCCATCGAATGATGATGCACGTTTCCATTACTTATGCATATCAGTAGACCTTATCCATCCTACCATATCATGTTTGCATTGATATGTTAGTTATTATTTTGAAGATAGTTTGTAGTATACAAATTTTTCATGTACTTATTCTGGTCTAATAAAAGGTCATTAGCAACATCTTGCTGAAGAAGAACTATAATAAAAGTATGTTTCCATGCCTTTAGCATATTTATTTATATACTATTATCCTTACTATATCGCTTTATTGCGACTCTTGAGAATGCCATGTATAGTTCTCCATGTGCAAACACATGTTTAGGCAGAGATAGTTTCAATTTTTTGATTTGCGGGTCTCACCTCCCCTTATTTATTTGTTGTCATCATACGACTGAACTAATAAAATAAATAAGGTAGTTTTTTTTTAATGACTGACCTTCCAGTTCATGTTTTTGTTCCACCCTGCATGTTGGCTGCTCTTGATCTTCACTCGATTGACTTATGGCCGAGTTACAGAATGATGATAGTAAGTTAAATGATAGTCAAACACAAAGGAGTAGTGTTATTTTGTTTATGCTCCCTCCACTTTTTCCTGGTGTTGGGACCAGCATTGGAGTGTTAAGCCCTCTTACACCTATTAGTTTCAACAAACTCGCAAAGACATATTAAGATTTGATAACTGAATAAGAAAACATGTTTGACTGCATTCTACATATAAAATATAACAATGTCCAGATGATCCCACTATTGGTTGCTCTATATAAAAAGCTTTAGAACTCAGAAGTCACTTAATATAGATTTGTCAATGTTTGAAACAAAAGAAGTTTTTCTAGCAATTGTTACTTTGAGAGTTGTTGGTATATATATACAACCTAACCAAATGTCATCCGGCTCATGCCTAGAAGGCGGGTACTCAGTGACACCCCCATCACAATACCTAAAGCCAGGATCGATTAAGCTAGTGGATCAGAGGCTCAGAGATTGTGTGAGAATAGTGGCCTGGAGAAGAGTTTTTTTATCTTGGAGAAGGAGATGGGGAATTGATGCCTTGAACATAGGTTTTTCTTTCTACTAAAAAGTGATTAGGAGTTGATAGTTTCTCTTTGTAGCTAGGCGGTCGCGAAAAGATCTCGGATCCCGAAAAAAGACTGGCAATGCTAGTGCAGAGACTCATTGCGACAGCCGCTACGTGAAGTCCAGAACATAGGGGACGGCAGTTGCGTGTGATTTTGTTTTGTGAGGGACGGCAGCGCCGTGTTTTTTTTTTT
>NC_041381.1:388349351-388356127 GCF_002162155.2 Triticum dicoccoides
TTTGGTTTGAGGGACATGAGATGCGGTTTTTCTTTGTAGAATGTGAGATCTAGTAGTTTTTCTAGCTTATTCATCTAAGAATTGTACATATGATAAATCAGATCCACCAGTTTTACATGTAGTATGTGAGATCTTCTAGTTTTTTCTTTTAGTTTAATTTAAAGGGACATGCACATAGATATAAGGTGCGTACGTAATATTTACTTTTTATCCTGGAGAAGGTGATCGGGAATTGATGCCTTGAACATAGGATTTTCTTTCTACAAGAAAGTGATTAGGAGTTGATAGTTTTTCTTTGTAGCTAGGCGGTGACAAAGAGACCTCGGATCCCGAAGAAAGACTGGCAACGCTAGTGCAGAGACTCATTCCGGCAGCCGCTACGTGAAGTCGGTGACATGGGACGGCGGTTGCATTTTGTTTTATGAGGGACGGCGGCTCCGTGTTTTTTTTCCTGAGGGATATCAAGATCTGCAAGTAGTTTTCTCTGTACATGAAATGTAGCTAAAAAAAGATATGTAAGATGTAGTACTTTTTCAGGGAAAAGATATAGTAGTAGCTTTTTGTACGTGAGATGTAGTAACTTTTTGTTTTTGTTCTCATTTGAGGGACGTGAGATCTACAACATGAGATGCCATATATTTTTTTGTACAACGTTGAGATCAAGTAGTTTTTGTAGCTTATTCATCTAAGAAGTGTACATATGATAAATCGGATCCACCGGTTTTACATGTAGTACGTGATATATGCTAGTTTTTTCTTTTAGTTTTATTTAAAGGGACATGCAGATAGATATAAGGTGTGTACATGTTTTTAATTGCATGTAATATTTATTTTAGGATGAAGCGGCATGTACAGGCTAGACTATTTTTTTATTTTAGTTTTATCTAAAGGGACATGCACATAGATATAAGGTGCGTACGCAATATTTATTTTAGGATGGAGCGTCACGTAAGGTAAGGATAGTTGTATTTCTTTTTTTGAGATGAACGACATGCAGATAGATATCAGGTGTGTAAGTTTTTTCTTAATTGCACGTTAGATCTAATCCATTAGTTACGTCTTTTAAGTTCTGGGTCCACCAAATCAACGACCAGATGTTTCTAATTATTGTGGTAATTTCTTGCTTATTTATCTTTTTTCTGATTAACCCGTCAAGTACTTTTTATATATAATAGATAGATACCAAAAATATTATCTTATCATCTCTATCAGATCTCACTCTCGTGAGTGACCGTGAAGGGATTGACAACCCCTTTATCGCGTTGATTGCGAGGTTCTTGTTTATTTGTGTAGGTGCGAGGGACTCGTGCGTGGCCTCCTACTGGATTGATACCTTGGTTCTCAAAAACTGAGGGAAATACTTACGCTGCTTTACTGCATCACCCTTTCCTCTTCAAGGGAAAACCAACGCAGTGCTCAAGAGGTAGCATGCCCTGCTTAGTGTGGTCGTGGGCGCGGCTCCGACTGCCCGTGCACAAGTAAAGGGGTAAAAAGGAGTGCCCCTACTTTTGTACACCGACACCCGCGGTATGACCCAGCTGGGACTTGTTGTTTCATTAGTAAGCCAACAGATTGTAAGCCGGCATATGTTTAAGCCAGATGGTTGAGATGTTAAGCCGGTAGATGTTAAGCCGACAGATGTTAAGCCAGATGTTGAGCCGACAGATGTTAAGACGGCAGATGTTAAGCCAGATGGTAAGCCGGTAGATGTTAAGCCAGATGGTAAGCCAGATGGTAAGTCAGATTGTAAGCCAGATCGTAAGCCAGATCGTAAGCCAGACCGTAAGCCAAATTGTAAGCCGGATTGTAAGAATCCCAAGACGTTAAGAAACCCATGAAGAGAAGCCCATGATGAGAAGTCAGAATAGTTTAAGTCTTAATCCGAGTTGGACTCTATATGTAACCCGCCCCTCCAACTTATATAAGGAGGGGCAGGACACCCCAAGAGGGTCGAGTTGAATAATGGTTAAGTCTAGACACAACTAGGAGAGCCGGAGATACGGCAACTCCCTCAGGAGCATAATGAGACCTAGCCACAAACAGCATGTAGAGTTGTTACCGGATGATATTTCCCGGGGCCCGAAGCTGTCTAAATCCTCGTCTTGTGTTGTGTCTCTCGATTCTAATCAACCCCTCTCAAGATACCACATAGATGCATTGGCCTCACGACTAAGTCCTCACACTAGGACATCTGCCGTAACAATTCCACGACAGTTGGCGCCCGCCGTGGGGCTCGCGCACGGGGGTGTTGAGTTCTTGGAGGGATCTATCCCAGGGATTGAGAAGTTCGCAATTGTCTAAAAAAAGAAGAGACGGTTTTGAAGGATCTGTATTAGCTCCGAGTTCACCAGTCCAGATCTGTGAGGGTTAAAAGGTTCAAGAAAAATTAAGGTTGCGATATGTTGGCTGCCGCAAGTCGCCAAGGTGACAGGAACGTTTTCATCGCAGCTAAACATCGGATGTTTATTGGTAATCTTTCAAGCCTTTGATAAATTCTGCTATAGATTCAACAGCCGGGTCTGTTGTGACATCTTCTCAAACCAAGTTATGACCCAAAGCAAATTATCTTAAGAGTCGGACTCCGTCGTTAACCCGCCCTGTTGACTGTCGGGTCTTACGTTGAACCGTCGCAGACTTGCCCTGCCTTGGGACCTCTCCGCGTCGCGTAACCAAGGTGTCGTTGCCTGAGTCGCCGATGCTCCTCTACCATTGCACTGTAACGATGGCCTCTTCAAATCACACTGAGCCACCCCCGATGGCCTCAATCGTGCCCCTGTCGCGCGATCCGCCCATGGCAGGGAGTCGTTGCCGCCACTGATTCGACCCGCCGAGTCGCCATCGTGCTTCAAAGCCGCTGTCATACTTACCTCTACCAAATCGCCTCCAAGGCATCTCCGAGTCACCGCTGTGGTGTTACCTCCGCCCGACCTTGGAACTGCGCCAGCTAGCCTCGCTTCCAATCCACCATGGTCGCGCCACCACCGACCGTCGGGTCAACAACACGCCTTGAGCCTCCACATGCGCTGTCGTGACCCATGGCTCCGTGGCAAACCGCCGATGCCAGAGTCGCCACCGCCTGCTCCAAACCACCGTCGCCGAGCAGCAACAGATTTTACCCCGAGTCATCACCATGTCGGCGTCACTGTCTCATGGGGCCTCCCGGCGCCCTGAGCTGCCGCACCTCGGGTCATAACCCGCCTCCGCACTGCCCTCCTCTACCATGGGCCTCACTACTACCGGGACGGCCTCGCCGCTGTTGTTCGCCATTTCCGAGCAGTCCTGACCGCGCTCTACTTCTGTGGTGACCGAGCCGCCGCAGCGGTCTCCGTCCTCGCCGCGGCCTTGTGCCTCCGAACCGGCGCTGCTGCTCTCTGCTTCTACCACGGCCTGCTCACCTCCGCCGCCGGCCTCGCGTCACCTTTGGACCCGGCGTCACCTCCTGCCTTCGCCGTGAGTCGCCAAGTGGTCCCTGAGCCGCTGCCAGCGTCTCCCTCTGCAACAGCATCTGATTGAGCCTGACGTGCCGAGCCACTCTACTATTAAGGATCAGCCTCGAGCTACTACCTTGGGCCGCCTACTGTGATTTGAAGCTACTGCAACCTGCCACTTCTGTGGCCTCGTCGAGTCGCCCCAACACCGCTGTGACCGGCCGTGGGCGAGCCGCCCCCGGTTGTGAGCTGCTGTTTTCCTTCGTGAGCCGGCCGACTGTCGAGTTTCGCCTCGCCGGGGCACTTCAGCCGCCCGGCGTGCCGCTGTTGTGTCTCTGCCCTGCGTGCCCCCGGAGACTCCTTCTCGCGGACTAGTCGTCCGCCTCCTGGAGCTGTTGCAGTCGAGGCACCGGCCGCTTCTGCCACAAGCCATGATGCTACAAACCGCCACTGAGGCCCTCGTCCAACTGGCTCTGTCGCTGTTCGCGCACCCGGACCGACTCACCGCTCCGATCATGGGGTTATGTCGGCGCCCTTCTGCCTGAGCCGCCCCGTCACTACGATTCGCTCCGTTGGCCCTCTGCACTGCATGCGCCACTCCGTTGGGCCCTAAGTCAACACCATAGGCTTTCCATGTTGACTCACCGTCGTGTGCCTTGAGCCGCCGTGGCCGCCGTGGCCTTCACCTCCTTGGTCCACCTCGCCCTCACCGCCGGCCCATTCTGATTCACCCCTGCACTTTGACCTGGCCTGCCGCCTCGCCGGCCTCGCCATTTGAGCCGCTCCACGCGCAACCCCGCCTCCGCGTCACCTCCACTTCTGAGCCGCCTCCGCGATGAGCCGCCGTGGTGCGTTGACCTTCCCGCCGGCTCTATCATCGTCATCACCGCGACCTCTCTTGACCGTCATGTGGGTTTACCCCGAGTCATCGTCACGGTGACTCGCTGCAATCCCCGCGGCCTAACCTCACGTTAGCTGCGGTGTGCCCTCGCCTCCGGTGCGTCGAGCCGCCTGCTCCGGCCCGTCCGCGACTTCGACTGTTGTCCGTGCGTGCTGGGTCGGCCGACTCCCGCGCCACACACCGATCACCGCGTTTCTCCAATCCGCAGTTGGCTCAGACATGCTTTGTCGTCGAGCTGCCGCGTGTCTCTAGTGAACCGTTCTGGCTTCCTTCGGGTCACCTTCGCTGCTACAAACTTGCCTCCATTGTGACCCGCCTCCCCGGTTGTTGTCTCATTCTGAGCCACCGCCTTCCGCCGGGTTACTTATCCACCGGTTTACATTGGACTCGAATTATCTAGACATGCACCCTTGCTTCAAGTCGCCTCAGACCCAGCTCCGCTGTGCTGCACGTCGAGTCATCACCTCCCTTGCTCACCCTGCTCCTCCTATCGTTGCAGCCTCCGGGTCGTCAAGACGCCTCCATGAGCCGTCGTTGCTTGCCTGACCCGTCGTGCCTCACTGGAGAACCACCGTCCGACTCTGAGCCGCCGAGAGTTACGTCCGGGAGCCGACCGCGCCTCGCCATCGCCTCAGCTGCAGGGAGCCACATCATCGAGCCGGTCGTGCCTCGCTATCACCTTCACCGTCCATAGCCGTTGCGGTCGCGCCTTGAGTCGCCAGCCAGTTTTCCCTCGTTTCACTTTCACCCGCCCATGTCGTTCCTGCTCAGCCTTTTTGCCCACTCGCTGATTTGGCCTTGCTGGTTACCTACTGCATTGACTACTGCTTGGGCGGTCTTGGGGGTTCAGTAAAAAAACATGACCCAAAGGATCCTTTCTTAGCCGCCCGGTTCCGCGCTTTAACCCGTCACCTCCACCGCAGTCATGAGAGAGTGGCTAACTCACAGTTGAAATTACTGGAGGTGATCTTTGGATGCTATATACGGCTCATCTTCCGTCCAGACAAATCAGGTGAAAGTTGTCCAATCACTTTTTATTGATACGTTTTTTTATTTTTTCTTCGAGAACAATTACTCTCGTTTGTGCAAATTCTTATGCAGAACCATTCAAAATAGGCCATCAAGCTATGGCCCATGCCTGCACCAGACGGGTCAATGGACAGGATCAAGTATAACCCACCGAGATTCAACATATTTCAGCAATCCACTGGTCATATCATGGTCAAGCATGGAGAGTCTCAAGCCAACTCCTCGAGTAGTCTTAAGACTTGGGGGCTACAATGACATGACTCAGCCAATTCATGACCCTGGGTCATTGAAGGGAAAGATAACCCGGTCCCGGAGGCTATTGTTGTATTGATGAAAATTTAAGGGTTGTCAGAAAATTTCCGGCTCAAAATGAAGATTCCGGTTTAAAATCCGATTCAAGGGAAATCATTTCTCCCACAAAGCTCTGAAGCTCTCAAATCCGGTTTAAAATTCCGGCTCAAGAATATTATCTCTCGCAAGGTGTGAGTTCTCAGAAAAAATTAAAGGTTGCCAAAGAGAATTTGTTGCCATGATGCACAGTTCAAACATGAGTATCCGATCCGGCTTACACGCCTTATTACAAATCACTTGGAGGCTTGATGCCCTAGTTACAGGGACCAAAGAGAGTTTAATGCATAGCACAGCTCAAACATAGGTACCCGATGAGCACAACTCGACAGTATATCACTTGGGGGCTTCCTGTTCAAACATAGGTGTATTCACCAAAGAGAACATAGCGTTACTACCATTTTGATCCGGTGCAATGCCACAATTATGGTCACTTGGGGGCTTCCTGATCGTACTCGAATCATAGCATTACTACCCTCTTGATCGGCTTAATGCCACACTCGTCAATATGTCACTTGGGGGCTTCCTGTTCAAACATAGACGTATTTGACCAAGGAGAACATAGCGTTACACTACAAAAAAAAGACACATCCATGACATTTTGGGCCGAACGGAATTTTTTTCTGTCATACATATGACAATTCTATGACGATAATTGTGACAAAACCCGGTATCATCATAGATGTGGTGGGCTCCTACTTCTATGACAAAAAATCATGACAGAAAATGGACTTTTCATCTTGGGCGGGCCGGAGACGCAGCTGCATGACATTCTTTGGGCCGTCCATGACGGAAAAACCGTGGTAGAAGCGATGGGGAGGAAAATTTCGGGGAGTTGACGGTTACGGTGAGAGGTCGGGGGCCGAGCGATGTGCGTTTCTCTCGTACACGTGCGAGGCGTTGGCTCTAACTAAACCCGAGCGAGGCGTTGGGCTCTAACTGAACCCGAGCTATTGCATTGCAGGCTACGCATTACTGAACCCGAGCGATCGATTGATGGCTGTTAACTGAACCCGATGGAGCGATTCCTTCGCTACTGCTGCTAACTAAAGCCGATCGATTGGATGAAC
>NC_041381.1:388356840-388379376 GCF_002162155.2 Triticum dicoccoides
GGAGGTCTGTTTCATCCGTTTTGCGGTACGCCACACCCCTCCCGATCAACAGGACCCCCGTTTCAACTGTAGCAGGTCTGTTTCCTCTGTTTTGCGGTACGCCACACCCCTCCCGATCAACAGGACCCCGTTCCGAACGTGTCCAGTCGAACATAAGGTCGTTTCCTCCGTTGTGCGGTATGCCAAACCTCGTTTCCATCGCGTGTTCCGTCCAAGCCGGTTGGCTCCCATGCGTTCCGTTGCCTCCCGATGAACACGACGCATTCCGTTGCCTCCCCATGAACACGACGCATTCTGTTGCCTCCCCATGAACACGACGACGACGCTGTTTCTCCGTTTCGACCCAGCCATGTACACAAGCCCTGGCCATAAGTATGCGCGAGTAGGCGTTCGAGACCCTGCCCATATGTACGTACGTGGCCGTATTTTCTTTCTTGCACCCTCGTCGTTGTACGTATGTATACATGCTACGTGTGTGCCTCTACTACGACACGTGCGCGCCTCTACAACGACCAGTATGTACATACACGTTCATGACCAGAATGACAATGCTATGTACGCTTCGACCAGGTGGGTCCTGACTGTCAGGCACTTCCTTGCCTGCGAAGATGTAGCTGGTGGGTCCCAGCAGTCAGGGGGGCGAATCGTTTTTTTGTTGCCCAGATGCACTTCCTTGCGTGCGAAGATGTAGCTAGTGGGTCCCAGCAGTCAGGGGGCGAATCATTTCTTTTTTTCCCGGACGCACTTCCTTGCGTGCGAAGGTGTTGCTGGTGGGTCCCAGCGGTCAGGGGGGCGAATCGTTTTGTTTTTTTGCCCGGACGCACTTCCTTGCGTGCGAAGATGTAGCTGGTGGGTCCCAGCAGTCAGGGGGAAATGTTTTTTCGCGAAATACAGTTGCCCGTACGGTGGGTCCCAGCTGTCAGGTGGAGGAATCATTATTTTCCGCGTAATAAGGAGGCACTTCCTTGCTGCGGCCGTGGACCCAGCTGTCAGCCTCTCCACGTACAGTCCGATGGAAGTCGTTCCTTGACCACGTTGACCACGCCGCGCCGAGAGCACCAGGGCGGTGGACGACAGCGAGGCCTAGGAAGGGGACGACGGGGAGCCGGCGAAGACGCGGCAGTGGAAGCCCGCGCGGAGAGGAGTACGAGGGTTCACTGGTTCAGCTGCGGTGTGAGGCTGCCGTCGCCGCAGGGCCTGGCCAGCGGTGGGAATAGTAGGGGCGGTGAGGCCTCCGCGGTAGCACAGCCGGCCACGGGAGGCAGGAGCATGCGGCACGACGGGCGCTGCTTTGGGCGGCTGGAGCAAGAAGACCAGAGGTTGAAGAAGCACTGCGGCTGTTGGATGGACATCATACGGTCACTAGAGCTAGAATCGTTCATATTGACTAAAGTTGACAAAGGCCCCCGTCCCAGTCAACTTAGTAGGCCCACAAGTTAGCCTCCCACCATGGTGGGTCCCAGCTAGCAAGGGGAGTATTCATTTTTTGTGCGTAATAAGGAGGCACTTCCGGTGGGTCCGAGCTGACAGCGCGGGGAACGTTTTTTTCGCAAAATACGTTGGCCCGTCCGGTGGGTCCCAGCAATCAGGGGGGAAATGTTTTTTTCACGAAATAAGGTGGCCCGTCCGGTGGGTCCCTGCTGTCAGGTGGAGGAATGATTATTTTGCGCGTAATAAGGAGGCACTTCCTTGCGGCCACCTGGACCCAGCTGTCAGCCTCTCCACGTACAGTACTCTTCCGATGGAAGCCAATCGTTGACCACGTTGACCATGGTGCGCCGAGAGCACCAGGGCGGTGGTCTGGACGACGGCGAGGCCTAGGAAGGGGACGACACAGAGCCGGGGAAGACACAGCAGTGGTAGCCCGCGCGGAGAGGAGTACGAGGGTTCACTGGTTCGGCTGCGGCGTGAGGCTGCCGTCGCCGGAGAATAACAGGGGGTGTGGGTGAGTAGAGGGATACCATGGGCCAGTGGTGGGAGTAGTAGGGGGCGGTGAGGCCTCCGCGGCATCACAGCCAGCCACGAGAGGCAGGAGCACGCGGCACGACCGGCGTTGCTTTGGGCAGCTGGAGCAAGAAGACCAGAGGTTGAAGAAGCACTATGGCCGTTGGATGGACATCGTACGGTCACTGGAGCTAGAATCGTTCATATTGACTAAGTTGACAAAGCCCTCCGTCCCCGTCAACTTAGTTGGCCCACAAGTCATCCTCCCACTATGGTGGGTCCCATCTAGCAGGGTGGGTATTCATTTTTTTGTGCGTAATAAGGAGGCACTTCCTTGCGTGCGAAGATACAGCTGGTGGGTCCGACATCTAGCAGGGGGAAATACAGAGGCCCTTCCGATGGATCCCGGCTGTCAGGTGGAGGAATCATTATTTTGCGCGTACAATCCACGGCCGATGGATGTCGTTCGTTGACCACGTTGACCAGGCCGCGCCGAGAGCACCATGGCGGTGGACGACGGCGAGGCCTAGGAAGGGAACGACACGGAGCCAGGTGTCACATCCCTAGTTCTGGTATGACCTAGACTAGCTAGTCATTTGTGCATCATGTTAAATTCCATTTAAATTTGAAATGGGGATTTGTGAAACCCTCAGAATCATCTCTGAAAATGACCTAAATAAAAATTGTTCCAAAAAGGTCCAAGGAAATGTTCATGTTGCTCTCTGAAAATATTGGTTAGAGGAAAAATTCAAACAAATATTTTAGGAGCTCATGGATATTTAATTTTGGCCATTTGGATTAATCCGATAATTATTTGCTTTGGATATATATTGTTATATATATAAAATATTGTTCCAAAACTATGCCATTTATTAAGGAGCTCTGGAATAATATAGTTAGCTCCTCCAAAAATTGGCATAAGGTAATAAAATGATTTAGTACTTTAATTAAATCAAAACATATGTCAGAAAAATAGAAAAAGAAATAAAAGAGGAGAAACTTACCTGGCGCCTACCTTCGGCCCATAGGCCCAGCACTGTCGGCCCAGCCCAACAGCCTTCCCCTGTCGTCTTCCTCGCGCCAGTAGGCAGCGCGCGTGGCCGACGCACGCCGGCACACGCTCGGCCACCTCCTGCCTCCCTGCTTGCCTCCGCTACTCCCTGGGGACGCCACGCGGCCCCTCGACCCTCTCCCACTCTCCCGTGTCTCTCCCTCGTCTGCTCTCTCCCTCCCGAGCACCACCGAGCGGAGCTCGTCGCCGCTGCTCGTCGCCTACGTAGCCACAGCCTCCCCCTCGCCTCTCCGACACGCGCAGAAGCTCCGCCACGACTTCCTCGTCTCCTCCGTCAAGCCACAAGACGCCGGACGCCCTATGGAGCCGCCGTCGCCATCGTCTTCCTCCTCGGACGCCGCCGACCGCCGACTCCGATTCGCCGTCTCCAGTGCGTCCCCGAGCCCGCTTCGACGCCCGCTGCAACCGCGGTGAGCTCCACCACCGTTCCCCTCTCTCCGTTTAGCTGCCCGCACGCCGTAGCCCTCCTCCCCACCACGGCCGAAGCCTCTCGCCGCCGTCCATGTCGCCGTCGTCGTCTCGGCCCGCCTCCGCCCAAACCGAGCACCCCATCATGCTCCCGGTGCCACGAGGGTGCCGCCGAGCCCCTCAGGTGGCCTCCTCGTGCCCCGCAGCCCGTTTCCGCTCGAAGCCGAACTCCGGCCGCCGCCCCGAACTTCGCCCCGGCGAGCTCCGACGTCCCCGCGGCTTCTCGTCTGCTCCCCTGGATGCGGACGAGCCCGGGCTACGCCCCGGTGCTCTCAGACGCCGTCCCCGTGGCCTGTGGCGCAGACTCCGCCGCGTCCAGAGGTCGCCGGCGGCGAGCCCCGTCGCCTGAGCCCCGCCATGTGGGCCCGGCCCGTCAGGTGATTAGCTTAGTGCTAATCACTGCTTAGTTAACCCCCTGACACTGACAGTGGGCCCCAGCGCCACTAATCTAAGTTAGATTAGAATTAACCCCCCTATTAACTAACTGTGACACTGACATGTGGACCCCACACGTCAGGTTTGACCCTGGTCAGCCGGTTGACCTGCTGACCTCGTGCTGACGTCATGCGGGCGCAATAACATATTTTCTGGAATTAAAATAATTCAGGAAATTCCAGAAAATGATTTAAACTTCAAAAATTCATATTAATTCAACCGTAGCTCAGATTGAAATAATTTATATATGAAAAATTATCAGCAAAATGCAATCTTTCCATCTGTACTAGTTTCATGCATGACAAACCAACTTATACATGTTTTATATGAGAAAACACATTATGGCATATATAATAGCTTACTTTGGAGATGCAATTGAGCTTATGGTTCAAATGGACTTCAAACCAAATGAATACTAGTTGCATTAGCTCAAACGGCATCACATCTACATGCCATGTTCATGCATCATATTGTTGCATATGATTGTGTATTGATTGCCGGCACCGTTCCTTCTCGATAGGTCCTGCTCCGGAGACGTTCCAGAGTACCTGTCTGTGAAGCAGTGCCTCCCTTGTTGATTTACCAGGCAAGCAAACCCCCTTGTTCATTCCGATACAATCCTACTCTCTCGCTCCTGCTCTCAGTTATTGCATTAGGACAACAATGATTCATCTGCTACTTTGTGCTGCGGTAGTTGAACCCATTCCTCTGCATGACCTGTCATTGCCACAGTAAATAGTTGAAACCCACTAGCATGTGTAGGAGTTGATTGAAGCCATTGTTGTGTTCCTACCATGCTATGCCTGCTATTGCTTAGAGTTGTGTCACGTCTGATTCATTGGGAATGAGTTGGAGTGTTATGATATGTTCTGATGCTGAGAGTGAAGTGTGTGAACACGATTTGGTAAAGGTAGCGGTGAGAGGCCATGTAGGAGTACATGGTGGGTTGTCTCACTGGAACCGTCCTTAAGCACTGAGTTCTATGTATGTTGTCCAATGACTCGATACTACCACACATTGGGTTCCGGTAACTCGATCCTTCTCGACTTATTAACCAACTTGGTCTCTGTCCAGGAGTCGCAACTAGTTTCTGGTGTTGTAGGTAGTGCTATTTTTCTACCAAGTGGCACCCGGCAGGGTGGGCTTGGGACAGACTAGGCACACGTGGCCTGGTGTACCGAGTGGCACCCGGATGGTGGGCTCGGGAACCCTGCACACATCGTTTGGGGCCGTGAGCGAAACCCCGGTCGGATCTCCTTGCGGATGGAACCCGAATAGGCGATAAACCTGGACTAGAGTCTTGTGTGGTTAGTCAGGTCGTGGCCGACACCCTCGCCAGGCTTCCGCTTGAAGGTTGCCGAGATACATGACGTGTACATGGCGGTAAGTGGCGAGAGCGTGTGTGAAGAAGTACACCCCTGCAGGGTTAACATGATCTATTCGAATAGCCGGGTCCGCGGTTATGGACTTCTTGGATGCTTACATGGTACATAGACAACTTGAAGTGTATACTCTAAAAAGCTCAAGACAAGTGTGAGTGCTATGGATGGCCTTCTCGTAGGGAGACGGGGATGAATCCATAGTAGTGTATTGTGTGGTGATTAGTGGACTCGTGTGCGCCATATCACCTCAAGAGTTTCTGGTAGTCGTAGAACAAGATAGCCACTGAGTCAAAGCTGGCTTGCTGCAACTAAACCCCACATTACCTTCTTGATACACATGCATGTATGATAGGATCTGATGTAAGTCTTGCTGAGTACCTTTGTACTCATGTTGCTTTATTTATGTTTTTGCAGCGGAGACTTCGGTCTTAATAGTGTTCTCGTGGACTTCGACGAGTAGTTTGTACCTCAACTACGATCTTGATCGGATGTTGTAGATAGTCAGGCTCTTCAGCCTTTTTCATTTGTAGATGTCTGTACCCAGACATGTAATGCTTCCGCTTGTTGCTTGTATGCTCTGTATGATGGGTCTTGTGACCCCTGTTTGAAATAAAGGCTATGATGGCTCTTTGAGCTTTATCTATGTGAGTTGTTGAGTTATGCTGTGATGCCATGTTATACAGCACATACTTGCATGTTATGCGTACGTGTAATGTGTAATGCTATGTGTGGGATCTGACTATCTAGTTGTTTATCCTTAGTAGTCTCTCTTACCGGGAAATGTCTCCTAGTGCTTCCACTGAGCCCTGGTAGCTTGCTACTGCTCCGGAACACCTAGGCTGGCCGGCATGTGTCCTTCTTCGATCCTGTGTCTGTCCCTTCGGGGAAATGTCACGCGATGAATACCAGAGTCCTGATAGCCCGCTACAGCCCGGTTCACCGGAGTCCTGTTAGCCCAGTGCTACAGCCTGGATTCACTCGCTGATGACCGACACGTTCGAGGCTGGGTCATGGATGCCTGTCCCTGTAAGGTAGTGCCACTTTGGGTTTACGACTAGCCATGTCAGCCCGGGCTCCTTATCATATGGATGCTAGCGACACCATCATATACGTGTGCCAAAAGGCGCAAACGGTCCCGGGAAAAGGTAAGGCGACACCGTGGGGATACCGTGCGTGAGGCCGCAAAGTGATATGAGGTGTTACATGCTAGATCGATGTGGCATTGAGTCGGGGTCCTGACAGCCTTGGTATCAGAGCCTGACTGCCTGTAGGATTACCAAGCCAAACTGGTCGAAGTTGAGTCTAGAAATTCTTTAGTTATGTAAGGGAATTGATTGTGGGAAGGAACGTAAGGCTCCTTTTACTCCTTTACCTCATGGCCTTCTGATCTGAGTCGTCCTATCTTTCCTACAGGGTTAAGGAACTAGGCTTTCTCTTCCGTCTATCAGGATCACGTGTTACTACTCCGTAGTCCCATAGGATTGGTTGATCAGAGTCATACCCCAGTTTTGAGTATTTCCGGTGTAGTCTGTTTAGTATGATCTCAGAACCTTGAGTAATGCTGATGAGTATGTTACCACCCCATTTTTAGTAGGATGTCTCATTCTGAGCATTTTACTGCCGTTATGCTGCCGGAATTTCCCTAGGAGTTCGAGAGATACTAATTCCTTGTCCTACATTCTACAGTCTATAGTTGATGCTGACTCCGTCCCTGGTTTCGTTTCTCAGGATGTCATCAAGTTCTATTGTTCGTAGCCAGAACCATGGAGATGATAGGGATGAGGATCCTCCCGACCCGCCTTCGTTGACAGAGTTCATGTTAGAAATGGAGAGGAACAAGCGTGAGTCTAACCGTTTTTTGGCACGTATCGAGGAGAACACCGCACATCAGTCCAATAAGTCTGCGACCATTCATGACTTCATCCGCTTGCACCCACCTACCTTTCATCATTCCATCGAGCCACTCGATGCAGATGACTGGCTCCGTAGTATCACACGCAAGCTCCGTTCTGCGAATGTAGCTGAAAGTGACAAGGTCACCTATGCTGCATACCACCTGGAAGGTCCTGCTAGTCTTTGGTGGCAGAACTATGAGGCTATGCTTCCAGCTGGCCAGAATCCTACCTGGAGAGATTTCGCTGAGGCTTTTCGCGAGCATCACATTCCTGAAGCCCTCATCGATCGCAAGAGAGAAGAGTTCTGTAGTTTCACCCAGAGTAAGATGGCTGTTGATGCTTATAGTAGAGAGTTTGAGAACCTCGCTCGCTATGCCACAGAAGAAGTGTCGACGGACGCCAAGAAGCAGGCTAGGTTCCGGAAGGGTCTCAACCGCAAGTTGCGTCGTGATCTCCACCTGCATCATTGTGACACATTCCAAGCCCTTGTGAACAAAGTCATCAATGCAGAGACAGCTCAGCTCACTTACGAGGAGTCTCGTAAGCACGCCCGTGATTTGGGATCTTCTTCCGGTTCTAGTTCTCAAAAGCGCCGGATTTGGGTTCGAAACTCCGCTCTTCCTTCCGGATATGCACCGAGGTCATCCCATGTGGTGCCTCCCCCAGCTCAGTCATATGTTCCACCCAGGCCTACTAGTAGACCGCTTATCAGTGCGGGTCCACGTCCAACCTCAGGGACTTGCTTCACATGCGGGAAGCCAGGACACTATGCACGTGACTGCTCTCAGACTAGTTATGCTCCACCCCAGCCCGAGAAGACTGTTGGCTGTGTTAAGCCATCACGCAAGATGATCAGTGTCAAGTCAGCCCCCACTGAACGTGGACGTGTGCATCACGTCTCAGCTAAAGATGCTCATGATGATCCGGATGTCGTTCTTGGTACACTCCTTGTCAATTGTCACCCAGCATCAGTTCTATTCGATACTGGAGCATCTCACTCCTTCATTTCTGAAGGCTATGCTCGTTTGCACGACATGTCATTTTGTGATATGCCAACTCCGCTTGAAATCCAAACCCCAGGGTCTAGATGGCAGACCACCAAAATTAGCCATGGTAATGAAATCCTTGTTGACAGACTTGTATTCCTTGCATCACTTGTAGCCCTCAAGTCCTCAGATATTAATATCATCTTGGGTATGGACTGGATGACAGCTCATCATGCCAAGATTGATTGTTACACAAGATCTGTTCAGCTTACACACCCATCTGGCAAGATAGTCACTGTCTCCACTAGAGTTGCAAAGCGTCAGCTCTATTCTCTTAATGCCAGCCCTCTTCCAGACCTTGAAGATATCCCAGTAGTCTGTGACTTTCCGGATGTCTTTCCAGAGGAACTGCCAGGTGTTCCACCTGACAGAGATGTAGAGTTCGTCATAGATCTTATCCCAGGAACAGCTCCAATCTCCAGGAGACCTTACAAGATGGCACCCTTAGAACTAGCCGAGCTTAGGAAACAACTTGATGAGTCCTTGCAAAAGGGTTTCATCCGTCCTAGTTCTTCTCCTTGGGCTTGCCCCGTCCTCTTTGTTAAGAAGAAGGATGGTACGGACCGAATGGTTGTAGATTATCGTCCCGTTAATTTGGTCACGATAAACAACAAGTATCCGCTCCCCAGGATCAACGACCTGTATGATCAGCTCGCTGGATCCTCAGTCTTCTCCAAGATGGATTTGAGGTTAGGCTACCACCAAATTAAGATCAGAAACGGGGACATTCCCAAGACAGCTTTTGTCACTCGTTATGGCCAGTACGAGTACACCGTCATGTCCTTTGGCCTAACCAACGCCCCAGCCACATTCTCCCGCTTGATGAACTCGATCTTCATGGAGTACTTAGATAAGTTCGTCGTGGTTTACCTCGATGATATTCTTATTTACTCGAAGAACGAGGAAGAGCATGCCGAACATCTTAGACTTGTGTTAGAAAAACTCAGAGAGCACCGCCTTTATGCCAAGTTCTCCAAGTGTGAATTTTGGTTGCCAGAAGTGACCTACCTAGGCCACGTAATTTCTGGTAAGGGCATTGCTGTCAATCCCGAGAGAGTCAAGGCCGTTCTCGATTGGACTCCACCTGAGACCGTTAAACAAGTTAGGAGTTTCCTTGGTCTAGCCAGCTATTGTCGCCGCTTTGTTGAAAATTTCTCCAAAGTAGCCAAACCCCTCACGGAACTTCTCAAGAAAGATAAAAAGTTCGAGTGGTCCCCACAGTGTGAGTACAGTTTTCAGGAACTGAAAAGACGCCTGACTTCTGCTCCCATACTTGTGCCACTGGATTTCACAAAGGACTTTGTTATCTATTGTGACGCCTCACGACAGGGACTAGGTTGCATTCTTATGCAGGATCGTCATGTGATTGCCTATGCATCTCGATAGTTGCATCCACATGAGGATAATTATCCTACACACGATCTAGAGCTTGCAACCGTAGTCTATGCACTCAAGACCTGGCGACATTACCTTCTTGGTAAACGTTGCGAGATCTACACCGATCACCAGAGTCTCAAGTATATCTTCACCCAACCGGATCTGAACCTTAGGCAAAGACGTTGGTTGGAGTTAATCACAGATTATGATCTAGGGATTACCTACACCCCAGGCAAAGCCAATGTCATGGCTGATGCGCTAAGCCGTAAATCCTATTGCAACAATCTCATGTTGCAGCAAGGCCAACCACTTCTCCATGAGGAATTCTGTAAGCTTAATCTTCACATTGCTCCTCACGGATTCCTTTCTACCTTGGTGGCGAAACCTACTCTTGTGGATCATATCATAGAAGCCCAGAAGCATGATACAGGGATTACCCGGATCAAGAGAAACATTGCCAAAGGTGTTGCTGGTAGTTTCTCTGTTGATGATCGAGGTGTTGTTCTCTTTGGGAACCGCCTGGTGGTCCCCAAGAAGCAACATCTTCGGCAGTTGATTCTTAAGGAGGCGCATGAATCTCCTCTCACGATTCATCCCGGTAGCACTAAGATGTATCAGGACCTACGCCAGAGGTTCTGGTGGACTAGGATGAAGAGAGAAATCACTGACTTCGTTGCTAATTGTGACGTATGTCGTCGTGTTAAGGCAGAGCATCAAAGGCCTGCTGGCACCCTTCAGCCTTTAGCTATTCCTGAATGGAAATGGGATAAAGTTGGTATGGACTTCATCACCGGCTTTCCCAGGACCAAGAGAGGGAATAACGTTATCCTCGTAGTTGTTGATCGTCTTTCCAAAGTGGCTCACTTCCTTCCTGTTCGAGAGAGTATCACTGCTAGTCAGCTTGCTGACTTATACATTTCTCGAATAGTGTCACTTCATGGTGTTCCACTAGAGATCAATTCAGACCGTGGCAGTCTTTTCACTTCTCATTTCTGGGAGAGTTTCCAAACTGCCATGGGAACCCATCTTTCCTTCAGTACCGCTTTCCACCCTCAGTCGAGTGGTCAGGTGGAACGGGTCAACCAAATTCTCGAAGACATGCTTAGAGCTTGCGTTATCTCATTCGGTATGGATTGGGAGAAATGTCTTCCTTTTGCCGAGTTTGCTTATAACAATAGCTATCAATCCAGCCTCAAGAAAGCTCCTTTTGAGGTTCTCTATGGACGAAGATGTCGAACACCTTTGAACTGGTCAGAAACCGGTGAAAGACAATTCTTTGGACTGGACATGATCCAGGAGGCAGAAGAGCAAGTTCGCATCATTCGTGAGAACTTGAAAACAGCCCAGTCTTGTCAAAAGAGTCAGTATGATCGTCATCATAAGGATATGAATTATGAAGTTGGCGAAAAAGCTTACCTTCGGGTTACTCCCTTGAAGGGTACCCATCGTTTCGGTGTCAAGGGCAAGTTGGCTCCTCGTTACATTGGTTCCTTTTGCATTCTCGCTAAACAAGGAGAGGTTTCCTACTAGTTGGAACTACCCCCACATCTTTCTCGAGTTCATGATGTTTTCCACGTCTCTCAACTCAGGCGTTGCTTCTCGGATCCCATCCGCGGAGTGGACCACGAAACGCTTGATCTCCAAGATAACCTCACATACCGAGAGTACCCAGTTCACAATCTTGATCAAGCAGAGCGTGTCACTCGACGTCAGAACATCAAGTTTCTCAAGGTTCAGTGGTCTCATCATTCCGAGAGAGAAGCTACTTGGGAGCGAGAAGATCGTCTTCGACTGGAGTACCCCGCTTTCTTTCCGTCAACCCCTGAATCTCGGGACGAGATTCTTTCAAGTGGGGGCGAGTTGTCACATCCCTAGTTCTGGTATGACCTAGACTAGCTAGTCATTTGTGCATCATGTTAAATTCCATTTAAATTTGAAATGGGGATTTGTGAAACCCTCAGAATCATCTCTGAAAATGACCTAAATAAAAATTGTTCCAAAAAGGTCCAAGGAAATGTTCATGTTGCTCTCTGAAAATATTGGTCAGAGGAAAAATTTAAACAAATATTTTAGGAGCTCATGGATATTTAATTTTGGCCATTTGGATTAATCCGATAATTATTTGCTTTGGATATATATTGTTATATATATAAAATATTGTCCCAAAACTATGCCATTTATTAAGGAGCTCTGGAATAATATAGTTAGCTCCTGCAAAAATTGGCATAAGGTAATAAAATGATTTAGTATTTTAATTAAATCAAAACATATGCCAGAAAAATAGAAAAAGAAATAAAAGAGGAGAAACTTACCTGGCGCCTACCTTCAGCCCATAGGCCCAGCACTGTTGGCCCAGCCCAACAGCCTTCCCCTGTCATCTTCCTCGCGCCAGTAGGCAGCGCGCGTGGCCGGCGCACGCTCGGCCACCTCCTGCCTCCCTGCTTGCCTCCGCTACTCCCTGGGGACGCCACGCGGCCCCTCGACCCTCTCCCACTCTCCCGTGTCTCTCCCTCGTCTGCTCTCTCCCTCCCGAGCACCACCGAGCGGAGCTCGTCGCCGCCGCTCGTCGCCTACGTAGCCACAGCCTCCCCCTCGCCTCTCCGACACGCGCAGAAGCTCCACCACGACTTCATCGTCTCCTCCGTCAAGCCACAAGACGTCGGACGCCCTGTGGAGCCGCCGTCGCCATCGTCTTCCTCCTCGGACGCCGCCGACCGCCGACTCCGATTCGCCGTCTCCAGTGCGTCCCCGAGCCCGCTTCGACGCCCGCTGCAACCGCGGTGAGCTCCGCCACCGTTCCCCTCTCTCCGTTTAGCTACCCGCACGCCGTAGCCCTCCTCCCCACCACGGCCGAAGCCTCTCGCCGCCGTCCATGTCGCCGTCCTTGTCTCGGCCCGCCTCCGCCCAAACCGAGCACCCCAGCATGCTCCCGGTGCCATGAGGGTGCCGCCGAGCCCCTCAGGTGGCCTCCCCGTGCCCCGCAGCCCGTTTCCGTTCGAAGCCAAAGTCCAGCCGCCGCCCCGAGCTTCGCCCCGGCGAGCTCTGGCGTCCCCGCGGCTTCCCGTCTGCTCCCCTGGATGCGGACGAGCCCGGGCTACGCCCTGGTGCTCTCAGACGCCGTCCCCGTGGCCTGTGGCGCGGACTCCGCCGCGTCCAGAGGTCGCCGGCGGCGAGCCCCGTCGCCTGAGCCCCGCCATGTGGGCCCGGCCCGTCAGGTGATTAGCTTAGTGCTAATCACTGCTTAGTTAACCCCCTGACACTGACAGTGGGCCCCAGCGCCACTAATCTAAGTTAGATTAGAATTAACCCCCCTGTTAACTAACTGTGACACTGACATGTGGACCCCACACGTCAGGTTTGACCCTGGTCAGCCGGTTGACCTGCTGACCTCGTGCTGATGTCATGCGGGCGCAATAACATATTTTCTGGAATTAAAATAATTCAGGAAATTCCAGAAAATGATTTAAACTTCAAAAATTCATATTAATTCAACCGTAGCTCAGATTGAAATAATTTATATATGAAAAATTATCAGAAAAATGCAATCTTTCCATCTGTACTAGTTTCATGCATGACAAACCAACTTATACATGCTGTATATGAGAAAACACATTATGGCATATATAAGAGCTTACTTTGGAGATGCACTTGAGCTTATGGTTCAAATGGACTTCAAACCAAATGAATACTAGTTGCATTAGCTCAAACGGCATCACATCTACATGCCATGTTCATGCATCATATTGTTGCATATGATTGTGTATTGATTGCCGACACTGTTCCTTCTCGATAGGTCCTGCTCCGGAGACGTTCCAGAGTACCTGTCTGTGAAGCAGTGCCTCCCTTGTTGATTTACCAGGCAAGCAAACCCCCTTGTTCATTCCGATACAATCCTACTCTCTCGCTCCTGCTCTCAGTTATTGCATTAGGACAACAATGATTCATCTGCTACTTTCTGCTGCGGTAGTTGAACCCATTCCTCTGCATGACCTGTCATTGCCACAGTAAATAGTTGAAACCCACTAGCATGTGTAGGAGTTGATTGAAGCCATTGTTGTGTTCCTACCATGCTATGCCTACTATTGCTTAGAGTTGTGTCAGGTCTGATTCATTGGGAATGAGTTGGAGTGTTATGATATGTTCTGATGCTGAGAGTGAAGTGTGTGAACACGATTTGGTAAAGGTAGCGGTGAGAGGCCATGTAGGAGTACATGGTGGGTTGTCTCACTGGAACCGTCCTTAAGCACTGAGTTCTATGTATGTTGTCCAATGACTCGATACTACCACACATTGGGTTCCGGTAACTCGACCCTTCTCGACTTATTAACCAACTTGGTCTCTGTCCAGGAGTCGCAACTAGTTTCTGGTGTTTGTAGGTAGTGCTATTTTTCTACCAAGTGGCACCCGGCAGGGTGGGCTTGGGACAGACTAGGCACACATGGCCTGGTGTACCGAGTGGCACCCGGATGGTGGGCTCAGGAACCCTGCACACATCGTTTGGGGCCGTGAGTGAAACCCCGGCCGGATCTCCTTGCGGATGGAACCCGAATAGGCGATAAACCTGGACTAGAGTCTTGTGTGGTTAGTCAGGTCGTGGCCGACACCCTCGCCAGGCTTCCGCTTGAAGGTTGCCGAGATACATGACGTGTACATGGTGGTAAGTGGCGAGAGCGTGTGTGAAGAAGTACACCCCTGCAGGGTTAACATGATCTATTTGAATAGCCGGGTCCGCGGTTATGGACTTCTTGGATGCTTACATGGTACATAGACAACTTGAAGTGTATACTCTAAAAAGCTCAAGACAAGTGTGAGTGCTATGGATGGCCTTCTCGTAGGGAGACGGGGATGAATCCATAGTAGTGTATTGTTTGGTGATTAGTGGACTCGTGTGCGCCATATCACCTCAAGAGTTTCTGGTAGTCATAGAACAAGATAGCCACTGAGTCAAAGCTGGCTTGCTGCAACTAAACCCCACATTACCTTCTTGATACACATGCATGTATGATAGGATCTGATGTAAGTCTTGCTGAGTACCTTTGTACTCATGTTGCTTTATTTATGTTTTTGCAGCGGAGACTTCGGTCTTAATAGTGTTCTCGTGGACTTCGACAAGTAGTTTGTACCTCAACTACGATCTTGATCGGATGTTGTAGATAGTCAGGCTCTTCAGCCTTTTTCATTTGTAGATGTCTGTACCCAGACATGTAATGCTTCCGCTTGTTGCTTGTATGCTCTGTATGATGGGTCTTGTGACCCCTGTTTGAAATAAAGGCTATGATGGCTCTTTGAGCTTTATCTATGTGAGTTGTTGAGTTATGCTGTGATGCCATGTTGTACAGCACATACTTGCATGTTATGCGTACGTGTAATGTGTAATGCTATGTGTGGGATCTGACTATCTAGTTGTTTATCCTTAGTAGTCTCTCTTACCGGGAAATGTCTCCTAGTGCTTCCACTGAGCCCTGGTAGCTTGCTACTGCTCTGGAACACCTAGGCTGGCCGGCATGTGTCCTTCTTCGATCATGTGTCTGTCCCTTCGGGGAAATGTCACGCGATGAATACCAGAGTCCTGATAGCCCGCTACAGCCCGGTTCACCGGAGTCCTGTTAGCCCAGTGCTACAGCCTGGATTCACTCGCTGATGACCGACACGTTCGAGGCTGGGTCATGGATGCCTGTCCCTGTAAGGTAGTGCCACTTTGGGTTTACGACTAGCCATGTCAGCCCGGGCTCCTTATCATATGGATGCTAGCGACACCATCATATACGTGTGCCAAAAGGCGCAAACGGTCCCGGGAAAAGGTAAGGCGACACCGTGGGGATACCGTGCGTGAGGTCGCAAAGTGATATGAGGTGTTACATGCTAGATCAATGTGGCATTGAGTCGGGGTCCTGACACCGGGGAAGACTCGGCAATGGTTGCCCACGCGGTGGGGAGTACGAGGGTTTACTGGTCCGACTACCATCGCCGAAAAATAACAGGAGGTGTGGGTGAGTAGAGGAATGGCCTGGCCAGCAATGAAGTAGGGTGGGGCGATGCGGCCTGTGCGGCAGCACAGCCGGCCACGGGAGGCGGGAGCAGGCAGTCCCACCGGAGCTGGTTTGGGCGGCTGGAGCAAGAAGATCAGATATTGAAGAAGCAGCATGGCCGTTGGATTAACATCCAACGGTCACTGCTGCTAGAATCGTTTGTGGACTAAGTTGACAAAGCCAAAGTACACGTCAACCTAGTAGACCCACAAGTCAGCCTCCAAATCTGTCCCAAACAGCATACAGCCCGAAATTTCTAGCCAGATTCAAATTAATTTTAAATCTAAATATACCTTAATTTAAATTCAATGAAATTTTACCCGCACAAAAACAACGAAATGTAAAATATCAAAATCCGAAAGAAAACAGTATTTGGGAACTAATTGCCTATTTGCTGCATTTTTTTCGTTTTACAACCCATTTATTATTACTTATAGCCCATTTCTTATTACTTATAGCCCATTTCTTATTACTTATAGCCCATTTTCTGGGCAAAATGCATCCCTCCTCGTCTTGAAAGATTTCCGGCCCAGCTGGGCGTAGAAAAGCAAGTAGGCCTATGTTGGTTATTCTGCAAAAAACAAAATAGCTGGCTAGACATTTTTTAGAAAGGAAAAAAACAAACTGGGTTGGTCATGTGCTAAACATATGAAATAAAAGACTGGGTTAGACGGGCCACGGGTCCCGCACAACCCAGTTGATACCCTTCTTCGTCCCGAAAAAACAAAATTACTGCATGCTGATGGGTCCCTACTGTCATCCTCACCATGTACAGTCATCTTCTTATTCCTCTCAGTTGTTGACCATGTTGACAACACCGGAGGGCGGCGCCGCGGCGAGCGAACCAAGGCGGAGGACGATGGTGAGGCCTCGGACGGGAACGAACAGGAGCCGGGGAAGATCACAGCCAGCCGTGGGAGGCGGGAGCAGGCGGTCCCGCCGGCGCTGGTTTGGCTTTGGCGGCTCGAGGAAGAAGAGACTGAAGAAACGCGACAGACGTTGAATGTCAATTGAACGGTCAAGGTTGGCACAATCGTTTTTTGACTAAGCGGACACCAAGTAGCATACTTTTTTATATATAGGAAGAAAACTGCGAGGAAAATGCGTTCGTCTGCCGTCGTCCTCACAGGGAACGTTCGCCACATAAGTCACTAGCACCCTTGGTTTTCAACCGAGAGGTCTTGGGTTCGAGTCCGAGGAACTCTCAATTTTGTCCTCCTTCCTTCCTCGCAAAAAAAGGGAAAAAAATCAAAGACTTGGGAAGGCGTACAGAACAAGCTAGTGTACCAGTAAAGAGACGTTGCCGAGTTTTAGAAAAAAGAAAGATGTGCTCCTGTAGCTGGTTCGAATCCAAACCTAGACTATGACTATATATGGTGCTATGCTACTCTGCAAGTAATGAAACTGACATATACAACATTCGCTTCTCCTCTTCTCTACTTACTCTGCCTAGCATCACAAGCTCTAGCCGCAGCAACCATGTCTGCTGGCTGCTCGTCCACCTGCTCTTCAGCAGACAACAACCAGATATGCGCCAAGTCGCCACCCGTACCATCGCCTGTGGGTCTCATCACACCCCGCCGGCACGCGTACCGCAGCCGATTGCTCATTGCAACCCGCTGCCGTTGGTGTGGTGCCACTGCTGCAAATCACGCAGAGTCATCCGTCACGTTTCAACCACAATCCGCAACCCTGGCCGAGTCTTCTACAAATGCCCGAATCATGGGGTAATAATATGTTTAAGTGTTGTTCTGCTGCTTTCAGTTGCTGATTTTTTTAATAGTTTGGTTGATGATCTTCTAATTTGATTCGTGCAGAAAAGGGAAGATTCGTGTGATTTGTATTTCTGGGAAGTTGCTGATGTGGGGGAATGCAACTACGCTGATTATTTGGTTAGCCGAGGAATCCCAATACCAGCAGGTTGGGGTGTTGGACAAGTAACTGAAGGAACGGCAGAAGAGGAAGATGCAGAGCAGAAGGTTAAAGATGCAGTTCCTCTGATCATGGCCAAGCAACAGCTGCTGAACGACCTTGACAACAATGAGGAGATGAAAGAGCTTGTGAAGATAATGGCAAAAATCGATGTGCTCTATAGGATGATTGTCCCTTTATTTGCAGTGTATGTAGCACTCGTGATGTATTCAGTGGCTACGACATGAGCACTTTGCTGAAACTAGTAATGAATGAAACCTGTGTAGCAGGCTGGGCGTACTGTTGTGAACATCTAATGATTTCTATTAACGGAAATTAGGGAGTATCCCCTTTTGCTCATATAAATAAATAAATAGCAGAGGCCCTATCGGGTCAGCTTTGTTCTCATTCAAAGACGTCGAGCAAATTGCAGTCCAACAGCAAACTATGTCATCAAATTCAAGTTTCACAGCCAAATATGAGTACAACTAAACAACAATGTCATCATGTTTTAGTTGTCATACAATCACCAAACACAAATCAGCATACATAACAAGTGATGTTCTCACAGCAAAATACTAAACAACATGTTCATCAGGTTTCAGTTGTCATAGCAAACACAATTTCACATAGTAGATAAAAAAACGTCTTCTGACAGGCAAATACGACAAAAGCAATGTAATCATCATCCGCAGCAGCAGCGTCAACATCTTTGCCATGTGTAGTCTGAATCGTAATTCCCCATGGTGTCATCTTCTTCTTCGTCCTCAATGTCCTCGAACGTTGGCTTCTTCTTGATCAACTCTTGTATGTCCACAGCACGACAAGCAATCTTTTCGTCGGCGTCATTGATGTGATGGTTCTCAAAGATATTAGGAACATCTGTGTTATCTTGTACATCAGGAGCAGTGTAAGCATCATCTTGTTGTGCAACTTCATTAAACGAATTCCTCTGCTCAAACCTTTGCAATACTCTCCAGTCATCGCTATGTGAAAATGTGTCTTCCAAGAAAAATATCTGTGTTGCTTGATTTGCCAAAATAAAAGGCTCGTTGGTCTGGTATGCCGCCTTGACATTGATGGATTTGAAATAATCATCAGCTCTGGGTTTTGCCATCCTGGAAAACAGGTTATACCAACGACAACACAACAGAACCACACACCAATGATCCTCGAAACTGGAGATATACTACAACTGAACAATGTCTGTTATGTTAGCATACATTTCAGTTGTCTCTTTGTCATACGTATCCGTGCTCATGATGGCATTGTTTTGTGTCTTCCTGCCTTCGTCTCGTGCAAGGGTGTTGTAGCGCACATCTCCAACAACGCAAGATTCATAATGTCTTACCCGAGTATCAGGACCCATTGCTAGTGAGTAAAGGGCATCATCAACTGCTTGCCCATCCTCCCGCATCTTCTTAACCTATGGTTAGAAAATAGACAAGCTGATCATCTTATGTACTCAATATATTAAAAAAACTGACAGTGCACTTCAAAAGCTTACATGGTTCTTGAACCATTTCACAAATCCTGCCATAACCAGTTTGTCAATGTTTCTTGGATTTTGCGGTAGTAACTCCTCTTTGTAGATGCTGCACAACATAGTGATCGCGTCAAACATCTAAATATATAAGAATGTGCTGCAAGTTTAGTAGATTACGATGTATAAGCTGCAGTACTGCACTTACTTGATATAAGGTAGTATCTCAGGATAGTTATTCAACACATACCAAACCATTTTGTCCAAATCTTTAGGTTTGTCCTCTTGTCGACTCTTCCCTGTAACTCGAACAGAATAATCGAAAACATGGAGCCCGGGATTGTCTTCACCCACCTCTTTGCTAAGCTGATCAACTGTTTCAATGTATTTTGAGCAGAATGTCAACGCTTCTGTAGCAATGTAGGCCTCTGCAATGGAACCCTCGGGTCTAGCTCTATTCCTAACATAGCCCTTGAAAGTGCCTAGCCGCCTTTCAATAGGGTACATCCAGCCATACTGTACTGGACCTCTAAGTAGTGCCTCATCAGGTAGATGAACAGCCAAATGCACCATTACATCAAAGAAGGTTGGAGGATATATCTTCTCAAGGTCGCATAGGATAGTTGGTATCTTGTCTCTAAGACGCTCCAAAGCATCTATCCTGATATTTCTACTGCAGAGTTCCCTGAAGAATTGTCCCAACTCTGCAACTGCTCTGTATAAGTCAGGGTGACCCAATCCTCTAAGGATAACAGATAAAACCCTTTGAAGTAGGACGTGGCAGTCATGAGTTTTCAACCCTTGTACCTTGTTTCCATCTGCACTGACTCTCCTTTCAAGGTTGGAAGCAAATCCATGTGGGAATCTCACACGTGACAGGACCTCGCAGAATTCTTTTCTTTTTACCTTGTCCAAGACGTACACAGCTGGTGCCATATCCCGTGGTTTACCTTCATCTAGCACCTGCAAATCCTTTCTGATACCCAAGTGTGTCAAATCAATCCTAGATTTTAAGGTATCTTTCGTCTTGCCTTCAATGTTAAGAAGTGTGCCGATAATGCTGTCACATATATTTTTCTCGATGTGCATCACATCAAGATTATGCCACAGATCCAAATCTTTGCAATACTCCAAGTCCCACAAAGTGGACCTGCAGGTAAACTATAATCTCTCTTCTATCGTGCCACGCTTCCTTTTCCCGCTACCATTACCAGGATGGTTTCCTGGTGTAATATGCCTGACCTTCTCTAATTCCACTTCCAACTCATCGGCGGTGAGCCTCTTTGACGCATCACGGTTTTCATGCTTTGCATTGAACACATGTCTTCGGTATTTTCTAGGATGCGGCTTGTCCTTGGCAAGGAAACAACGGTGTCCAATGTACAGATCTTGCTAAGTATTGCGTATGACAGCGGATTCCTGTCACAGCGAACACATGCATTGTAACCATGTGTCGTTCGCCCTGACATAGTGCCCAAAGCCGGATAATCATGGATGCACCAAATTACAACAGCACGCAGAAAGAAATCAGCTGGTGGGCTGCTATATAGGTCTTGAGTGAGAACACCCTTCCATAGCTGTTGAAGTTCCTCCACAAGAGGCTCCACGAACAAATCAAAATCCTTTCCAGGACTTTTTGGACCTGGGATGAGCAAGGCCATCATGTAGTTTGATTCTTTGGTGCAGACATTTGGAGGCATGTTGTAAGGGATAACAAGCACTGGCCACATGCTATATGTGGCGCTCTGGTGGCCAAATGGGTTAAATCCATCTGAAGCTAAGCCAAGTCTAATGTTTCTCGGGTCAGCAGCAAACTCTTTGTGTTTATCATTGAAGCTTTTCCACTCACTACCATGAGATGGATGGCTCATTACATTCTGATCTCTGTACTCCTGGTTCCTAGAATGCCACCGTACATCCTCTCTTGTTTCAGCATCATGAAACAACCTCTGCAATCTTGGTGTAATTGGAAAATGTCTCAGAACATTATGAGGAACCCTCTTCACAGCATCGCCATCTTTCCATCTTGATGATTTGCATTTCGGGCATTCACTTAAGTTGGCATAATCCTTCCGGAACAGAACACAATTATTCTTACAAACATGGATCATATCATATCCAATTCCAACTGCACGAAGGAAATTCTTCATTTTACTGTAGGTGTATGGCAGCTCAGACGCATCTGGGAAAGATTTGCGGAAAGCAGCCAACATCGCATCGAATGATTTGTTGGTCATCGCTCAGATGTCTTCACCTGAAGAAAGGTGACCATAGCTGAGAATATTGACAACTTATTTCCTGGGGTGATAGCAACGTTGCATTGTTCCAACATGCGGGCCCATCGTTTTTCTTCTGCAGGTGAAAGTTCACGGAATGCACGAGCATTTCGTAGCATTGTTTCAATGTTAGTCAAACTCACTGGCTCCGCCACCACCACCTCCTCCTCCTCTTCCACCTGAGCATCAGGCAGATCAAGATGGTGATCTGCTGCTTCCACGTAGTCAATAACATTGACGTTCACAGCTTCACCATGATGAACCCACCTAGTATATGTGACCGACATCCCATACAAGTGTAGATGATTTTGCACAGTTGACTGGGGTCATGTAACTGAATTCATACAACTGCTACACGGGCAGAGCACATCTGATTTCGGACCACCGTACTCAGCTCTGATAAAGTTCATGAAGTTTTCAACCCCCTCGACATATGCAGCGGAGAATCTTCGAGCGGAAGTTATCCAAGTCCTATCATCTGTTAGACATACAAATTAGTTCTTCTACTAGATATTACTGGAAAAACATATACATGGTTTTTTATGAAGTCCAGAAAAAAAATACCTAGGTCGATGTCTAAAGCTATGGCAAGATATTTGGACGAGCAGATCTAAGTAACGAAATATATGTAAAGCTAATTCAGCAAACAGATTTGAGTGCTAAATTATGGCAGTCTGTTTCAGCAGTCAATGAGGCCGAGCACACAGCCATCAAACTATCGAAGGCCATTGCAGCAACAAAGATCGAGTATAAAACGGTGTAGAGCTATTTCACCTAACAGATTGGCTACTAGACCATGGCAATCTACGTCACAATAAATATATGGCAGGATATTTTAGCAACTAATCAGCCTTGGCATGCCATCTCAGCTAAGCAGATTGAGTGCAGAACAGGGCAAGGAAGCTTCTTAAGCAGAGCATATTAACAGTAAACTACTTTGGCAAACAGTGAGATTAACAACGTCTATCAGCTAACATTCTGCGCTACACCGACATGAACAGGGCCTCAGTCTAGAATGCGCGTACCGTGGGAGAAGCTGACCGCCGTGCGTCTCCACATGAACATCGCCAGCGGTGGCGGCGCTGACCGCCGTGCGCCTCCACAAGAATGTAGCCAGAGGTGGCGGCGCGGCTAGAGGACGGCAGTCTACGAGAGCGTACTATGGGAGCGGGAGGATCGCCGTGCGTCCCCTCGACGAACCGCGGCTCCAACGTATCG